>NC_037336.1:39675353-39978384 GCF_002263795.3 Bos taurus
TTCCTCAACCCACACACAGATCCATCAGCAGAAAATGGATTTTATAAACTTAAGGTGTTTGAGCACCATCTCTGCCCAATTGTAACAGGAGGGAAAGGGAGCAGGCATAACTTTTGAAAGAATGACAGACCAAGGACACAACACAAACCTATTGGAATTGTTAGGTAGGCAGAATAGGGAAAAGGAGTCCAAAATGGCGGTGGCTAAAAGACAAGGAAGGTCAAAGGAAGGTCCGAACACCAGAATGAAGACTTCAGGCAAAACAAACAGCACTCCTGGCTAAGCCCAGTTTGCATAGGGCAGGCCCAGGTGGAGGAAAAAACATATAAAAGGAGGAGCCAAAGTGCTCTCTCTCTCTCTCTCACTCTCTCTCCTTCCCTGTGCGCTCCTCCACTCTCTTCTCTTCGAGTCTTTGGGTTAGCATGCCCTCACTCTTCGAGGATGGATTATCCTGCTATCTTCTAAATAAAATAGAGCTGTAACACTGATTTGCCTAAGAGCTATAACACAGTTTGTCCAAGACCCAAGAGCTGTGACGTGCCTACAGCTTTAATGTCTGTTGCTGCAAATCTTTGTTGTGACGAGACAAAGAACCGAGGAACATACACTCACGTTACAGAATCAAATGGGTCCAAGATGGCAGCAAGTTGACTTCTATTAGACCTTGATCCTCAATCACCAAGCTAAATGACACACCCACAGGTGCCATGACAGTTCCAGTTCAGTTCAGTTGCTCAGTTGTGTCCAACTCTTTGCGATCGCAAGGACTGCAGCACACCAGGATTCCTTGTCCATTATCAACTCCCAGAGCTTGTTCAAACTCAAGTCCATCGAGTTAGTGATGCCATCCAACCATCTCATCCTCTGTCATCCCTTTATCCTCCTGCCTTCAATCTTTCCCAGCATCAGGGTCTTTTCCAATGAGTCAGTTCTTCACATCAAGTGGCCAAAGTATTGGAGCTTCAGCTTCAGCATCAGTCCTTCCAATGAATATTCAGGACTGACTGGTTTGATCTCCTTGATCTCCACGGGACTCTCAAGAGTCTTCTCCAACACCACAGTTCAAAAACATCAATTCTTCGGTGCTCAGCTTTCTTTATGGTCCAACTCTCACATCCAAACACGACTACTGGAAAAACCATAGCCTTGACTAGACAGACCTTTGTTGGCAAAGTAATGTCTCTGCTTTTTAATATGCTGTCTAGGTTGATCATGCTTTTTTTCCAAGGAGAAAGAACCTTTTTAATTTCATGGCTGCAGTCACCATTTGCAGTGATTTTGGAGCCCAAGAAAATAAAGGCTCTCACTGTTTCCATTGTTTTCCCTCTATTTGCCATGAAGTGATGGAACTGGATGCCATGATCTTGGTTTTTTGAACGTTAAATTTTCAAGTAGCTTTTTCATTCTCCTCTTTCACTATCATCAAGAGGCTCTTTAGTTCTGAATAAATCACTTTTTACCTATCACTCTGTCTGTCACTGAATTCTTTCTGTGATGAATCATCAAAAACCTGAGCTTCATTATGTCTAGAGTCCAGAGTTGCACCAATATATTATCTAAAATGTCAAGATTTCAACAAAAATTATAAGACATATAAAGAAACAGAAAATCTGATTCATACTCCAAAATGAATGATACATACTCAGGGAAAAAAGCAAATAGAAACTAACTCTGTGCTACTAAATAACCAAGAGATCACTTAAGAAATCAGAGGAAATTAAAAAATACCTGGAAAAAATGACAATGAAAACACAATGACCCCAAACCTATGAAATGCAACAAAAGCAGTTCTAAGAGGGAAGTTTATAGCAATACAATTTTACCTTGAGAAATAAGAAAAATCTTAAATAAATAATCTAAACTTACACCTAAAGCAATTAGAGATAAAAGAACAAACAAAATCCAAAGTTAGTATAAGGAAATATCAGAGAAGAAATAAATGAGATAGAAATGAAAAAAAAAATAGCAAAGATCAACAAAACTAAAAGCTGGTTCTTTGAGAAGATAAACAAAATTAAGAAACCTTTAGCCAAACTTACTAAGAAGAAAAGGGCGAGGACTCAAATCAATAAAATTAGAAATGTAAAAGGAGAAGTTACAACTGACACTGCAGAAACACAAAGGATCATAAGAGACTACTACAAGCAACTATATGCCAATAAAATGAACAACCTGGAAGAAATGTACAAATTCTTAGAAAGGTACAACCTTCCAAGATTGGACTAGGAAGAACAGAAAATAGGAACAGAAAAATTACAAGTAATAAAATTGAAACAGTGATTAAAAATCTTTCAACAAACGAAAGTCCAGATCTGATGGCTTCACCAGAAAATCCTATCAAAAATTTAGAGAAGGGCTAAACTTCTTAAACTCTTCCAAAATACTGCAGGAGGAACACTGCCAAACTCATTCTGTGAGGCCACCATCACCCTGATACCAAAAACAAAGATATCACACAAAAAGAAAATTACAGGTCTATATGGCAACCCACTCCAGTATTCTTGCCTGGAGAATCCCACGGGCGGAGGAGCAGGTAGGCCACAGTCCACGGGGTCACAAAGAGTCGGACACAACTGAGCAACTTCACTTTCACTTTCATCACTAATGAACACAGACACAAAAATCCTCAACAAAATACAAGCACTCCAAATCCAACAACACGTTAAAAGGACCATACATCATGATCAAGTGGGATTTATCCCAGGGATGCAGGGATTCTTCAATATATGCAAATCAATCAATATGATACACCATATTAATAAGTTGAAAAATAAAAACCATATTATCATCTCAATAGATGCGGAAAAAGCTATTGACAAAATTCAATACCCATTTATGATTAAAAAAAATCTCTACAGAAAGTGGACATAGAGGGAATCTACCTGAATATAATAAAGGCATATATGATAAACCCACAGCAAACATTATTCTCATTCCTGAGAAAAAAGAACGTCCTCTAAAATAAGGAACAAGACAAGGTTACCCACTCTCCCCACTATTACCCAAAATGGTTTTGAAAGTCCTGAACACAGCAATAAGGGAAGAAAAAGAAATAAAAGGAATATAAATTGAAAAAAAAATTAAAAAAAATAAAAAGGAATATAAATTAGAAAAGAAGTTAAACTGTCACTGTTTGCAGATGACACAATACATACATAGAAAATCCTAAAGATATCACCAGCAAACTACTAGAGCTAATCAATGAATTTAGTAAAGTCACAGGATACAAAATTAATACATAGAAATCTCTTGCATTCTTGTACACTAAAAACAAAAGGTCAGAAGGAGAAATTAAAGAAACAATCTTATGTACCATTGCAACAAAAAGAATAAAATACCTAGGAATAAAACTACCTAAGGAGGCAAAAGACCTATACACAGAAAACTGTAAGATACTCATGAAAGAAATCAAAGACAACACAAACAGATGGAAATGTATACCATGTTCTTGCATTGGAAGAATCAACATTCTGAAAATGATTACACTACCCAAAGCAATCTATGATTCAAAGCAATCCCTATCAAATCACCAATGGCATTTTCCACAGAACTAGAACAAAAAATTTTACAATTTGTTTGAAACCACAAAAGACCTCGAATAGCAAAAGCAATCTTGAGAAAAAGAAAAAAACACAAAAACAAAAACAGAGCTGGAGGAATCAGGCTCCCTGACTTCATACTACACTACAAGGTTACAGTAATCGAGTCAGTATGGTACTGACACAAAAACAGAAATATAGATCAGTGTAACAGGACAGAAAGCCCAGAGATAAACCCATGCACCTATGGTCACTTACTCTATGACAAAGGAGGCTAGCACATACAATGGAACAAAGACCCTCTTCAAAAAGTGGTGCTGGGAAAACTGGACAGCTACATGTAAAAGAATGGAATTAGAATACTGTCTAACACCACACACAGAAATAAATTTAAAATGGATTAAAGACCTAAATGTAAGGCCAGCCACTATAAAACTCTTAGAGGAAAACGTAGGCAGAACAAACACCCTTTAACATAAATCACAGCAAAATAGTTTTTGACCAACCTGGAGTCATGAGAATAAACAAACAAACAAAAAACACAAATGGAACCTAATTAAACTTAAAAGGTTTTTCACAGCAAAGGAAACCAAAAATAAGACAAAAAGACAACCCTCAGAATGAGAGAAAATACTTGCAAACATAGCAACTGACAAAGGAGTAATTTCTAAAATATAAAAACAGCTCATTCAGCTTAATTAAAAAAAAAAAACAACCCAATCAAAAAATGAGTGCAAGACCTAAATGGACATTTCTCCAAAGAAGACATACAGATGGCCAACAAACACATGAAAAGATGCTCAGCACCACTAATTACTAGAGAAATGCAAATCAAAACTACAGTGAGGTATCATGTCATCCCAGTCAGAACGGTCATCATCACAAAATCTATAAACAACAAATGCTGGAGAGGGTATGGAGAAAAGAGAACTCCCTTGCACTGTTGGTGGGAATGTAAATTTATACAGCCATTATGGAGGTTCCTTAAAAAACTAAGAATAGAACTGTCATGTGACCCAGCAATTCCACTACTGGGCATATACCCAGAAAAAACCACAATTCAAAAAGACACATGCACCCCAATGTTCACTGCAGCACTATTTACAATAGCCAGGTCATGGAAACAACCTAATGTCCATCAAACAAAGAATGGGAAAAGAAGATGTGGTACGTATATATAATGGAATATTATTCAGCCATAAAAGGAATGAATTGGGTCATTTGTATAGACATGGATGGATCCAGAGACTGTCATGTAGAGTGAAGTAAAAAAGAGAAAAACAAATGTCATATTCCACACAGATATGTGGAATCTAGAGAAATGGTATTGACGATCTTATTTGCAAAGGAGAAATAGACACACAGACATAGAGAACAAACATATGGATACCAAGACGGACAAAGGGGTGGTGAGATGAACTGGGAGTTGGGATTGACATACACACACTAGTGGTGCTCTGTATAAAATAGATGACTAATGAGAATCTACTGTATAGCACAGGGGACTCTACTCAGTGCTCTATGGTGACCTAAATGGGAAGGAAATCCAAAAAAGAGGGGATATATGTGTATGTATAGCCGATTCACTTTGCTGTACAGTAGAAACCAGCACAACATTGTAAATTAACTATACCCCAATACAAATTATGGTGGACTTTCCTGGTGGCTCAGATGGTAAAGCGTCTGCCTACAGTGCGGGAGACCCGGGTTCAATCCCTGGGTCGGGAAGATCCCCTGGAGAAAGAAATGGCAACCCACTCCAGTATTCTTGCCTGAAAAACCCCATGGATGGAAGAGCCTGGTAGGCTACAGTCCATGGGGTCGCAAAGAGTCGGACACGACTGAGCGACTTTCTTTCAATACAAATTAGGGGGAAAAAGAAAGAAGGTAACTCTGAGTGGGCCCAAAAATCAGATTTAACAAGCGAAGACTTTAAAGTAGCTATTATAAATATGTTCAAAGAACTAAAGGAAACCTTGCTTAAGAATTAAAGGATAGTGTAATGGCAAAGATTCAACAAATAGAGAATCTCAACAAAGAAACAGACATTATAAAAAAGAATCTAATGCAAATTGAGACAGCCAAAATTTAATAATATATGAGAGCAGGTCATAGAAGAAAAATCAGTGAGCATGAACATAGATCATTAGAAATTACTCAGTCTTAAGAACAGAGAGGAAAAAGATTAAGGAAAAATAAATAGAGCCTCAGAGACTGCTGGGATAACAATGAGCACATCAACACACATGTTATTGGAGTCCCTGAAGGCTAAGAGAGAAAATGACAGAAAAATATTCAATGACATATGGCTGAAAAGCTCTGTTTGATGAAAATAGTAATCTACAGACCACAGAAACTCAACACACCCCAAAGAGAACAAACCAGAGATCCAAACCTAGACACATCACAGTCAAGTTACTGGAAGCCAAAGACAAGAGAAAATATCGAAACCAGTTAGAGAAGATGACTCACCATGTAAAAGAGAACAATATGATTAAGGACTGATTTCCTGTCCCAAACCACAAAGACCAAAAGAGGACAGAATCACATATTCAAACTGCTGAAACAAACAAACTTGTCAACTTAGAGTTTTATATTTAATAAAACTATTCTTTCATAATTAAAATGAAATAAAGACATTTCCAGGTGGAGACTGAGAGAATTTGTTGCTAGCTGACCAGCTTGACAAGAAATACTAAAGGAAGTTCCTCAGACTGAGAGGCAGTGGCACCAGATGGCAACTTGAATCCAAAGAACAACAACACAGGAAATGGAAAATATATCAGTAAATGTAAAGTACTTACAAATATATTTCTTAATTTCTGTAAAAGTCATATAATGTTTTGTAAAGCTATAATTATAACACAAGTTTTAAGCTTATTATACATATATGTATAATATATAAATAACAGTAGCATAAAGGAAGGGTTGAAATGGAGTTATGTTAGAGCAAGGTTGCTGTATTTTACTGGAATTAAGTCAGTATTAACACGAACTAGATTGTGACAAGTAAGACGTATATTTTAATCCCTAGAGCAATTATTTAAAAAATATATTTTAAAAATAGTTTAAAAATCAGAAATAAAGATGTTACACTTAAAATATTTGTGTAACACTCAAGAGAGTAAAAGGAAAACAGAACAATAAAAACTCCTGCAATATATAGGAATTAAATAGCAAAATGAAAGACATAATCCAATTCTATCAATGATTATATTATATTATTAATCATTGAATGAAAATGCAAAAATTTTCACATTGGCTATAAAACACAGTTCAAAGATTAAAAAATAGAAGGACAGTAAAAAAAAATTGAAAAATATTTACCATGTAAGCAGTAACCATAGGACAGCTGAAACATCTATATTAATGTCAGACATATGGACTTGCAAACAAGAAATATACTGGAGACAAAGAGGTATTTCATAATGATAAAAGTATCAATACATCCAGAAGATACAATAAGTGTGTATATATACCTAACAACAGAGTCCCCAAATATATGAAGGAAAAATTGACAGAACTGAAAGAAAAAATAGACAATTCTATAATTAGAAGGCGATGGCACCCCACTCCAGTACTCTTGCCTGGAGAATCCCATGGATGGAGGAGCCTGGGGGGCTGCAGTCCATGGGGTCACACAGAGTCGGACATGACTGAAACGACTTAGCAGGGATTCCAATATCCAACTTTCGATAATTGACAGAATAACTGGATACAAAATGAATAACACTAGAGAAGACTTAAACTGAGCAGAACACACATTCTTTTAAAATGCATATGAAACATTCTCCAGGATAGGTCGTATGCTAGACTGAAAAGTAAATCTAAATAAATTTTAAATGACTGAAATGGTGTTAGAGATCACAACAGGAAGAAACTTGGAAAATCTCCAAATATTTGGAAGTTTAAACAATGCACATCTAAATAACCTGTGGACAAAAAAAAAAAGAAATCATAAAGGAAATTTTAAAACATGAATTTAAAATAAAACACAGCTAGATCAGTGGTTGAGGAAACTCGTAACACTGAAGCTATATTAAAAAAGAAATATTGCAAGTCAACTACATCAATATTCATATTACAAAATTAGAAAAGAACAAATTAAACCTTAAGCAGAATAAAGGAAATAACAAAGATTAGTGTAGAAATCAGTAAAACAAGCAAAAAACCCAACACAGACAATCAGTTCAATTAAACCAAAAATAGGTAATTTGAAGACTAAAAAAAAAAAAAAAGATAAACCTTTAGCTAGAGTGATTAAGAAAAAGAAAGTGAGAAGACAGAAATTATCAAAATCAACAATGAAAAGAGCGGACATCACTCCCAATCTGATAAAAATGAAAAGAATTTTAAGGGAATATCATAAAAGACACAAATTACCAAAACTGACTCAGGCAGAAATAGAAATTCTGTATAAAGCTATAACAAGTTGTAGTTTAAAACTTTCAGTAAACTCTAGGTCTAAATTATTTCACTAGTATAACTATAAATGGAGTCAGGAAGCAACAGTTAGAACTGGACATGGAACAACAGACTGGTTCCAAATAGGAAAAGGAGTATGTCAAGGCTGTATACTGTCACCCTGCTTATTTAACTTATATGCAGAGTACATCATGAGAAATGCTGGGCTGGAAGAAGCACAAGCTGGAATCAAGATTGCCGGGAGAAATAGCAATAACCTCAGATATGCAGATGACACCACCCTTATGGCAGAAAGTGAAGAGGAACTCAAAAGCCTCTTGATGAAAGTGAAAGTGGAGAGTGAAAAAGTTGGCTTAAAGCTCAACATTCAGAAAACGAAGATCATGGCATCTGGTCCCATCACTTCATGGGAAATAGATAGGGAAACAGTGGAAACAGTGTCAGACTTTATTTTTCTGGGCTCCAAAATCACTACAGATGGTGACTGCAGCCATAAAATTAAAAGACGCTTACTCCTTGGAAGGAAAGTTATGACCAACCTAGATAGCATATTCAAAAGCAGAGACATTACTTTGCCAACAAAAGTCCATCTAGTCAAGGTTATGTAGTCGTGTATGGATGCGAGAGTTGGACTGTGAAGAAAGCTGAGCGCTGAAGAATTGATGCTTTTGAACTGTGGTGTTGGAGAAGACTCTTGAGAGTCCCTTGGACTGCAAGGAGATCCAACCAGTCCATCTTAAAGATTAGTCCTGGGTGTTCATTGGAGGGACTGATGTTGAGGCTGAAACTGCAATACTTTGGCTACCTGATGCAGAGTTGACTCATTTGAAAAGACCCTGATGCTGGGAGGGATTGGGGGCAGGAGGAGAAGGGGACGACAGAGGATGAGACGGCTGGATGGCATCACTGACTTGATGGATGTGAGTTTGAGTGAACTCCGGGAGATGGTGATGGACAGGGATGCCTGGCATGCTGCAATTCATGGGGTCTCAAAGAGTCGGACACGACTGAGTGACTGAACTGAACTGAACCTTTAAAAATTGTGAATCACCATATTGTATACCTATATCTTACACAATAATATATTTTTTTAAATTTTATTTTATTTTTAAACTTTACATAATTGTATTAGTTTTGCCAAATATATCAACTATATTTCAACTAAAAAACAAAAACAAAACAACCTCGTCTAGGTACTGCTCTGAGGAGGCTTTCCAGATGTAATTAAGACCTCAACAATTAACTCTAAGACAGGGAGATATTCTCAGTGGGTCTGATAGAAACATATGGGTCCTTAAAAGATGGTAGCCTTTCCCCGGTGAGCAAATTTGTAAGCATGAAGAGGAATTTCACACGAGGAAACAGTACAGACTGAACTGTGTCTGTCCCAAATTTTCTATGCTGAAACCCTAACCCCAATATGACTGCATTTGGAGACGAGGCTTATAATAAGGTCAATCAGTTCAGTCAGTTCAGTCGCTCAGTCGTGTCTGACTCTTTGCGACTCCATGAATCACAGCACGCCAGGCCTCCCTGTCCATAATAAGGTAATAAAGGTTAAATGAGATCACAAGTGTGGGGCCTTAATATAACATAGTTAGTGTCCTTATAAGAGGAAGAAACACCAATGTCCCTCTCTGCACGCTCACAGAAAAAAGGCCATGTCAGGCCACAGCAATAAAGCAGACATCTACACACCAGGGAGAGAGGTTCTCACCAGAAACCAACCCAGAAAGCACCTTGATTTTGGATGTGTAGACTTCAGAACTGCAAGAAAATAAAATTTCCTTGTTTTAAGCAACCCGTTCTGTGGTGTTTTATTGTGGCAGCCCTAGCAGACTACTACAGAAAGATTCTCCACTGCAGGTTTCAAAGACTGAGAGGGTCATGTGACCAGGAGTATGGAAAGCGGCCTCCAGCTGATAGCCATCAAGGACACAGGGCGCTCAGTCCTACAGCTGCAAGGAATTGAGTTCTGACTCATCAATTCAGCTCAGAAGAGAACCTCAGGATCCGAGGAAGATACCTAATAGTTATCGGCCTCATAAGAACCAGAGCACAAAACCCAGTCACATCACGCCCAGATGTTTCTCAAACAGAACTGGGAGTTAATAAAGGAGTTTTAAGTTGCATAAACAAACAAACAATTTCACTGGTAAATTCTATTTACATTTAAGGAAGAAATAATACCAGGTCTACACAATCTTTTCCAGAATAGAGAAGAAAACACATCCCAAACTCAATTTATTAGGGCAGCATTACCCTGATGATAAGATGGTTGGATGGCATCACCAACTCAGTGGACATGAATTTAAGCAAATTCCCAGAGACAGTGAAGGACAGGGAAGCCTGGCATGCTGCAGTCCATGGGGTCGCAAAGAATTGGAGAAGACTTAGGCACTGAATAACAATAAACCCTGATATAAAAATTCTAACCAGCAAAGCTAATTAACAATTACCAGGAAATAAAAATAGAATCTGGGTAATAAAATCTAACTTTTTTTTTCTTTTCCTTTTTATTTCTTCTGGTTTCACTTGCTCACAGGGTGCACCGTGCAGAGAGGCCTTCCACCCAGAACTTCAGACCAGGGTTCCTAGTGTGAGACACCTGCAGCGGACAGCTTAGCTCCACAGGCTGTGTGCAGAGACATTTCATCTGCGCACTGCAATCTAGAGCGCAAGCTGCACAGGCTCCAAGACTGCCCCCTCCCCAGTTAAGGAGAAGCCTATTAAGTAGACTGGCCCACAGTCGATGAGGGAGAGCCTGTGCTCTTGAATGCAAGCTTGCACTGAAGCAGAGGTCAAATTGCCAACATTCATTGGATCATAGAGAAAGCAGAGGAATTCCAGAAAAACATCTACTTCTGCTTAATTATCTATGCTAAAGCCTTTGACTGTATGAATCACAACAAACTATGGAAAATTCTTGGTGTGTGTGGAAACATTTTAAAGAGGTAGGAATACCAGACCACCTTACCTGTCTCCTAAGAAATCTGTATGTAGTTCAAGAAGCAACAGTTAGAACCAGACATGGAACACGGACTGGTTCAAAATTGGGGAAGGAGTACACCAAGGCTGTATATTGTCACCCTGCTTATTTAACTTCTATGCAGAGTACATCATGAGAAACGCTGGGCTGGAGGAAGCACAAGCTGGAATCAAGATTGCTAGGAGAAATATCAATAACCTCAGATATGCAGATGACACCACCCTTATGGCAGAAAGTGAAGAGGAAGTAAAGAGCCTCTTGACGAAGGTGAAAGAGGAGAGTGAAAACGCTGGTTTAAAACTCAACATTCATAAAACTAAGATCATGGCATCCAGTCCCATCACTTCATGGCAAATAGAAGGGGAAAAAGTGGAAGCAGTGACAGGTTTTATTTTCTTGGGCTCTAAAATCACTGGGGATGGTGACTGCAGCCATGAAATTAAAATACACTTGTTCCTTGGAAGGAAAGCTATGATAAACCTAGACAGTGTATTAAAAAGCAATGACATCACTTTGCCGACAAATGTCTGTAGAGTCCAAGCTATGGTTTTGCCAGTAGTGAGATGCTGGACCAAAAAGGTGTGAGAACTGGACCAAAAGGAAGATTGAGCACCCAAGAATTGATGCTTTTGAATTTGTGGTGTGGGAGAAGATTCTTGAGAGTCCCTTGGACTACAAGGGGATCAAACTAGTCAATCCTAACAAAAATCAACCCTGAATATTCAATGGAAGGACTGATGCTGAAGCTAAAGCTCCAGTATTTTGGCCACGTGATGGAAAGAGCTGACTCACTGGAAAAGACCCTGAAGCTGGGAAAGATTGAAGGCAAAAAGAGAAGAGGGCGGCAGAAGATGAAATGGTTAGATAGCATCACTGACTCAATGGACATGAATCTGAGCAAACTCTGAGGGATAGTGAAGGACAGGGAAGCCTGTCATATTGCAGTCCATGGGGTCACAAACAGTTGAACACAACATAGCAACTGAACAACAACAACTTCTTTGATTAAAGAATAACTTTCCTTTGCTTCTGAACCAAATTCAGTTTTGTTCTAGGGGCATGAAGGACACAGGGCAGAAGGACCCTTGTTGGAGACCGACATGAGAGGGCAGGTAAAAAAGCTAGAAAAAGATATTTCAAAAAATCAAACTACAGACCCCAATTCCACATGAACATACGTGCAACGATCCTTAACAAAATATTAGCAAATCAAATCCAACAGTATACACAAAAGGATAATACATCACAACCTAGTGGATTTTATCCAAGTAATCTACATTATGAAGAATGGTTGTGTCTGGATCCTGGAATGATGGGTAGTTTATTTTCCTCTTAAATTTCAATAATGAACATAGCTTAATTCTTCAACAAGAATTAAGATATTCTTATTTTAAAGAAAATACAAAGAATGTTCCTCCGGTATTTCCTGTGTAGATAGGGAGGGGAAGAAACACTGATTTGGGTGAAAGAGTCGTCAAGTATAAACATTTCTCACTCTCTACGAAGTAAAAGATGAAATAAAATTATGAAACAACAAAAAAATAGTAAATAGTAGAGAGATATTTACTGTATGACGCCCCCTCCTTCTTCCCACAAACAGCCAAGAAGGAGTTAAGGAGAGTTCTCAGTGAAAACCAGGGGCCTCTCAACACCCCTAGCCATTCCCTGCATGGAAATGCCTTTGCATGTAAACAAGAATCAAGTTTTGTAATTTGGTGGTATTTAGCTCTTCTTTGGAGGAAATGTGATGATGAAGTCATCAAAGAGGCAATTTTTTTAAATGGCCTGGCATGTGCAGAGAAGAGAATTTCCTGAGTACTAATGCATTCCCTGTTCTTAGCAGAGACCTTGAACATTTTTATAAGTAAAAAGTTGCTCCAGCACCAAATACTGAAAAAGGTTATCGTGCATTTGAGAGGGGCAGTCTCTGCTGATGAGAGACTGGAACTGGCCTACCTCTGAAAGCGTTGCTAGAGATGTAAAAAGTAATTTTATGTCACTTATATCTTGTCCTGCAGTTTGCAGAAGGAAATGCCAGTTGATAAACAGAAAAATTTCTCTCCTTACTGATCTCCTTTTTCCCCCCGAAGCTCTGGCTCACAGCTCTATGACACCATTTCTTCTCCCTGAGTCTGGACCACAGTGGACTTGTTTGGAGAATAAATCTTGGGACATTTGAAGCATACCCACTGAGCTGGTGCTGGTGAGCAGCAGGATTCTACCCCTGGGCCTGTGATGTGTGGGATCCCTCTCTACCTGTGTCCCAAATTCTCTTAACAAAAAGCAACCACTCACACTAGACAGAAGGTCCAAAGTGCTGTAACTAGGAAACGACAAGTTGGGCTGGTAGTCAAACTAGAATGCAAGCGACTGATACAGAGGTGTTTCAAAGAGCCAACTACCGAGAGTTCTGGGTCCCACGGAGAAGGAAGGGAGGTTTCCTACAGGATTTCTGCCCACACTTGGAAGCCAGCTCTCCACCAGATCTGAAAACTGCTTCTATATTCTTGTCAAAGAACAGCTTTGGGTCCTTGGGGGTTCTAGGCTAAATAACAAATACCCAAGAATTCTATGATGCAACATGGCTGACTTCATACAAATAATTACCAACTTGCAGCTCTCATTCGGGGCACATAAAGTGCCAGAAGCACCAAACATAGGACATCCCTAATCAAAAAAGCAAAGGCGCCAGGCCCAGTTACCTGAGGGCTTCCCAGGTGGCCAGGCGTAAAGAATCCACCTGTCAGTGCAGAAGACACAGGAAACTTGGGTTCGATCCCCAGGTTGGGAAGATGCCCTAAAGAAGGAAATGGAAACCCACTTCAGTATTCTTGCCTGGAGAATCCCATGGACAGAGGAGCCTGATGAGCTACAGTCCATGGGGTTGCAAAGAGTCTGACTTGGATACCTTTGGGGGCAGGTATTATTTTGCCTAATACAGATGTTAGATAAACAATGTGAGTCTCTGACTGTCGAGTTTCACAAACCATTTAAACAAGCAAGCTGTTCTGGTCATCCGTTTCTGTGTAATGAACTCATTCTCAAACTCAGTGGCTTAAAACAACAAAAATCATTTATTTCCCTCACAAACCTGTAATTTGGGCAGGGCTTGCTGGGGACTCATCTTCGCTCCATGTGGTATCAGCTGTAGCAGTTCCACTGGAGCCGTGGGGTCCACTTCCAAAAGGGTTCACTCAATTCCGGGCAAGTTGGTGCTGGCTATCAGCTATGAGTTCACCAGTGTTATTGGCTGAGGCGTTGATTCCTCTCTCCCTGGGCCTTTTCTTATGGCTGCTTGGGGTTCCTAACAGCATGGCAGTTGGGTACCAAGAGGCTCAGGAAGAAGCTGCAAGGCTTCCTATGACTTTGCTTCAGAAGTTCTTGAATGTCACATTGACTGCATTTTTAATAAAGTAAGTTTATTACTTTATATACATTTTAAGCTGAGCAAGTCACCAAGGCCCTCCAACATCCCAAGGGAAGCAAATTAGATACACCTCTTAGTGGGAGAAGTGCCAAAGAATTTGTGACCGTCTTTAATCTACTACACACACACACACACACACACAAGTGGAGGAAAAAACATAGTATTGTCATATTTTATTTTGATAAATAGGAATATGAAAAAGCAAAACCAAGAATGTTATCCTCTAGTGTATTATCCAATCTGTCTTTTAAAAATAGAATTTATTTATTGGCTACACTGGGTCTTTGATGCTGCGAACAGGCTTTCTCTAGTTGCAGAAAGCGGGAGCTGCTCTCCAGCAGTGGTGCACAGGCTTCTCACTGCAGTGGCTTCTCTTGTTGCAGAGCACAGGCTCTAGCACGCTCAGGCTTCAGTAGTTATGGCACACAGGCTTAACTGCTCCGTGGCATGTGGGATCTTCCCGGACCAGGGATCAAACCTGTGTCCCTTGCATTGCAAGGCAGATTCTTAACCACTGGACCACCAGGGAAGCCCCCAATCTGTTTCTTAAAACAAAGTATCTTTCTTCTACCAAAAATATAGGAAGGACATGGTACCAGAAAAATGGCAGTTCTTTAAAACTGAGCAGGTTTGTTTAGTGAAATCTCTATGCTATACTTGTTTCTCACATTTCAGCTTAGGTAGAAAACTAGGTCATGGGTAGGGCATCCAGATGGGCCTTGGGAAACCACCAGGCATAAGGCACGAGGGCCTCTGTGGTGCAGAGCAGCAACCCACTACCGCCTCCTCGGCCTGGTTTGCAGCCAGACGATCCACAACCCCACGTCCTGCTGGCTCCGGGGCCCTACTGCCCTGTTCCATTTCCAGTCCCCAGGGAGCTGCCAATGGACAAGTGGGCAGAGGGATCTGCCTGTTGTCTGAGGTTTGCCTTGGGGCCTCCATAACAGGGCTTTTTTTTCTGGCAGTGGCAGGCTTGCAGGCCCCATCTTGAGCTCCTTCCAGTGCGGCTTTTGCTCTGTGGGCTGGGCTCTTCTGACTCTGCAGCCTGGACAAGGCAGTGATACAAGTGGCCTGGGACATGGGAAGCCGGCCTAAGACCGCTACCTTCACCCCATCTGAGTTGATCAGAATCCCCTGGGGAAGGTTTTCAGGACCAGCCTCTGCCCTCTGTGAAACCCTGACACCTCCTGGGTACCGTGGTGTCTCCAGGTTTCACAACGGAAAATTTTGAACATTTTTTTTAGATCAACAAAGGATCTTTACTTGGTCTTCCGAGAGCAAGGTTGTGGTGATCTCTGAGCCAAGTCAACACTGTGTTTCTGCCTCTCCCACCACAGCCAGACCCAGGAAGGGCACAGGGCCTGGCGTCACTGAGGTGGTCCTTAAAAGGATAAGGGAGGTTGACCGATGGAAGGAAATCACTTGCTCACAGCCTGTTCCTCAGGTGGCTGAGGACTGATTTCTCCAGTGTCTCTGACCTGCACAGAGATGCAGGGAGCAGGGACAGCCATACCCTCTGTGTCAGAGCCTCTCTCCAAGGCCTCAGCGCTGCAGGGAGTGGAAGCCTGGCTCACTCACTCCACAGACAGCAAAGTAGGACATTCCCATAGTTCTCAATGCAGAGTGAGAGGCTGTGTTTACTGTTCACCTTACTCCTTTTAGGCATATAGTTCCCTCTTAGAGAAGTGAACTCAGGTTGGACTCCTATAATTAAAGTGTTTGTTGAAGTGCTCAGCAGTAAGGCCAGCTAAGAATCCCAGGACTGGAGATATAAGAAACATAGCCAACATTCCATTCACAAGTCACTCGGCTTCTTGTACACAATTAGCCCATAACACAAGTTTGTTTTCAAAGGAAGGAAAACAGAAAAGAGGGTAACAGTCATTCCAAGGAGAAGTCCTGGAAGGAGGCATCTCAGCAGAAGCAGTGGTCCCCTGCCCGGGAGTAGGTCCATGAAAAACGGGAGCAGGAAGAAGTCACCCTCGGCTCCGACAGAGCCTCGGGGAGCTTGCCCCACCCACAAGGCTCTCAGCGTTGTGGAATCGGGTCCTCCAGTGAAGAGGCTTTGAATCTACAGGCGCAGTGGTCTCTGTTTAAGGAGTCTGCCAGCGGTGTAAAAGTTACACCCTAGGGTCTTGACACTATCCTTCTGTCCAGTGAAATCTTTCTGCAAATGCTACCAAATAAATTCTTTATCTAAAGCAATGCTCTTAGTTTATCACTCTAAGATGCTCGCAGTCCTACAGCAGACATTTCAAAACAACTAACATTCAAGCTCACGTTGGCCACTGTGACTTCATTTTGAACTACTTAATCCTATGTTTTGCACAAAATGAGTAGGAGTCATAACACAAAAGAAATCACATCACAGCATACAGGTGTTACTGGAGTAAAACGGCAGACTAGAAACCCGTCATTGTCTATTCATGTACCTTGGAAAACGTCTTGTTTTAATGACAGGTGTGGTGAGGGGGTGAAAGCGCACCCCCTTGGGTGTTTCTCAATATGGGACATCCGGAGCAGGGTCGGGGGTCACCCTTCCCATCTAGTGAGGTCTCTAAGAAGCAGGTCAGTGGGCACAGGCCGGTACAGAGCCCTCTGTTTGCAATTAGCACAAAGAGCCAATTCAACAGCCCACAAAGCTCATCTTCCATAATAGTCCTAATTAGAAACATTATACATAAGGAGGGGAAACAATTTACACCGACTATAGTATGAGCTCATGGAAACAGAGTTGTTTGTTTCTTAACCCTGAGGCTATAGACACACACGTCTCAAAAAATAATGCATATGTATTTTAAAGCCTGATATTTTCAGACACTCTAGAAAAATGTGGCAGCAGCAATATGCTGTGGCAAAACAGGCTCAGTGCCCCACCTTTACTTCCTTTGCTCTCTGTATTGCTGAGTGTTAGGATTTGTCAGGAGCTTAGTACTAAAAAAAAAAAAAAAAATTTACAACCTGTTCTTTCTTCTCTCTTCTTACATAACCTTGAAATTTAAACATCTTTCTGTCTGCTTTTTGTCTTTTTTCTGCTGGGCAGACTCTGATAATGTTTCCCTTGCTTAACGGAGCAGAAATCAGCATGCGTTTCTGTTTAGCAGTGATGCTGCCTGGAGGAACAGTTAAGTCAGCACGTTACTTGCGTTAACACTGATATTACTTCACTGTTGCTAGGGGAGCCAGAGAGAAAAGACAAAGAGCATAAACCACAGCATCTATTTCACTGATACGCTGCCATCAACATTCTTCTCTCCCCTCCTTCTGAACGGGTTTTTGTCTTTTAATTTTCTCTGCAATTTTTCAGTCTGTAGAAGTGGAGTGGAATTCTCCCTTCTGGCTTTGGGAGATTCACAGGGAATATGATCCAAGCCTCACCTTCAGTACGACCCCATCCCCCATGCCTCTTCTTTTTCTGTCTCCTGCTCCTGTTCCCTGACTATACCCACAATAGCTGGTGCATAAGTGCATGGTATGTGGGTCTGCGTTGCCTGGGTTTGAATCTTGGCTCTTGGTCTTGTGATCTTGGGCCACTTCCTTAACCTCTCTGAGCCCATTTCCTCCTCTGTAAGATAGGCGATATGCTGGTCCCCTCCTCATGGCATTGTTTTCAGCATTAAATGAGCTATTGCACATGTAAAGAGCTGAGAATAAAGTAAGGATTTGATAAATACTGTTTATCTTATCATTTATATTCTCATAGCCTTCTAGATTTTCTTGGAAGCTGGTCCTTGGCAAAATTGATAATGGAGAATAACAGTGTGTCCAGAGTACACATAGCTCATTAGACTCCGTATAATGAATACCATTTTTAACTAGCACCCCCCCCGCCCCCCCACCGCCCCAAACTGTGCAGAACGTAAGAAATTGTTTATGGTTTGGAAAGCACATCAGGACCTTCCCATGTTCTGGGGGTGCCGCCTTAAAAGGTCTGGGGAGCATTCTACTCTCCTCATGAAGAGGCAAAGACCAATCAATGGAGAAAGCACCCCAGCCCCTCTGTACCCTGTTCCCTCCTTCCTGCCCAAACTGAAGCCTTTTCACATGGGCTGGATAAAAAGTCTTGAGAGGCACCACCTCAGGCTGTACAGGCAGTGTGGGAGTATTAAATAACATCCAGTGAATCTGCCTTAAAGACAGTAGTTGAAATAGTTCTTCCTTTAGTTGGATACAAGGTATACTTTGCCATGAAGTTCTTTTGGAGGAAACAGTTTAATTTTCCCACGGTTTTATTTAT
The DNA here is from genome assembly GCF_002263795.3 of Bos taurus. Classification (NCBI taxonomy): domain Eukaryota; kingdom Metazoa; phylum Chordata; class Mammalia; order Artiodactyla; family Bovidae; genus Bos; species Bos taurus. The sequence continues at coordinate 39,693,971 of NC_037336.1, forward strand.
GCAGAAAATGTTCCACTTTCAGACTCTGCTTAATTCAACAATTTCTGAAAATTTACGAGTTTACAAAAGAAGTTAAAATAATTACCAAGGTATGGTATAGAGGGATGGTTTATTGACCACTGTAACATATCTTTATAGGCACATATTGTATGTTTCCCCAGGACTTTGCTCTGGCCCCATCTCCTCCTTTGCCCAGGAGCCTGGCTTAGCTCTGGCCACTGAGGAACTGCTAGGAGAGAGGTGAAAAACTACAGCTGAGTGGCTCAGATCGTTGCTCGGGCTTTGAACCAAGGAGCAATTGTAAGTAACTCCAAACACCGATGCTGCACTCACAGCACAAAGAGAAGTTCCGTTCCTTTGTGCTGCCTGGAGCCTTTGCCAGATCTTAGGTCACGTTGCCCGGAACCATGTGGTCCTGCAGTGAAAGGTCCCATTGTGACGACTAATCAACAAGGCAAAGCCAAGGTTGCCTCGTGTATCAAAACCTGGAACGGCCTGACTATTTACGTGCGGAGAAGTGTGTGCTTAGTATTGTGTTCAAGTAAATGGGGAGGGGGCATTTCCTTTAAAAATACTAAAAGCAAAGAAAAACAGCTAATCTGCTCAGTGTCCAAATGGAGCCTTTTTAAGTGACCTGAAAAATGGGCTATTGCTTTCATTGTTTCCTTCCTTCTTCCTCCTCTTTCTCTCTGACACTTGTCTGCCTTTCCAAAAACTTCCTCTCATAGTGGACTCAGGTCCCTGTTGGGAAGTTTGCTCTACTGCATGGATGAATAAGTAAAACAGATTACTACAAGTGCTCTGAAAACATGGACAAAAAGACTTGGAAAAGTTTATGATAGAAAATTCCAGCAGGGTTTGGAGTAGTTCTTGTGGGTAAATGATGTAGTGAGCTGAATGCATATTAAAATTCAACATCATTAAGAGCTGACTATTTTACACTTAAGCACATCATTTTTCAGAGGTGGGCATCTTGAGTGCAAAATCAAGACCTTAGCCCTGTCTGGGTCATCCAGTGAAGCTGTCTGTTCCCGTTTCCTTGTTTACAAGATGGTATTTTGGCTCCGATGATCTTCAGGCTCCCTTGGGAAGTGTTTGGGGTATGAGCTCTCTGCCTCTTCCTCTTCCTGGTTCTGAGATTCCATGATAATATCCTTCAATTATTCTAGGAGACTGACTTGATAGAGAACATCTGGAGGGAATTGAAGCCTCTACATTATCAACGTAGAAACCGAGGTAAGGGGCCAACACTGAAGGCACAAAAAACAGCAAATGTTGAAATGAGGAAGATAGTGAGACGCTGAGAGCAACTTGACTTTCTCTTTGACACAAAGGAGTCTTTATTTGAAGTTAGTTTTTTTCCTTTTCTCCCACGAGCTTACTTCTTTGAAAACAACTTCATCAGAAGTCAGGAGACCTGGCCCAGTTCAGAGTCTGCCACAAACTTGGGCAGCTCCCTTCTCCCACCTCAGTTTCTTCCCTGGTAAATGGGAGGTATGGACTTAGATGACTTCAAAAAGCCCACCTAACAGCTAACATCCACGATTCCAGGAATTCCAGAAAATGCACACTAAAATCTAGGTTTGGAATCAAGTGAAAAACCCGACCAACTGTTTGAATGAAATGATTTTCAGACATTGGACAGCAGGCAGTACACGACAGTGATTTGTGAGGGAGCGGGGGCAATGAGGATTACCCCTAGCTTACTGCCTGGAGAGAATTTCAGGCCATAGCATTCGGAAAGGGAATATTGGTGGAACCCAGAAGTATTCATTAATAGGGAAGATGGTGTTGGGATCCCAAGGAGACTAGTGAAGTTAGAATTCACAGAGTGGAATATTGGAGAAGACAGCTACACAGAGAATGCTGGAGTTCTACAGAACTCCTTTGAGTCTTCATATGTATACTGAGCAGTGGATGCATATAAGGGAACTACATGAGGCCAGGGAAAGAATTATCCAAAAGGATTAGAGGGAACAATCCCTAGAGATCACAAAGGACAGGGAATGCAGCCCTTTCCCACCAACCAGGGTTGAAAATCTTATAATTAGTGGGGCACTGAGTAAAGTACTTAGAAGGGTATTGCCTCAGTTGTGGGGCCTTAGACTAAACCTGTTCTGGTCCTTTTAAGCTTAAAAGAAAGACTTGAAAGGATCAAACTATTTCCAAGTAACTTATGATGTGCCAGAACAACACTCAAGAATATTTTAAAATACTGGATTTCCCAGGTGGCATAGTGGATAAGAATCCACCTGTCAATGCAGGAAACATGGGTTCAATATCTGGTCTGGGAAGATTCCACTTGCCCACCACAACTACTGAGCCTGTGTGCTGAACTACTGAAGCACGTGTGCCTAGAACCTATGCTCCACCACAAGAGACGCCACTACCAAAGCCTTGCATTGCAACAGGAGAGCAGCCCCTGCTTGCTGTAACAAGAGAAAAGCCCACACAGAGCAACAAAAACCCAGCATAGCCAAAAATAAAATAAAACGAATATTTAAAAAATATTGAACAAGGTAAAATTCAAACAAGGGAAATCTGAAAAAAATTAAACCAAGGCGCATCATACTCAAATCTCTCAAAACCAGTGATAAAAAGAGAATCCAAAAATGGAGGAAATTTTTATGACATAAAAAGAGGAACAAAGATAAGGATGATATGAGAATTCTTGTCAGAAACAAAGCAAGTAACAAGACAGGAAGAACAATAATCTTGGAAGTACAGAAAGAAAAATATTGTCAACCTATAATTCTATACCCAGCAAAAGTATCTTTCAAAAAAATGAATGCAAAAGAAAGACTTTTTAAGACAAAAACTGAAATAATTGATCCCCAGTAGACCTGTACGATAAGAAATGTTAGAGAAAGTCCTTCAGTTTGACATAAATCATAGCAATATTTTCTTGGATCAGTCTCCTAAGGCAAAGAGGTAAAAGAAAAAAAAGAGAGAGAGAGAGACAGACCTAAGAGAGAGAGACAGACCTAATCAAACTTAAAAGCTTTTGCATAGCAAAGGAAACCATCAAAAAAACAAAATGACAACCTACAGAATGGAAGGAAATATTTCCAAATGATGTGACTGACAATGGGTTAATACAAAAAATATACAAATAGCCCATACAACTCAATATTAAAAAAAAGGCAAAACAACCCAGTCAAAAAATGAGCAGAAAACCTAAATAGACATTTTCCCAAAGACAAAGACATGGCTAACAGGAACGTGAAAAAATGTTCAATATCACTGTATATAGAGAACTGTAAATCAAAACCACAATGAGGTATCAATTCACACCCATCAGAATGGCTATCATCAGTTCAGTTCAGTTCAGTCGCTCAGTCATGTCCGACTCTTTGCGACCCCATGAATTGCAGCACGCCAGGCTTCCCTGTCCATCACCAACTCCCAGAGTTCACTCAAACTCATGTCCATCGAGTTAGTGATGCCATCCAGCCATCTCATCCTCTGTCGTCCCCTTCTCCTCTTGCCCCCAATCCCTCCCAGCATCAGAGTCTTTTCCAATGAGTCAACTCTTCGCATGAGGTGGCCAAAGTAATGGAGTTTCAGCTTTAGCATCATTCCTTCCAAAGAAATCCCAGGGCTGATCTCCTTCAGAATGGACTGGTTGGATCTCCTTGCAGTCCAAGGGACTCTCAAGAGTCTTCTCCAACACCACAGTTCAAAAGCATCAATTCTTCGGCGCTCAGCCTTCTTCACAGTCCAACTCTCACATCCATACATGACCACTGGAAAAACCATCACCTTGACTAGACGGACCTTTGTTGGCAAAGTAATGTCTCTGCTTTTGAATATGCTGTCTAGGTTGGTCATAACTTTCCTTCCAAGGAGTAAGCGTCTTTTAATTTCATGACTGCATTCACCATCTGCAGTGATTTTAGAGCCCCCCAAAATAAAGTCTGACGCTGTTTCCACTGTTTCCCCATCTATTTCCCATGAAGTGGTGGGACCAGATGCCATGATCTTCGTTTTCTGAATGTTGAGTTTTAAGCCAACTTTTCCACTCTCCACTTTCACTTTGATCAAGAGGCTTTTTAGTTCCTCTTCACTTTCTGCCATAAGGGTGGTGTCATCTGCATATCTGAGGTTATTGCTATTTCTCCCGGCAATCTTGATTCCAGCTTGTGTTTTCCAGTCCAGCGTTTCTCATGAGGTACTCTGCATATAAGTTAAATAAGCAGGGAGACAATATACAGCCTTGACGTACTCCTTTTCCTATTTGGAACCAGTCTGTTGTTCCATGTCCAGTTCTAACTGTTGCTTCCTGACCTGCATACAGATTTCTCAAGAGGCAGGTCAGGTGATCTGGTATTCCCATCTCTTTCAGAATTTTCCACAGTTTATTGTGATCCACAGTCAAAGGCTTTGGCATAGTCAATAAAGCAGAAATAGATGTTTTTCTGGAAGTCTCTTGCTTTTTCCATGATCCAGCGGATGTTGGCAATTTGATCTCTGGTTCCTCTGCCTTTTTAAAACCAGCTTGAACATCAGGAAGTTCACAGTTCACGTATTGCTGAAGCCTGGCTTGGAGAATTTTGAGTATTACTTTACTAGCGTGTGAGATGAGTGCAATTGAGCGGTAGTTTGAGCATTCTTTGGCACTGCCTTTCTTTGGGATTGGAATGAAAACGGACCTTTTCTAGTCCTGTGGCTATCATCAAAAAATCTGCAAATAACAAATGCTGGAGAGAATGTGGACAAAAGCGAATTGCAGCCACTATGGAAACTAAGTATGGAAGTTCCTTAAAAAACTAAAAATAGAACTACCATAAGACCCAGCAATTCTACTCTTGGGTATATAGCCAGAAAAAAAACAAAAACACTAATTTGAAAAGATACATACCCCCAGTGTTTATAGAAGCACTATTTGCAATAGCCAGGACCCGGAAGCAACCCAAGTGCCCAATCAACAGACTACCAGATTAAGAAGATGTGGTATATGTGTATGTGTGGAATATCACTCACTCAGCCATAAAAAAGAATGAAATGCTGCCATCTGCAGCAATGTGGATGGACCTAGAGAATATTATGCTTAGAGAAATGTCAGAGAAGGACAAATGCTGGATGATATCACTATATGTGGAATCTAAACAAAATAATACAAACAAATGTATATGTAAAACAGACTCACAGATACAGAAAAACAATGGTTACCAAAAGGGAGAAGGAAGTGGGGAGGGACAAATTAGGGATATAGGATTAACAGATTCAAAGTACCATATATAAAATAGATAAGCAACAAACAATTATATCCATTATCTTGTAATAACCTATAATGGAGTATAATCTGCAAAAATATTAGATCACTATGTGGTGTACCTGAAACTAGCACAATTTTGTAAATCAACTATATTTCAACTATATTTTATATTTCAAAAAAAAAGAAAATTGTCTTTCCCCCACAGGTATAATTACCTCCATGAAGGTGCTTTTTCATCTTAGTACTCTGGTCCCCAGCAGTGAGTGAGGTGCTAATGAGGCCAGGGAGGCACTCAGGAGAGCCTTCCACTGTCACCACCCTGCTCCTGGTGAGCTCACTCCCAGCACACCTGGTGCTTGGGCTGCAGTCTGTTTGCCTGGAAGGAAAACAGGAGAGGGTGATGACGGGCCCAGTGACTAAAGTCTGCATGTGCTATGTGCCCCTTTTCAGCAGAGGGGAGGCTTCTGGGGCCAAGCTCAACTTTGCAGCTGCAGTCCAAGTCAGTCCCAGAGGAGGGCCACAGGTGGTGCCTCTGCCTGGGGATGGGCTGGAGGCCCCCTACCTGGCTCTCAGGAACAGCTCCTGGTAACAAATCAGCAGTAGCTGAGCTCTACCCTGGTTGAAACCTTGACACTGGTTATTTTTTCTTTTTCATGCCACAAATAATACATGTTTTTAGTAGAATAAATTAGAACATGAGTTCAGTTTAGTTGCTCAGTCGTGTCTGATTCTTTGCGACCCCATGAATTGTAGCACGCCAGGCCTCCCTGTCCATCACCAACTCCCGGAGTTCACCCAAATTCATGTCCATCGAGTCGGTGATGCCATCTAGTCATCTCATCCTCTGTCGTCCCCTTCTCCTCCTGCCCCCAATCCCTCCCAGCATCAGAGTCTTTTCCAATGAGTCAATTCTTCGCATGAGGTGGCCAAAGTATTGGAGTTTCAGCTTTAGCATCAGTCCTTCCAAAGAACACCCAGGGCTGATTTTTAGGATGGACTAGTTGGATCTCCTTGCAGTCCAAGGGACTCTCAGGAGTCTTCTCCAACACCACAGTTCAAAAGCATCAATTCTTAGGTGCTCAGCTTTCTTCACAGTCCAACTTTCACATCCATACCTGACCACTGGAAAAACCATAGCCTTGACTAGAGAGACCTTACTGTTTGTCTAAAAGTTATCAATGTTTTTGGTCATGTCTTTGAGTCTCATATCTTTGTGGGGCTACTGTTAATATATATTTTTGCAATTAAATTTGTTTTCCTCTTATTATAATCTCTTTCTTATTACAGGGGTTCTTCAGCAAGAAACTAGAAGGGTGGGGGGAAAATATTTATCCTCCCCTACACAAGTAACTGAACTTCTGTGATAGAGGAGGACCTTGATAGAGAACATAGAGAAGGTGGAGAAGAAGAAGAAGAAGAAGAAGGTGGAGGACAGGAAGAGGTGGACCTCATCAATTGGAGAAGCTGCTCCTGTCCTTTCCCCCCGTTAACTTATCTTACCCACCCTTTCCCTCTTCAGGTTCCCCTCTTCTCTCTCTCCTCTTTCACCCTTTAATTCCTTCATGCTTTGCCCCTTCTGCCATTTCAGTCTGGACTTTCCCCTCTCCTGTGCTCAAATTACATACTGTTTTGGGCTTTGAGCTCTCTCCATTGCTCAGCCTGCCTTCCTTTGTGCCGGCTTCCTGACCAACTGCCATGTGGTGACAAAAGGGCTGCAGCAGCCTCAGCGTCACACCCTCTTCCATCTGTCTACTGCAGGAAAGACAGTGTCTTCCCAGGGGCTCCTCAAGTTCTTTTGTGACCCTTTCATTGGATTGACATAGGTCACATGCTCTGAGTCAATGACTGTGGTTAGAGAATGTGATATTTTGATTGGCTATCTCTGGGCCACTTGTTTCAGTCCTGGAGTTGGGGGTGAAGCCTCAGCCAGTCCACAGGAGCTAAAAGTCGAGGAGGGAGACCCTTAGATGAAAATCAAGCTCTGTTCTGGGAATCAAGGTCTATGATGGGAACATCTAGCACAGGAAATAGTGAAATGCTCCTTGCATTTTATTTTGCTTTTAAAAAGGAGTGATCAAAAGAATACTAAATAAATAAGAATATTAAATGGAAACAGATCTAAAGGGCACACAGTAGCCTATCTAATAACATTTTTTTTTTGTCTTTAAAGAAAAATTTCTCATGTGTCTTATAAACACAATGGATTTTACTTGAACCAGCTAGTCTTCCTCTTCACCCAAATTTACAGTTTTAAAAATAATTTTACTATAATGAGAACTTTTTCAATGCCAGGTCTTGAGCTTTTATTTTTATAATAATAATATTTTTAATCCTTATAACAATTCTGCAAAGTAATCTTAATAATCCCATTTTATAGATGAATATGCTGAGGCTGAAGGCAGTAAAATACTTCTCCCAGGTGACACAATTAGTAGCTCCCACCAAGGGATTCAAGCCTAGGTTGTATAAACCAGAATATCTTAGACAAGAAAACATAAAAGTTCCCTAAACTTGTGTTTAGTTGAATTTTTGAGGGCTTTTAGTGCTCAAAGGGCTTTTGAGTCTCGGAAGCTGCAGCCTCAGTTTGCTTTTGAACATCCCAAAGGCCACAGGGGCAGAAATAGCATTAAGTGGAGATGTAATCCAAAAGAAGAGTCTAAAATTTCAGATACTGTATATACAGAAAGATAACTGTGCTTAGTCACTCAGTCGTGTCCCACTCTTTGTGACCCCATGGACTGTAGCCCGCCAGGCTCCTCTGTCTGTGGGGATTCTCCAGGCAAGAATACTGGAGTGGGTTGCCACGCTATCCTCCAGGGGATCTTCCCAACCCAGGGATTGAACCCAGGTCTCCCGCATTGCTGGCAGATTCTTTACCGTCTCAGCCACCAAGGAAGCCTGAAAGACATACCACTTGGGTCTTTTCAAATGGATTAAAGGATGCCACACCTACGTTTTCCAAAAGGGCTATTTTCTTTTGGTGTGCCTGGACTGATGAGGTGTGTTGGGGGGATTCTTAGAAACATTCTGATGCCATCTCCTGGTACAGTCAAGGGCTTGGGTACTGAAATACAGGAGAAATAAGCACCCATTGAAGCACCTTAAGGTCTCTCTCCCCTCTGTTCCTCCAGGGATTTCTACAGGATAAAGTTTCCTTTTAATTTCTGCATCACATCTTTAGCACAGTTTGACTTCTTGGAACTCTTGGTCACAAGATTTCAGGTTTGAAGTGATAGCTTTTGTTACTATCTTATCTGCTACCAGAGTCCCTTTTCTGTTACAGAAATTCGGAGCAGGAAAGTTGATGCTTTCCCCAACAGGTGAGTCACTAAGAAAATGTTTGAGTTCTCAAAAGGTGATGGTTCTACTCCAAGCTGGTGAATTTCATGAGCAAACAAAGCTCTGTTTGTAACCCTATCAGATAAGAATAAGCTGCAGTGTGCTTTCTGTTTGGTACAGGAAATAGGAGGTGGGTGATTCCACTTTGTGGAATTTGGCAATCTTCTCTTTGGTCAGTATCTCTTATTTTGTTACTCATATTTTAACGAAAAGAAGAGAGGTCTTTTAAAAGACTATGAAACCCATATTTTGAATGGAGATAGGTAAGGAAGGAAGCGTGGGATGTGTCCAGAGGTCAGACAGTTCATGTCTTTGGCTGGAGCAAAGGGTGTGTGGCGGTCAGGAGAGTCAGCACCAGTTCAGGGAGGACCTTCGAGGCTCGGCTGAGGAGGTCAGGCTTTATTCTCAAAACAGTGGGAGCTACTGAGGATTTCTGATGAGAACTGCATTTTAGGGAGACTAGTGTATTAATCATGTGTGAAATGGAGTGGAAGATAGATAGTAGACACAGGGAAACCCGAGAGAGGTCCACTATCATCTCCCAGGCTAAAGAAGGGAAGCAGGGAATGCAAAAGATATCATGGGAGTAGGGTGAGGTGGCAGAGCTACAGCAGAGATAAAAATTACAGAGTCAGAATGTATATGGAGGGCAAAGATGGTGCCAATATTTCTGCACTGGGTGAGTGGGAAGATGGTGGTGACATGGAGAGATGTGGAGAGAATATACGGCAGGGGGAGCATAGGTTTGAAAGAAAAGATCATTGAGTCTCCTTTGGGACGCAATGAGTTTGAGGTGTTCATGGGACATGCAGGTGGAGATCAGAAGATGACAAGGCCTTGGAGGCTTAAGCTATTAGCTAAGCTTTTGGTCCAAGCTTCAGCTTAAATGAGCTATCTGAATTAAGGAGTTGGTTGAAGCAGTAACATTGGATGAGAACATGGAAGGAACCAAGCAAGCAACCAAAGCTAAGGGGCACCAGGCAGGTCCTTGAAGACCCTGCCTCAGGGAGCAGTTGGAGAAGGGCTTAGATAAATTGTTGAACAGGAAGAGAGCAGGGGTCTGGAAAGCTGAGGAAAGAGATTTAGGAAGGAAGTGGTCAGTACTATCCACTTTGGCGAAGGGGCTGAGAAGGTGGAGAATGGAAGCTGGTGATCTTTGAGAGGACAATTATTAAGAACAGAAGTGTGAGTCAAAGCACAAAAAACACGCTGAAAATTACACTGGGTGTAATTAATGTGACTGTAGTAGTATAATGTAACTGAAATATAACATTTAGTTAAATTGATAACATAAATAATTTTTAAGTGTTTACTATGCATGTGTGCATGCAGAGTCACTAAGCTGTGCTTGACTCTTTGTGACCCTGTGAACTGTAGCCCGCCAGGCTCTTCTGGCATGGAATTCTCCAGGCAAGAACACTGGAGTGGATTGCCAGTTTCTCCTCCAGGGGATCTTCCCACCCCAGGGATTGAAACTGCGTCTCCTGTGTCTCCTGCATTGGCAGGTGGATCCTTTACCACTGGGCCATCTGAGAAGCCCAAGTGTTTCCTACACCCTCAGAAATTAAATTTAAATGTAATAGTACATTTAAATATGGCTTACATGGCAAATTTCATGTCATATTTTACCACAAAAAAAGTAGGAGAAAAATTTAAACATTTCAAAAGTTGTATTATTCTCTACACTTTTCCTATGCTTGAAATATATCATAATAAATTGCTTTAAAAAGTAAGTGGAGAAAAAATTAAGTGGTAAGTCAGAAATGGATGTAGCAAATACAGAGTACTCTCTAGAGGAGTTTGAGAGCTGAGTGAAGGAAAAAAGGATGGATGACAGGGCTTGACAAGGATAACGGGATAAAAAGAATTTATTTTTCTTTTGATGCGGCAACTCGGACATGTTTCTAGATTTAGTACGAGGATCCAGAGGCAAGGAGAGAACGAAGATGGGGGTGGGGGTGGGCATGGAGTGGGATGAGTGGTGATATTCCAAAAGATGTGTCTATGTCCTAACTCTTAGAACTATGAATGTGACCTTATTTGGAAAGAGGGTCTTTGCAGATGTAATTAGAGGATCTTAAATTTAATCTGGATTATCCCAGTGCATCCTAATCCAATGACAAGTGCCTTTATAAGAGACAGAAGAGAAGACACAGAGAGAATAGGAGAAAGCCATGTGAAGACAAAGGCAGAGATGGGGGTGATGCAGCGTCTGCCGAAGAGTGCCTGGTGTCACCAGAAGCTAGAGAGGCAAAGAAGGAGTCTTCCCTAAAACTCCTGGAGGCAGCATGGCCATGCCCACAGCTTGATATCAGACTTCTGCCCTCTGGAACTATGAGAGAATACATATCTATTGTGTTCAGCCATCATGTTTGTGATTATTTGTTACACAGCCTAGAACAGTAATATAGGGGTGGGGAGGGCCTTTGGCCACAGTCTGGTCCTGAAGCAGACCTGGGGCTGGGTCTCAGGCATTATAGTGTTCTACGCCCACCCCGGGGCCAGCGCAGGTAGGTGCTCGGTGATTAGTAAAGAACCTTTGGGATCATATAAGCAGCACAGGATTTCATACGCAGAAATAATTTTCCTTTGTCTTCACATTTTCTTCTCTCTTTCCCATTCAATCTTAGGAAAAATCAACAAAGATTTCACAGTACTAAAGTCTTTCTCTTGCACCTTCCATCTTTTCAGCTATGACAGTGGAGCCAGCGTGGCCCTGTGGGTTTCTAGGGGAAACCTTTTCTGGGAGCTTACACCTCATGCTCCTTCACACAGACCATGTGGCTTGGGGGCTTGTGATCGAGCTGGGTGGCAGGTGGTGAAGGGGAGAGCTCCGGGGAGGCCTGGAGACAAGCCTTCCCCTCATAACCGCTATGTATATTAGCTGCTGACAGACCATCCCAATCCTTCCAAATTCCAGTGACAGAGAGGGCTTCATTGAGGCACCTAACAACCAGAGAGAGCTGACTGTCCCTTTAGTCAACTCTCTTTGGTGTTTGAATGAGCCATTTATTCCTAGCCCAGCAAAAGCTGATGGATATGGTGGAAAAGCCTTTCCCAGGGAGAAACTAGAAGACAGAAGCTTATAAGTTACCTGAGGACAGGAGAGACTATGCCACACACGTGAGCCTTACATGCTGGAGTCCCATGCACACAACAGATGCCCAGCAATGTCTTTTGTTTTTCCATCTATACAAGAAACTTCACTTTTTAAACTTAACCCATATGCCACTCTACTTCCCACATGGAATATTTCATCATTACAAAACTACCAAAGTAATTTAACAATTTTTTTTTTTAAGCAGGCTTTACTGAAGAGCTTTTGGCTAAGACCTTTGAATCTGTGCCCTTGAGGGGCTCCAGGGCAGGACTCCAGCAGGGTGGTGTAAGACTTACTGTCCTGACGTGGGTGGCAGTTGTTAGAACAGGGACTGTTTCATTTTATTAACAGAGTGAAGCATGCTGTCAGCAGGCAGCAATAGACACAGTAAAAGATGCAACCAAATCTGACTCTGATCCATCCTGCTCTAGCCACAGGCAAACTCTTCCCCTTTATGGGTTCTCTAGGAGAAAGATGAGAATGAGACCAGGAGAGCCCCCTCGAAGAGGAATTACATTGAAGTCAATCTACTGCGATCCGAACATTCTGTCGCCCTAAAACTGCCCCTAGCACTGTTTTCTAAAAGCAGAATGCAGTATCCAGAGGGTATCTTGAATTCCACCCAAGAGATTTAGTTTTTGAAGAGCCTAAAAGATTCCCAGCATATCTGTAGGATGAGTATGAGAGCCAGATTCCAGAGGTTATATTGTCCGTGGGTGCTACCCTGCTTACCAAGAATTTAAACATTCTTAACAAGAAATAAACGTTCGTTCAGCTGAAGTAGATGTATCTAAGAGGCAAACCTTTCTTAAACCCCACTAACGTACAACCTCAATCCACAACTGGATTCAATTACCGCATGGAAAGAAAGGCATTTTCTCATAAAGCCGCTCTGTTTCCGTGCCTGGCTGCGAGCGGGGTCAGCCATGACAAAGACAAGCCTGTGCCTTGTTTTTGGTTGTTTTTCTTTTCAAGCTCTTTCGCTGGCACTGCCAGGCCCCAAGCTGTTTGGATCAGTTATGTGGGGGCAAGTTTACTTGTTTTGGCTTTCAGCCTTTCTGTCCAGCGTTGAAGATAGAAGAGCAAGCTTGTGACCTATTGATCAGTGGAACTGATGGGCTACCCAGCGGGACCCAGTGGTTACACCATGCCCACGTGCCCCTCAGGTGCAGCACTTGTGAGGAAGGTCAAAATTCTAAGGAAGGAGTGTGGGGGAGACTGTAGGGGACCTAGAGGGGTCTAGCATAAAGGAGTCTGAGTGCTACTGTTCTCAATTTTTTTTCAAATATTAATATTAATAATAATATATAACATAGAGAGTGCTTGCTATGTGCTACTCCCTCCTAAGAGCTTTACATATAGTAACTCACTCAATCCTCCCAACAAACCTCTGAAGTACTATCATTATATGCACTTTACAGATGGGAAAATTGAGTCACAGAGAGGTGACATGATTTTCCCAAGGTTACACAGTAAATGGCTCAGAGCCCAGACCCTTGATCACTACATTGTCAAAGAGGAAGTTGCAGAAACTTAAAAACCATCATTGGTATCTATTTAGCTACTAAGCACATATGCAGCATTCTTAATTCAGTCTTTGCTTCAATACACTCAAAGGTACTTTGTATTGCTATATGCACATTTTAAATCATAAGACCCAGGAGACCCATGTGGCCCAGCCTGCCTTGGGGCAGAGAAGAAATGATTCTTATGGAAAGCCAGTGAGCTTTCATAAGAGATACTGCACCCAAAGGAGGTGAAGGCCAATCACTCAGCTGTCTTATCAGCAGCTCAAGCTTCTTGCATGAACTTGGCTCTCTGATAGGAAAATCTGGGACTTCTGACTGGGAATGAACACGGGCACAGTCCAAGTTTCCAACCATCAGCTTAGTTCATTATGACTGGTATCATTTTGTTGCCTCTTGGTTCCAAATTTACTCTTCATTACTTGCTTGACAATAGTGGAAAAGCAGTTCTCTTTGACAGCTAATGTGGTGTTAAGTTGCGTCGGCAAAGGGTCTTGAAGGGACACTGTGAGAAGTGGCTTTCTTCCAGGTTCTAGTACACTGGGTCATTAGGAACATGCAGTGGGCATGGCTTTTCCTGCAATGCCAGGTAGCCACAGCAGTAGTGTCTTCCTGTGGGCAGCTTCTCTGGGCATCTCCCCGTGAATGACTTCTGTTGGAACCTCCACAGGAAGCTTCATAATAGAATGCTCAAATGGGCACCACATTGGGGAGCTTTGCAGTGAGTCTGGGGCCCGGTACCCCATTCTATGGATGGCTTCCTCAGCAGTCCAGAGAACAGGTTTTGCAATGCTTCACCAATATGGCCCCCGATGAACTTTTCTACCATCCAGGGAATATACCTGGACGGGCATACTCTCTCCATTGAGGAGGTACAGACCTCGACCCTGAGAGGAGGCGACCTCTTCCTGAATGTTCTGTCTCAGCCCTAGGGATGATAGCTGCTCCCTGTGCTTCTATTCCTGTTTTCCTTTAGTGTTACCTTTACCTCTTCCAATGCTGAGCCAAACTCATGGTTACTCCAATTCCCTTTCAATAATCCTTTATGGTAAACTTTCTTTGTAGAAGTCGCTGTGTGATTTCTGTCTCCTGTTTGGACTCTAGTATTAATACATTCAATGTATTTTTTAGTCCACCCTTTAAAATAAAAATGTAACCTCCTTTAAGAAGCACGGAAGAAACAAAAACATAAAAACACTTGCACAGTAAATACTAATGCTTAAGTAAAGATATTTACCGCTAAGTTACAAAGCTCTGTATCCTCTTTGAACTCTTAGTTCTATATCTGCATGATTCTTGAAAGTGAAAGTGAAGTTGCTCAGTCGTGTCCGGCTCTTTGCGACCCCACAGACTGTAGCCTATCAGGCTCCTCTGTCCATGGGATTTTCCAGGCAATAGTACTGGAGTGGATTGCCATTTCCTTCTCCCGGGGATCTTCCCGACCCAGGGATTAAACCCGGATCTCCCGCATTGTAGACAGACGCTTTACCGTCTGAGCCACCAGGGAAGTCCCTGATTCTTACATAGTTGTAATCCTTGAACACAACCAAATCTGTGTTCTATGTTCACCAGTTTGACATTAAACACTTTTGTGTAGTCCCATGTAGCCACTGTCCACATACTCTTGTGCTTATTATCAGTCATGGCAATATAATATTTCATCTTTTTATATGCTAAGATTTGTTCAGCGTGTTCCCGCATTGGACACTTGGGTTGGTTCCTGCTTTTCCATGTTACAAAAAGTACAGAAATATCTTTGTGCAAGTTGCATCAATGTTATGTAATTTTTCCTCCTGTCTCTCCCTTTCTCCTTTCTCTAACAGCTGGGCTCACACATTTTCCCACTGGTAGACAACAGATTACAGGAACAGAGGAGAGAAATACGGGGGAATATCTGCTCAT
Organism: Bos taurus; assembly: GCF_002263795.3. Lineage (NCBI taxonomy): Eukaryota > Metazoa > Chordata > Mammalia > Artiodactyla > Bovidae > Bos > Bos taurus. Next base: position 39,709,056 of record NC_037336.1, read on the forward strand.
GAAGGAGGATGGAGCTTTTACTGAAGTAAAGGCTTCAGGAAGCAACAGATGCTTGGCTTACTCAGGGAGCAACTCCTGCCAGCAAGAGACCTGGGTATCAGTAACAAGGGGCGATAGCTGGCTGGAGTGGGACACACTGAGAAGAAAGTCCTTCCAGAGACCAAGGTTGCCTTTTTCTTGGGTCTCTCATATTGTAACTTGTGACTAATGCATTAGTCATACTGAACACGTGGAAACTACACAATATATACTAGAAAAACATTTTAGTTCTCAAGAATAGCCTCAGAATCAGACAATACTTGAAGTAATTGAGAGTGGGAAGCACATTGCGATTATTGCTCTCTGACATTTTAAACCACCAATAACTCAATTGTTTCCTGAATTCCCAGAGAGTCAAGGAACACTAAAAACCCTCTTTGTCATACAGCTAAGTAAATGTTAACCTCATACTTAAATCTTTTTTTTCCTCACAAAAAAGCATTCCTGGAAGGGTGCCCCAAAAGGAGCTTAGGCATAAGCGCTCACCATATGAGGTTCATATATAATGCTTATCTGAAGATGATTTCACATCCATTCTTAAAAAATACTTTTGCTGTACATGCATTTCTCAGTTATATTCTCTTGTCACTTTGAAGATACTGTTCTAGTTTTCTGGGTTTTGTTGCTGTACAAAGATGTTGGCTGACAACCGAATTATTTCTTTGTAGATGATTTGTCTCTTTTTTTTCTGTTTCTTGCCTTTAAGATCTTCCTTTTTGAGCTTAGCATGCTGCAATTTTACTACAATGTGCCTGGGTACAGATTTTAAAAATTGATCCTGCAAGGTATACATGATACTTTCTGTGGATTGATACTGCTCACCAGTGGAGCTTCTTGTCCTTTATCCCTTTGGATATTGCCTGGTCATCTATTCTCTCTAGTCTTTTCTGGGACTCTCATGATCAATATATTAAATCTCAGCCTCTCTCCCAAGTCTTAACCCCTCTTTCATATCTTCTATCTTCCTGTCTCTCTGTACTATATTCTGAGCAATTTCTTCAGACACGCTAGTTAACTGATTCTCTTTTGAACAGTGTCTTTGTTGCTATTTAGTTAGACTCTTTTGCAGGCCCATGGACTGTAGCCTGCCAGGCTCCTCTGTGCAGGGGATTTCCCAGGCAAGAATACTGGAGTGGGTGGCCTACTGTTTAATCTAGCCATTGAGTTCCTAATTTCTATAATTATATTTTTCATTTATAAATGTTTTACTTGGCTCTTTTTCAAATCTGCTTGGGAAAGACAAATTTCACAGTTTCTCCGTACTTGAACACACTTAATGATTCCATCCTGGTTTTCTTTAAATCATATGCAGTATTTTAAACTTTGCATTTAATAATTCCAATACCAAAATCCTAGGAGTATAAATGCATTGCTTGTTGCTTCTGCTTTGTCTTTCCTGTGGTGGCTCTTTTCCTTGGTGTTTGGCCGTCTTTGATTTGAAACTCACTTTGCTCCACCTGTGGGCCTCCTAAGAGCCTCCCTTGGAGGCGTTGACTCCAGCAGAGGTCTCCCTTTGCTTCCTCCAAGACCTAGAAGGCCAAGCAGCCCCCTTCAAGGGTCAGGGCTTAAAGCAGGAGACTTAGTTTGGCCTTTGACCCTTGTGATGTGTCTAAGGCTTAGTGTTTATTTTGCCATGTGCTTCCCACCTCCTGCTTAAGCATGATCGCAGCTCATGGCTCACTTCTTTAGACTCTCAAGGGTATCTTTGCTATCTGCAAGCTCAGCAGTACACATTAAAACCACGCTGTATTCAGGATCTAATTGTATTGTGGCAGGAGGGTCTTCAGAGGATTGGCTCTGCTGTAATGCTGGGAATGGGTGGCGTGTATTCATGATATTCAGGGCATTCAGACACAGCAGCACAATATGCACAGGCTGCAGGAGACCTGGTTTGCACTTCAAATTTTAAGACACTACAAAAGATATAAAAGAAAATCTCAAAGCTCTCTGTGCCTTCATATATATGTACGTATGTGTATGCATGCATATATGTATAACACACACATATACTTTTGTATATATAATAAAAAAGAGACCGGTGAAGAGCTGATACCTGAAGTATTTGACTTCCTTTACAGAGCTGAATTGGTATTCAGAGTGGGGTAAATAGAGGCCCCAAGAGGGAATCAGTAAGACCTTATCTTTGAGTCTCTATTTATAAACCAGATCTTGCCCTACTGGTATTTTATCCCTTTGGCTTCATAATTATAAGACTTAGCTAGTAATTTTCATATGAATATCCCTTTTGAAAGTTCCCTATAATTTCCTTATTTACAAGATGGGTGCTCATTAGAGTCCTCCTGGCTCTATTGGGTGAGTTTTATCCGTAGACAACAAACGGATGGACCATGTCATTTTCTCTGCTTGATGATCTTGTAGTGAAGGATGCTGAACTCAAACAACAGCTTAAAGAGATGCACCTTGCTTCCTACTTCTGCATGCAAAATTAATGTTTTTCCCTTTCAATAGGCACTTTCTCAGAAGGTTTTGAGAGGACTGGTTTCTGCTTTCATCACTAAAGTCTCCTTTGTTTGGGGGCAAATGGATACTTGTATATGTATGGCTGAATTCCTTTGCTGTCCACCAGAGACTATCACAACATTGTTCATCAGCCATACTCCAGGACAAAATAAAAAAAAAAATTAATAAAATCCCTCTGATGTGCATCCATCCTCCCCCTGGTACACCAGAGTCTGCCTGGCTCTGCCTCTGCCCAGCTCTGCAGCTCTCTACTGAACTTTGTAGTCTTCTCTAGTCTTCCAACGGAGAAAGAAACGGCAAGCCACTCCAGTGTTCTTGCCTGGAGAATCCCAGGGACGGGGGAGCCTGGTGGGCTGCCGTCCATAGGGTCGCACAGTCGGACACAACTGAAGCGACGCAGCAGCAGCAGCAGCAGCAGCAGCAGCAGTCAGTCAGTCTTCCAAGCAGAATGATCTGAAACAAGGCTTGCTTCTGGGTTGGGAATTAGTTGAAGAAAATCTGGGCTCTGAACAAAATCCACATTTAAAAGAGTGCGTCTTTTCTTTTATTGGCTTTTGCTCTAAAAAGCAAAGGCTGAAAAACAGCTGTTAGTTGTTTATACAGTATTTTTTATTTAAGTGTTAGACAATAGCTGTTTTCTTCTCCACTTAGAATGGCACATTTTTTTCTCAGGCCATTTAAGTCTTCTCTCCCGGTGGTCACAAGTATTGGTATGCACCTCCACCCTCTCCCTAGGTTTCTGGAGGAGATTAAGCTTTTACGTTTTGTTTTTTATTTTTCTTTCAGTTTCTGTTTTTTTGTTTTGAAGTCTGACTTGGGTTTCTCAGGATAGATGGCTGAGTTTGGTTATCAGGTCAGAATGTTGCAGGTCACTTTTGGCGTCAACTTGACACAGGTACTCACAGCAGACACTCTAGAGAAAATTTCTTTAGTTTCAGAGTGTTTGTGGCTAGATCACATGAGCAGAATTAGATATGGACTTACTGATGATCATCTGTTCTTGAGCCCTAAATATTGCTGGATGGTTTCCTCTGTTTGTAATTCAGAAGATGATTCCTGCCATTCTCCACTTTCTTGGACATTTTCTTGGGATACCATCCTTCATCATCATCCCCACTATCCAGAGCTAAGCATCACACCATGGGCCAGGCTACATCTAACCCAGTTTCCAGACCTGGTAAATTCTTACAAGGCATCATCCAAGAAGCACTGCAAGCTTGTTGAAATAAAGATGCCCATGGATGAGAGGTGATCTTCGTGCTCTTCACTAGGACACCAGGTATTTGCAAATCCATGATGATACTGCCACCTCCAATCCCTTAAAAACCCCCTAAAGTTACTCCTCAATCTCACTTTCTGTCACATATAATTAAACAATATTTGCTCTTATTTAATAAGGAATAACACATTATGATCTTTTTCTCTTAAAATAAGTGGTCCAAAATCAGATATTAGAAAAAAGTCCCCATGTATACAACAGCAAATACTAGGCTGCTGCTGCTGCTGCTAAGTCGCTTCAGTCGTGTCCGACTCTGTGCGACCCCATAGATGGCAGCCCACCAGGCTCCCCCGTCCCTGGGATTCTCCAGGCAAGAACACTGGGGTGGGTTGCCATTTCCTTCTCCAATTACTAGGCTTGTAAGTCATTATTTCAAAAACAGGATTTGTGATAAATAATATCCCCCTTTGGGAGATGTAAGTTTTTGATATATTAAAGACTCTGAGAAGTCCTGTAGCAAAGAAACTTTATGAAGCTGTTTTCATGGGACAACTCTTAACCTCTCTCAGGACATCCACTGTGAAGAACGGGTTGTGAAGTCTGTCTTGAAATTCATGTTGTCGGCATCCTCACATTCTGCTTGGCAGCTCAGGCCTAGGAGTCCCTGGGAATCCTGATCTCAGTCACCCTATTCTACTGCTGCCAGCTCTCTGCAAACCTCATCAACTCCCTTTGCTTATGGGGCAGGTTCAGATCAGGACCAACCCCCGATAATGATATCAGTCAGACTCCCACTGACTTCCTCAGAGGCTTGAACTAAGAGGAGAGAAGTACCCGCGGTTGACTAGAATCGGCCCCTCTCCACTGCTGTCTTCACCTGCCCTCTTCCTTACTGGGGGCACTTCTCCCATGCAGTACATCTGCTTCTGTTATTAACCACTGTATGGCTTGCCTGCCGCCTTGTCCTAGGTGGTGGACAGAGCTGTGATTGGTGTGAAAGACAAGGATGAACCACAGCACCCTTACAGAAAGGGACAGGTATTCCCAAAATACAGGAGTATGGGCATTTACCCTGAACCACATTAAGGCTGGCATGGAACATGAATTCTAGATTGAAAAGGGCCTGGCAACCACAAAGAAACACATGTGACTTTGCAAAGGGAGAAATGCAGACAGTGACTAGGAACACTGCCTTACACCCCCACAGGTGCCAACTTCCTGAGTGCGGAGGCATCCATTTCAGTCCAGACATCACAAACCTTTGTAAAATCATGTGCCAAGGTTCTGCCCACTCTGCCTGCATCCAGGCACAGGTTAGGGGGAGCAGAGGGGCAAGATGGAAGAGGAGGGAATAAGCACATTCTCACATGCCACTGTGACTTCTCACAGGAGAGTGACTTTCATCTGTCAATGAAATCTGCCTCTATCATGCTTGCCATGCACGCATGCCACAGGGTGCATGCAGTGTTAGGCAACAGGTTTATTTAGTTACACTCATGCCCACATCCAGTGTACATGCCAGGAGAAAATGAAAAGCTAGAAACTGTTTGCATAACAATAATTAGTTTCATAGCTAAGTTATACACAATAGTGCTTTCAGCTATTTTGTTACCAATCTGCCCCCAGGAGCAAGTAAGGCTGATAAAATGTTTATGGGCTAGTAAATTTTTTTCTACTAATTTGCAAGGCTATAATAAAACCCATGAACTTGATGGCCTGCAGGAAACATAACAAGAACTGGGAATGTACAGTAATGTGGAGCTAGAAGGCCTCTTAAAGTCCTACAGGAAATGACTCCCAGAAAGGAGATGAATCACAGTATTTTAAACAGAGAAGAATGATGCTAAGTTTGTGCTTAACCAGTTACAGCCTGGGAAAAGACCTTCCAGAAACAAATGGTGGAAGCTTCCTGCTTTCAATTATTCTTGCTTTAAAGAAAATTAATTCAAATATACAAAAAACGATCTTCAAATGAAAACAATGAATGGAGCACAGTTTATCCTGCCTTGTAATACTAACTTTTAGGACTGCAAGTTTTTTTTTCTGCAATATACACAGTCACACTGCGCCCTCTTGTGGCAGAAAAATGATTACAACCAGAATATAGAAGACACACCCTGCTGTAAACTGTTCAAAGGAAAAGACAGTTTGCAGAAGGTGGTTGACAAGAGAGTCACTGCTGGGGCACCTGAGAGCATGGACATTTGAGTGGGACTGTTCTTGCACGAGGGGAGCTGCAGTTGAAAGGAATCCTAACGTCTTCACAGATGCAAGGAAAAACTCATCACAGAAAACTGAGTTTTAATTTTCTGTTTGCTATTAAAGGCTTAACCATTTGAACATTTTACAGCTAGCCCCATCTATAAATAACAATAATTGCTACCATGTAGCAAATGTGACAGGCAGTTTGCACACATCACCTCATTTCGCCTCAAAACTATGAGGTTATATAGGGAAACTGGAGCTTGGAGATAGGAAGTAATTGTTGTGTGTTTACCCAGTTAGTAAATGGCAGAGCTGGGATCTGAATGAATCTTCCCGATTGCATAAGCCTGCACATTTCCCACTGTGCTGACTTGACTCTAACTAAATATTTCTTGAGTACTTAATACATGTGAGACACTGCTGCTGGGTGCCCTGGGACTTACTCCCCATTCTTCAGGAATTTATGGCCTAAATAGGGGATTAAAAACATACATGGAAAAGAAGCCACCATACAATGCAGTGTACAAGGACCATCTATGTAGAACTAGTTTTTAAACAAAAGATCTGTATGGTCATGTACATTTTCTCCATCAACTTCAATAGCTTTTGCTATTGCTTTTGGCCTAGAAGTGGCTCACTTCTAACCAATAGAATATGGCAAAGTTGATGGGACGCACATGAGTATGTGTGATCATATGTCTGTTACTTCAGATTTTAGCAACCACTTTGCTACAGTCTCTTTCTGGCTTTGAGGAAGCAAGTGATCATGCTGTGAAACCCTGTGTGGTGAGTAACAAACTATGGGCATCATTTAGCAGCAGAGGGTGGCCTCTGGCCAATAGCTAGCAAGATATGAAATCCTCAGTCCTACCAGAAAATGAATTCTGTCAATAACTGTCCCCAGTGGAGCCATGAATGAGGTCACAGCCTGGAAACAACCAGAGGTCACGTCTGGTCACAGACGTCTTGACTGCAGCCTTGGGAGACTCTAAGCTGAGGTGTCACCTACCCATTCCTGGACTCCTGTGTTAGTCATTCAGTCATGGCCAACTCTTTGTGACTTCACAGACTGTAGACCCCTAGACTCCTCTGCCCATGGAATTCTCCAGGCAAGAATACTGGAGTGGGTAACCACTCTCTTTTCCAGGGGATCTTCCCAACCCAGGAATTGAACCCAGGTCTCCTGCATTGCAAATGGATTCTTTACTGTCTGAGCTACCAGGACTCCTGACCCACAGAAATAGTAGGTAACAAAATGTATGTTATTTTAAGCCACTAAGTTGGTGTCAATATTGTTGCTCTGCAATTGATAACTAGTACAATTATCTTTTAGAAATTTTATAATTTTAACTCTTAGGTTTAGGTCTTCAATCTATTTGCAGTTAATTTTTATAGAAGGTGCGAGGTAAGGATCTTTCTCTTTTTTTCTTTCAGTTTCTTTTTTTCATATGGCTAATCCAACTATTCTATCATCAGTTGTTAAAAATACTATCCTCTGCCCACTGAATTGCCCTGGGATCTCTGTTAAAAGACACCTGACTGTACATATGAGAATCTATTCCTGAACTTTCTGTTCAGTTGTTCTAGTTACCTTTACACTAATGTACACTGTCTTAATTTCTGTAGCTATGTAATAATTTTTACATTCCTGTATTTGTATAAATAATTCCTAAACTCCTTCAACTTTGTCTTTCAAAGACTTTTGGCTATTCTAAGTGCTGTGCATTTCCATGTAAACTTTAGAAAGCAGGGTCATCACAATGCAAGAGCACCTCCTTTGCTTGCCCTGTTGCCCTACAAGTACCACAGCCTCTGCCTTGAGCTTCCTCAGCCCTAAATTACTTACCTGTGTCTCACGATTTCAGGGGACACACATCAAGCTCTTTGAGAGGTTTCCTGGATGTTCCTCTTACTAGGGTCGTGAGAAGGTGCCATTACCTTTGGAAGGTAGTAGCCATTCTTGCCAAGAAACCCTTTCCACCAGCCCACTCAGTGGAGTTCCAGGTGGAGAGTCACTGGACTGCTTTATGTCTCCAGTGTGGGTTGCATTCCTGCCCTGCTGTGTTGAACATCTTCATCCTGGTCTGTCCCAAAACTTGTTTTGTGTGCCTGCTGCTGCTGCTGCTGCTAAGTCGCTTCAGTCGTGTCCGACTCTGTGCGACCCCATAGACGGCAGCCCACCAGGCTCCCCCGTCCCTGGGATTCTCCAGGCAAGAACACTGGAGTGGGTTGCCATCTCCGTCTCCAATGCATGAAAGTGAAAAGTGAAAGTGAAGTCGCTCAGTCGTGTCCGACTCTTAGCGACCCCATGGACTGCAGCCTACCAGGCCGCTCCGTCCATGGGATTTTCCAGGCAAGAGTACTGGAGTGGGGTGCCATTGTGTGCCTGACAGTTATCATATCTTTGCATCTTACTCAAACCCCCAATTTAACATTTTGTTATACATTTTAGATAAATTATAAAACATTTAAATAATTTCATCTAGCATTTTTTGTTGTTTTATAGGAAGAGAGTCGTCCAGGGAATCAAGTGTGCAATACTACCAGAGACAGGAAAGTGAAAGCGTTAGTTGCTCAGTTGTGTCCGACTCTTTGTGACCCCATGGACTGTAGCCCGCCAGGCTCCACTGTCCATGGAATTCTTACTTGGAGAACTTTCTTACTTGGAGAGGTAGGAGAAATAGAGGAGGACTTTGCCTTCTGAATATATTGGAAGGAAGAGAAATAAATGCTCAGAACCCAATAAACCTGAATTTTTCCAAGTTCTTTTCAACCCTTAAAGGCAGCTCTTGTTAGCGCTAAGCCCCAACTCCCAGCTGGGCAGTGTTATGCAGCAGCATTTAAATGAGAGATGAGCAATCCTAACCACATGCTGGTTCTGAGGCAGTTTCATACAAAATAACTACATAAATCCAGGTGAGCGCTTGTTAAACACACAGTTACACACCCACGGAGCTGGGCTGAACACACGTAGGCAGAAGGAAGCACGACAGGCATGGTTTCTTAGGATTAATAACACGACTATCAAAGAAACAGACGATCTCCCCTCTTGTCTTTTTTTAAAAAAGACCAATATTTATGCTGAAATGTCTTCACAGATTGGGGCACATTTTTATTAAAACAAATTAATACACCACAGATGTAGTATATATAAATATGTACACTGGCTTGGGCCAGTATTATTTGTTATAAGCATGTAGCACAAATCCAAGGAAAAAATTCTGAACTAGTATGTATATAGTAAAGGTAGCATTTGATCAGTGGAGAAAAAAATGGATTAGTCAGTAGATGGGCTTGAGACAATTGGCAATCATTTGGGAGAATGTAGTATCCTAACCTCACTCTTTATACCAATAAAAATTTCCAGTAAAGATTTATATATATATAAAAGAGTAAAAACATAAACCAACCAGCAAAGCTTAAAATGCCAGAAGGAAACATATATATGTAAGTATGTGTGTGTCTTTGTGCATGCACACATACATATAATCATGATCACAATTTTGCAGCACCCAAGAATGTTAGGTGAAAAATAAATGTCTCCTTTCTGCCCTAAACCTCATGTTCTATTTCTCAGGAGAAACCAATTTATCAGTTTCTTGTGTAAATATTCTGTATATATTCAGGCATATGTATTAGGGCTTCCCTGATGGCTCAGTGGTAAAGAATCTGCCTACAATGCAGGAGATGCAGGAGACACAGGAGATGTGGGTTTCATCCCTGGATTGGGAAGATCCCCTAGTGGAGGAAATGGCAACCCACTCCGGTATTCTTGCCTGAAATATCCCATGGACAGAGGAGCCTAGAGGACTACAGTCTAAAAGTATTTCAAAGAGTCAGACACGACTGAGCGACTGAGCACATACATGTATACCTTTTATTAAAAGACATTCATATTAGACAAAAAGAATCCTATTCACTTTTTCACATTATATCTTGAACTTCTATTTAGTATATATTGTTCTACTTATTCATTATTAATGACTGCCTAATATTTCCTTGACTAGATGCACCATAACTTATTTAAGTACTTTCCTAAATTGCTTTTTTCTCATAGCAAAATGTTTTCGAGGTCTCTCCATATTTCCCACATTAATCAAACTCACTTCCCTCCTGTTGCGTAGTATTCCACAGTAGGAATATGACACAATTTACCCACTGACAGGTTGCTTCCAATTTTTCTCTGTAACAAACAATAGAATTTCTAGTCCATGTCCTCATGTGAGAGTTTCTCAAGGGCAGCAGTCCTCATATTTTCAAAAGATCACACTGGCTGTTGTGCTGAGAACAGACTTGGGTCTAAAAGCAGGGAGACTGGTTGGGAGGCCACTGTAATAGTCCAGACGAGTGGTTAAGTGGCTTAGTGGCACCAAGAAAGGTGAATGGTGGTGACAAGTGTTTGGAATGAGGTACACTTTGGAGGTAAAGTAACATGACCTGCTGATGTTTAGACATAGAATATGAGAGGAAAAGAAAAGTCAAAGAAGATCCCAAAGTTTGGGGCCCAAACAACTAAGAGATTAAAGGTATCATCACTAAGATACTGATCTCTGGGGGATGAGCAGCTTAAGGGAGAAGATCAATATTATGAAATCTGTTTTGAAAATATTAAGGTTGCCCATCAGACTTCCCAGTGGAGATGTCAAGAAGTTGGAGTTCAGGTAAAAGCTCGGCACCAGAGATATTGACTTGTGAGTCGTCAGTGTATGGATGCGATTCATAAGGATGATATCTAAAACCAAGATACCAAGACAAAGTGAGTGCAGAGAGAGAAGAGGTTCATGGCTCTTCTTAGAGCATTCCAGTATTAGAAATTGGAAAGATGAACAAGATCTAGAGAAGGATATTGTGAAGGAATAGTCATCAAGATGGGAGGTGACCTGGTTTCCAGTTCAATAAATACTGCTGGTAATGATCCAGTAATATCAAGACTTACAATTGACTACAGGATTGACAAAGTGGAGCTCACTAATGTGGGAAAAAGCTTGACAGGATTGGTATCAAGAGAGAAAGGGAGAAGAACTGAAGACTCCTGGAGGAATTTTTCCTTAAAAGGGAGCAGGAGAAAAAAGGGACATTAGCCTGAAGGGATGTGAGACCAAGTGAGGATGCTAAAATCAAGATATCACAACCTCTTATAAAAAGCAGACAGGAGATCCCAAGTAGAGAAGGGAACTCAGAAGAGAGAAAAGGTAACTGTATGAGCAATGTTCCCAAGCAGGTGAGAGGAGATGGGTACCTCCCACACACATTGCCAGGCTGCCTAAGTTAGAAAAGTTTGTCCTTCATGTGGTGGAAAAGCAGAGTATGTGGGATAAATGAATAAAAGGAGAGAGATTATATGTGGTGCAGGGAGTGAATGTTCTCTATTAATTTTTCTCTGTTATGTTCTCAGTGCAATAAGAGTATAGAGTCAGCTGAGACTGAGGCTGGTTGCTTGAAGACAGCCACCCAAGACATGAGTTAGAAGTGTTGCCTGCAACGGAGGGCAGCTGGTCAAACTGTGCCATTAAAGATAAGGGAATTTGCAAGTCAAGACCATCATGCCTACCAGCCAGGCCAGGCAGGCTGGTATAGTGTCTTAGAAAATGAAGGAAGTTTAAGGCCAGCTGAGTGAAGGGGTTGGGGTGGCTTTACTGAGCAACTCAGTTACCTTCTGTGGCACGCATTTCCTCAACAAACACTGACGGAGAGCCCACATCAGACCAGGAGGTCAAGATAGACCCCTTATGGATCATACAGCCTATGAGGTATACTTTTCTGTAAGAATAGGTCTCAGTTTTACCCTTGCTGTAATAGGGGGATAACAGGATAGTCTCAGGTACCTGGTGGGGGTAGGTGGAGGGAAACCAGGCTGTGAGAGCTGACGAGTTCATGTGCAGGGGGATGGGAGGCAGCATGCATTTTACAACTTGGAACAGACTTCCTCCTTAGGCTCCACTCTCCTTTTTACCTAAGTCATGCAGCCATCAGCTTGCTGGTGTGGTCTTCAACAGGTGTCTTAATTTATGGGCAAAGTGCATCCTGGGTGAGGTGCTCTCTGAGGCCCCGGCCAGAGTGCCATGATTCTGCCGCAGAACCTATTTTTCCATTATGAGCAACAACCAGGGAAAGCGTTTTGAGAAACTGCTGAAATGAAAACCCACCCCAAATATTAACTGTTTTTGTAAGCTTCTCAATTTGAGGAAGGAGACAAATGAGCTCCAGCTTAGAAAATTTGCCTCCTCTTTATGCTTTGAGACAAAGATTATAACAGGAATATGATAAGCAGCTTGACTTTGTCGCCTGTAAACGCTTCAAGATAACAAAACTAGCAGGAACAGAGAGGGGTAAGCCCTGTATAGTGAATAAAGCGGCCACCTATTTCTCATTCTCAGGGTCAAGGAGAACTCCCAGACCATATAGGCACAGGAGGGTTCCTCAGGGGAGGGAACAGTAGGCCATCACATGTTTTGTTAACCTCCCAGACACCCTCACACTGGAATCCATCTTGGCTAAAAGATGAACACACACACAGAGCAGGGCCCTTAGTCAGAACAAATATGGACCTGGAGCCAGACAGAGCAAGATGATTGCAGGAACTCTGGAAAACTGTCTCCATTTAAGTGATTTAAGTCACCCCAAAGATGCGACTCTGAGACCACCCAGGTGCCTATCCGCATGTATCTTTCTCTTAATAAACACTTTATCTGCTTTTATGTTCCATCTCTTTGCTAAAAATAAATTTTTTTAAAGAGAAGACAAGAGCCAGGGCTCTGCTTCTAGCCACCAGCAGCTAGAATTTGGCATTCTCACCGGCACAAGTCCGGTTTGCTTCCCACTCAGGGAGCTGAGATTCTGTTTCAAACTGCCACACACAATGCCCACCCCCAAGATCAAAGTCATCCTGCCTCCTTCCTCTTTTATGGTTCCAGGTAAATCCTAGAAGGCCATCACTGAATGAACCACAATTGTAAAAGATACGCTAAAGCTTAGTGGGCTTGGCCTTTTCGGCTTTTTAGGTGGTAAAAACAAAACAGTGTATTGGGCTCTGCTCTAAAGCAATTCCATTCCAAATGCAGCTATTTCGGGGGCTTCTTTCTGTCATCATTGCCAACAGAACCACACTGACCTCACACGCTTTGAAAATGACCGTTGGTTTCTCTACGCTACAGAAAGCCGTGCAGAATTTTCTATCTCAGATCTATCACTGTTTTCCCATGGCACATTTACGCCTCAAAGTTGCATTACCTAATGCTTATCGCGTGCTACGGTTTCTGTTTACTTCTTTGAAATGCCCTTTCTTAATGGATTTTAAGTAAACACTGCTTTTAGTTAATTAAGCTTTTCCCTACCATTTTTTCATCTTTACACAGATTATTTCTCAATTCTACTGTAAACAAAGCAGTACTAGGTAATGATTAATTTTAGGCAATCACATCAAAGGAGCCACGTAACCTTTTCCCACTAAGGGCTAATTATTAAACACTTGTTAAAAGCAGTAACAATCTTTTTGTTGTATTCTGACATAACAAATGTTTTTATTTTCCCATATCCTTCTATGGCTCAATTATATTTATCACACAGTGCTAGAAATTAAGTAATGACTCTAAATTCCTTCTGCTAATGGAGGTGTAAAAATGTTACCAGCCGTATCAGCACAAGGGGTGTTGCAGCCCTCAGGCAGCTCCTGCGGCTCTCACAGTGAGCCATGAGGGAACTGACCATGGAGACAAACGGGCTGTCTATTGCCAAGCCCTCAGCCACTGCAGCCACCCCTCAACGGTGTACCTTCCAGGCACTCAGGATGGGAAAGAACAGGATACTGGCCTAGAAAGCTAAAGTGTCAATCGAAGCAATGATTTCAGTGAACCCAGACTCTTGCATCTTTCCATACATAAAAAAATACTAAATTCATTAACTTGAGCTATCCTGGTTTTCTTTAATTAACAGTAATATTTTGATGTACTGACTACTTGGTCTTTGTTGCAAAAATTCCTATACACCCTGGCTTCTCCCTTACCTCGTTGGTGCAGTCCCTCAGAGCTATCTTCAGAGGTTACCTCCTGGGCTTGAAGTCCTCAGAAAGTCTGTCTCATAAAATACAATTCTCAACTTTTAGGCTGTGCAATTTTTTTTTTTTTCCAGTTGACAGAGGGAATGTCTGTGTGACCACACAAACCACTCTATATTTTGCAAGCTGGGATAAACCCTTGAGCAATTTTCTTCCGCAGCTGAGGTCCACCTATCCCTAAAGCTTATTATGAGCTTTTCTTATATCTCTGTATAAATTAGGATTCTATGTCCCCAGTAATTCAAAGTAGCTTAAATAATAAAGAGAAATATCAGGTTACATAACAGAAGAGTCCAGAGGTAGTTGGCTTCAGATAAGGCTTGGTCTCATAAACAATGTCATGAGGAGAAAAGGATTTTATAGAGTGTCAGAACATTCAGGGGAAAAAAAAGTTTAGTTTGCAGATTTCATGAGTTTTCTTTTTTAATTAGTCAGCTTTTTGAAAATTATAAGGTATTGTGACTTTTCTTACTCTAAATATTATAATTTTGTATTTGTAACCTTTGTCCTCTAAAGTGGTTTCTGCAAACTGTATAAACTTCAAGCTTCACAAAATGTGAATCTGGCCTTCCTGAAGAGAGGGCAGAAGATTGCTTTCAGAAGAAAAAATTTTATTAAAATGAAGGTGAAAGGACATTTAATGACAAAAACATAACCACTGAAGTTTTAAATCTGTTTTCAACTTTCTTTTTTTCTTCTTTAAAAAAATTTTTGGCTGCACTGAGCAGCATGTGGGATCTTAGTTCCCTGACCAGGGATGGAACCGCACACCCTGAAGTGGAAGGTGGAGTCTTAACCACTGGGTTGCCAGGGAAGTCCTTGTTTTCAACTTACTTAGCTTTCAATTCTGCCTATATGAGTCTGATAAATGTTTTTACTGGTAATGAAGCTATTTAAAAGCAGGGACTATGTTTTAAGACCTTGTCTGGCTGTGCCTCCAGTGATCAGTGAAGTAATCTGTATGTAAAAACATATTGGTTTGCCATTCCCTTCTCCAGTGGACCACGCTTTGTCAGAACTCTCCACCATGACCCGTCTGTCTTGGGTGGTCCTATAAGGCATAGCTCATAGTTTTATTGAGTTAGACAAGGCTGTGATCCATGTGATTAGTTTGGTTAGTTTTCTGTGATTGTGGTTTTCATCCTGTCATCTGAGCGCCAAATAATTGATGCTTTTGAACTGTGGTGTTGGGAAAGACTCTCGAGAGTCCCTTGGATTGCAAGGAGATCCAACCAGTCTATCCTAAAGGAGATCAGTCCTGGGTGTTCTTTGGAAGGACTGATGTTGAAGCTGAAACTCCAATACTTTGGTCACCTGATGCGAAGAGCTGACTCACTGGAAAAGACCCTCAATCTGGAAAAGATTGAGGGCAGGAGAAGAGGATGACAGAAGATGAGATGGTTGGATAGCATCACTGACTCCATGGACATGAGTTTGAGCAAGCTCCAGGAGATGGTGAAGGACAGGGAAGCCTGGCATGTTGTAGTCCATGGGGTCACAAAGAGTTGGACACGACTGAGTGACTGAACAGCAACAAAAACATATTGACTTGCTAATGTTTCTTTCCAGTACTCTGATTCCAAAATAATTATACTTTCTTTTTATTTGAACAAATACAAAAGTCCAAGCTGGAGGAGTCAAACTATATAGACATCCTATGCTTATAGTATGTCTATGTTTATAGTTAAACTATATAGACGTACAGTATGTTTATAGCACAATGACCTAAGCCTTGTCCATGGACTTACTTGTTTGGAATAATTATTATCTATTTGTTGAAACAGAGCTTTAAATAAAGGAAGAAACCTTGCCTGAGGTAAGATTCTTAGTAACGTAAGAAGCATTAAATATAACCATGTTTTCTACATCCTTAAGAGCATATGTTTATTTTAGAGGTTGCTCTAGAAAAAAATGCATTTTAGGAAAGAGTTCATGTGAAATTACTCAGGAAGGAAATACTTGAATTATACTGTTCACACTGGCCATTCCAGGAGAGATTTGGAATTTATGTTTCGTCACTAACTAAAATTCATCCTCAGTGAGAAAGTCTGTGAAAATGAATTTGGTCAGCTTTGTCTAGAGATCATTGTCATCGCTCTGAGAAAAGAAGATCCTGTGGCCTCTGTGGCTTCTTCTAGAACTTCATTTTTCAGTGATGTGTGACACTTGTAGTTCAGTTCAGTCACTCAGTCGTGTCCGACTCTTTGCAGCCCCATGGACTGCAGCATGCCAGGCCTCCTTGTCCATCACCAACTCCCACAGTTTACTCAAACTCATGTCCATTGAGTTGGAGATGCCATCCAACCATCTCATCCTCTGTCGTCCCCTTCTTCTCCCACCCTCAATCTTTCCCAGTGTCAGGGTCTTTTCAAATCAGTCAGTTCTTCGCATCAGGTGGCCAAAGTATTGGAATTTCAGCTTTAGCATCGGTCCTTCCAATGAATATTCAGGACTGATTTCCTTTAGGATGGACTGGTTGTATCTCCTTGCTGTTCAAGGGACTCTCAAGAGTCTTCTCCAACACCACAGCTCAAAAGCGACACTTTGGTACATTATTAAATAACACAGTTTTAGGCTTCTTGGGATCTATGGGGACAAACGCAAACAAACCTGCCGTTATCTTTTGTACTTTTCCTATTTGCCAAGTCACCTCTCTCAGCACAGCATCTTCATTGGTGAAAACAAGAGTGTTGTTCCAGAATGATCTCTGAGGTCTAAGCAGTTGTGACATTCTGTTATTCTAGGATCCAACTCTCTATATTTTCAGACAAATGTTAAAGTCTTGACTAAATGGGAAATAGTTTCCTGAAACTGAGGGAATCTTCTTCAACTTATTGTGAAGGTTCTGAATTTAAACATTTCTGGGAAGAAGTAGTGTTTTCCAAGATTTCTGAGAAAGGAGGAGACTTTTCTTTCCTCCTATCAGTTACACCTTGCCTCAGAAGTCATCTTGGATTGGAAATATTTCTAGAAGTGGTTGAAAGGCCTCAGAACCACTTGGGGGTTTACTAAACACAGACTGCTGGTTCCCACTCCCACACTATTGTTCAGCTAGTTTAGGGCCTAAGAATGTGACTATCCCACAGGTTTCTACGTAATGCTGATGCTGCTGGCCTGGGACCAAACTTAGAGAACCAATGGTTTACAGCATTCACCCATTTAGTAGACCCTTTGAAGGGTAGAGAAAATTTAAGGTCTCTGGCCATTAAGTAGAAGGAGGTCTACATATTCTTGTCTCTCTAAGAACACCTCCTCTCTCCCTGCACTGTGCCTCCCACCGACCCAGGCCAGAGGGAAAGCTGTGGTACTAGGCAGCCTAGCCAGATGGCAGATGCACAGTTTCCACTCACTTGACTGAAGTATGGGTGGGGACTAGACAATACTTTGTTTTCACCAGTGGTTTATACTGGGAGATTTCTAATTTTAGTGGACTGGAGCCAGGTAGCATTCCTGACCTTCCATCCAGTTAATTATAAAAAGAGTCTTGTTTAATCCCCTAATATGGTTTTTTATCCATCTATTTATCTTCCCAGTCATTCACCTAAATAATTCCTAAGTACCCTAGAAAAATTGGATGTAAAAAAAAAATAAATGTAAACAAAAAGTTGAAAACATCCAAAATTAGCCTGAGAAAACCACTTCCAAATCCATAACTTCAGAAACAGATTACAAAAATGTGATCATATTGCTGTGAAACATGCATCACCATCTACTGTGAACATCTTTCCATGTTAATAAATACATAATCACATCATCATTTTAAGATGATATACTAATATTATATAGTATTAATATACAATATATAAGTAATTATTTCCTAGTGTAAAAGATTAAGACAATCAGGAACATATGAAAAAAAGAGTCTTATTCTGAGAAAAAAGAACAAAGCTGAACTTCAGACTATACTACAAGGCTATAGTAACCAAACAGCATGGTATTGGCACAAAAACAGAAATATAGATCAATGGAACAGAACAGGGAGCCCAGAAATAAATCCATGAACCTATGGTCAATTAATCTACAACAAAGGATACAAGAATATACAATGGAGAAAAGATAATCTCTACAACAAGTGGAAAATCTGAAAAACTTAACGTAAATCAATGAAATTAGAACACTTCCTCACATCATATACAAAAATAAACAAAAAATGGCTTAAAAACTTAAATATAAGACATGACACCATAAAAATCCTAAAAGAGAACATAGAACATTCTTGGACATAAACCATCAGCAACATTTTCCTTGATCCGTTTTGTAAGGTGAGAGAGATAAAAGAAAAAGAAACAAATAGGACCTAATCAAACTTACAAGCTTTTATACAGCAAAGGAAACCATAAACAAAATGAAAAGATAGCCTACAGAATGGGAGAAGATATTTACAAATGATCGGACCAACAAGAGATTAATTTCCAAAATATACAAACAGCTCATACAACTCAACAACAAAAACACACAACTCTATCAAAAAATGGGCAGAAGACTTAAATAGTCATTTCTCCAAAGAAAAGATACAGATGGTCAACAGGCACATGAAAAGGTGTTCAACATCACTAATCATTAGAGAAATGCAAATCAAAACCACAATGAGTTATCACCTCACTTCTGTCAGAATAGCCATCATCAAAAAGCCTACAAATAATAAATGCTGGAGAGGGTGCAGAGAAAGGCAAGGCCTCCTATACTGTTGGTGGGGACATAGATTGGTTACAGTCACTAGGGAAAACAATATGGAGATTCCTTAAAAACATAAAAATAGAGCTACCATGTGATCCGGCAATTACACTCCTGGGTATATACCTGGGAAGAACAAAAACACTAATTCAGAAAGATACACGTGCCCCAATGTTCACAGCAGCACTACTTACAACAGCCAAGTAGTAATACATGGAAACAACCCAAGTGCCTATCAACAGACAAGAGGCTTAATAAATGCAGTGTTCATATATAGTGGAATACTACTCAGCCATAAAAAATAATGAAATAGTGCCATTTGCAGCAAGCTGTATGGACCCAGAGATTATCATACAAAGTGAAGGAAGTCAGAGAAAGACAAATATCAAAAGATATCACTTATATGCAGCATATAATATAAAAATAATACAAATGAATCTATATACAAAACAGAAACAGACTCACAGGTGTGGAAAATAAACATGGTTACCAAAGGTGGGGGGAGGGATAAATTAGGAGCATGGGGTTAACAGATACAAACTAATATACATATACACATAAACTATGTAAGCAATAAGGATTTACTGTATAGCACAGAAAATTATAGAAAATACCTTGTAATGTGTGTGCATGGTAAGTCACTTCAGTCATGTCCAACTCTTTGCAACCCTACGGATTTTAGCCCTCTAGGCTCCTCTGTCCATGGGATTCTCCAGGCAAGAATACTGGAGTGGGCTGCCATTTCCTTCTCCAGGGGATCTTCCTGATCTAAGGACTGAACCGGAGTCTCTTAGGTCTCCTGGAATGCCAAGTGGGTTCTTTACCACTAGCACCACCCAGAATATAATCTGCAAAAGACCCCTACTGAATTGCTATGCTGTACATCTGAAACTAATACAATATTGTAAATCAAGTAGCTGCAAAGTATTTTATTATACAGAAAACACCATAATTTAACTAGTTCCCTGTGAACGTCTAGCCTTTAAGTTGCTTCCTCTTTTGCCTCTATAAGTAACACTATATTGAAAAATTTTGCCTATAGACAATTGTACATTTCTACGGTTATTTCCTCATTTTAATTTTAATATCCTTGTGTTTATGAGAGTAATGTATATTTATAAAACTTAGAAATAATAAAACCATTTTTTATCTGAGGCAATTATGACCAAGAGATGGTTAATTAACTGAAAAAGTTGATAAAGCAAGGAATTAAAGCAAAAAGAGAGGAATTTTATGAAAGATTCAGATCAATCTTTCAGATGAATCTAAAGCTATTTAAACTGTTCCACACTACAGAAAGGAAACAAAGTATCCAAATTATTTAAATTAAGCTAAGATAACATTGATAAAAATATGCAACAATTACTGCACAAGAAAACTATAGATCAATCTCACTTATAAATATCAATACAACAATACAAATGAGTATCAGCAAACATGTTTCAGTAGCACATTAAAAGAATAATAACATTAACATTTAAGAATCAGGAGTGCAAAGATTATTCAATACTTGGGAATCTATTATTACGAAAGGAGAAAATTAATATTATCTTTTCAATAGGTACTGAGAAGGCATTTGAGAAAATTCAATATCCGTTCTTGATACAGATATAGTAAAGTAGGACTTCCCTGCTGGTACAGCGGATAAGAATCCACCTGCCAAGGCAGGGGACACAAGACTGCATTCCTGGCCAGGGAAGACTCCACATCGCTCAGGGCAACTAGGCCCATGTGCCACAACTACCAGCCCACCTGCTGCAACTCCTGGAGTCTGCGCGCCTAGAGCCTGTGCTCTGCAACAAGAGAAGCACACGCACTGCAACAAAGTCCCTGCTTGCCACAAGGAGAGGAAGCCTGAGAGCAGCAATGAAGACCCAGTGCAACAAAGATACATACATACAAAACTTAAAAGATACCATAAACTAGCAATAGGTGGACACGTTCTTAAAACGGCTTAATATATCTATCTCAGTCTAAAAACCAGTAGTGAGCTTAATAGGGAAACAATACACATTTCCAATAATATCAGAAACAAAGCAAGGGTGTCTAGTGACACTGCAATTATTTAACATTATTTTTCAGGTACTAATTCAATTAGATAAAAGAGAGAAACTA
This sequence comes from Bos taurus, assembly GCF_002263795.3. Classification (NCBI taxonomy): domain Eukaryota; kingdom Metazoa; phylum Chordata; class Mammalia; order Artiodactyla; family Bovidae; genus Bos; species Bos taurus. The sequence goes on from NC_037336.1 coordinate 39,729,842, forward strand.
GAGGTATATCTATTTTTAAATAGAAGAGCTAACATTCACTACCTGCAGGTGAGGTAATTGTATACCAAGAAAGTTTAAGAAAGTCACATGAAAAATGACATCAAACAATATGGGAAGTAATTTGGCTTGGTAAAAAACAAAAACACCCAACAGAAAGAAACAGCCTTTTAAATAACAATAATCAATTAGAGGATGTAACAGGAGACCTTATTTGTATTGTAACTGAAAAAGTAAGTTAAAGAAAAATCTTTTTCTTTCTAATTAAAGAAAAACTTAACACACCACTGAGGGATACAAGAGAATGTAGACAAATGAAAAGGCAAGTTCTGCTTTTGAGTAAAAAAGGTCAACACTGGGGTCATGTCAACTTTCCTTACTCTGTGGCAATCTCAGTAAAAATGCTTTTAAGGAATTTTTTTGATACCAACTTAGATGCTTCTCAAGTTAATATGAAAAATAAACGGACAAGAAGAGACAAGATACTTGTAAAAAAGAAGAGGAAAACCAACCCTGTATTAAAATATTATAAAGTAATAACAATTTATATAGTGCAGTGTTGGCATATGATAGGCAGCTCAGTGGAACAGAGTCTGAAGTCCCAGAATCGACCTCACAGCTCATGTATGACTCTGCATATGACATTTACTATTGTTCTGGTATAGGATAAAGGTGCAGTTCAAATAAGAGGAGAAAAAAATAAATTATTCAGTCAATGGCACTGCAATAAATTCAGTAACTCTCTGGAAACACACTAAGTGGGATCCATACTTCATATATTACACCAAATAAAATTCAGGTGTGTCAAAGACTTAACTAAGAAGTAAAGAGAAGTAGAAAAAAGTATGGAGATATTTTCATCTTGGAGTAGGGGAATTTTCTATGATATGAAACCTAGAAGGCTTGAAAAAACATTTGATAAATTGGACTATATAAAAATCAAAAAGTTCAGTATGACAAAACTCACCATAAGTCAAAATACAAATCAATGGGTGGGGGGAGGCAGGGTTTACAGTTCTTATCACACATAAAAGTTTTATTTTCCTGTTGTAATAAAGAGCTCCTACAAAACTACCTACCTAAATACCTAAAAAAGAATGTGAATTGTTGAAGGAAAACATCGAAGATTCTTAAGTATATGAAAAGATACTCAATTTCACACATAAGAAAATTCAATAAAAGAAGAAAACCTTAAATAACTAAAATTTTATAGGTCATTTTGCTCAATTTCATAAATTTGCTAACATACTGTGTAACTGAAAGTGAGGGAAAATGAGCATTATTACACATACTGAATGGAGTGTAAATTGGCACAATGACTATGAAGGACAATTTGGCAATGTCTATTAAGATTACAGATATGAATGTACTTCCACCTAGTAATCACTTCCACCTAGTAATCACTAGGAATTTAGCCAACAAATAGATCTCATACGTGCAAATGATTCACTGCAGCATAATTTGTAATTATGAAAAACAGGAAACAATCTAGTGTTCAGCAACAGAAGTTTGGTTAAATGAACTATGGTATAGTCATATAAAGGAAAAAAATGTCAAGCAACTACTGAAAAAAAGAGATATAGTGACTTGGATTATTCTTCAAGATAAAGTATGGCAAGGTACAGAACCATTTGTGTGGAAAAAGTAAGGAAATGAATAGAAATATATTTATTGTCGATTGTTTACGCATAAAATATTTTTGAGTGGATTCTCGGTATCTTATGACTAGACTAGATGCCATAGCCTAGATGGCTTAAATAAGAAAAATGAATTTTCTCCCTGTTCTGGAGGCTGAAAGTGTGGGGATCAGGGTGTTGGCAGTCAGGTTCTGGTGGGACTCTCTTCCTGGCTATAGATGGCTCTCTTCTCCCTGCACGCTCACAAGGCTGAGAGAGGGTAAGCTCTCTGCTGTGTCTTCTTATAAGGGCACTAATCCCAATATGGGGGACTCTACTTTCCTGATCTCATCAAAACCTAACTATCTCCCAAGGGCTCTATCTGTAAACACTGTTACATTGAGATGGAGGTAATTAAGGTTTCAACATATGAATTTGGGGGGATACAATTCAGTATTTGATAATAATTACAATTAAGTAATTGATAATAGTTGTCTCTGGGCCCAGGGAGGGAAACAAGAGCTATGGAATAGGACTGTAACGGTGATTTTTCACTGCTTGTTTTTTATACCTCTGTAATTCTCCAACATCAACTGGGTGTCCAACAATTTCATTCAGTTCTGATAATATTCCAGCCCCGGCTGATCCAGGGTATTCGAAGGAGAGACGGCATAGGCGACCTATTTATTTAAATATTTATCAAAGATATAAAGAGTAATAGGATGAGGATAGCTCAGTAGGAAAATTCAGTGGAGAAAAGAGGCTGAGTATCTTGGTTTACGCGGGAGACCAATAAAACTTCAAGACAAGAAGTTTGCACCACTTGCGTAGGCCGCAGGCATCCTTCCGTTCTCCCGAAGGAGAGGAGACACTGAGGCCTCCCCGGTCGGATCTTAGAAGCCCAGGCATAATTAGCAAGCATGGCGGGTTCCGCGCTCCAGATGGAGACTCAGCCAGAATTTGGGAGAGAGCGCGACACGGGGAGACCAAGTTTCAGTGAACAAGGCCCGCACTTTATTTTCCAAAGTAGTTTTTATACCTTAAGTTGTGCATAGAGGATAATGGGGGAAGGGGTAGAGTCATGCAAGGACAGCAGTTCCTGGTTCTAATCGAAGCCAGGCTTTCAAACTTATCATATGCAAAAGTTCAGGTGAATTACATCATCTTCTGGCCAGGAGGCCTGTTAACATTTTAAGAAACTTATCTTTCTCTAAAGGTGATTATTCCAAAGTCAGGCACCAGCCTCCAAAAAAGCATTGGACAAAGCTGCATTCCTATAGGGCAAAGGTGAGGTGGGCTCAATCAAGAAAAGAATTAACTCAAGGGTCCAAGGTTACAAACATTGAGGCTACTACTTACATTTCTATACACCCATTATATCAATCAATACACTGCCAAGAACACAGTAGGTAAGGAGTATGGAGACTTAGCAGCAAACATTGGCCCAATAAGTGAAAAATCCTTCACCAATACAATTTCTAATCAATCTTTTAACTACTCAAAGGAATCTGTGTTTAGACAGTTTAGAACATCTCCTGCCTGTCACAGTTGGGAGGTTCTGAACAATCACATGTGGCCAGAAAAACCTATTCAGGCAGGCTAGAGGACTTCCAAAGGAGTTTGTAGGTTAGACACTGTCACACCCAGGAATTATTAACTGGAGCTGTAAGCTAACTCTTTTTTCAGAGAGAGGTAGTTGGGGACAGCCCCCCGTAAAGTCAGAGGTGTAGGTGAAAGCACAAAGCAGAAAGTAGGCAGACTCTGGTTTTGGGGGTAGATGCTCGAGAATTTCCAGGGGGACTCCTGAACCTCGATCCCGCCTTTGCGTATGCCGAGCCTCCTTCCTCATGACCTTTGCCATGGGTGGAGTTCCTCACGCTGGCTCCCGGCAGTGATAGAATTCCAGTTGAGCTATTCCAGATCCTGAAAGATGATGCTGTGGAAAGTGCTGCACTCAATATGCAATATGCACTCAATATGCAATATGCTGGCTCCCGGCAATTAATATTTACCTGGAGTTATCATCAGATCCCACAAGTTCAAGGGCTCAGTTCCACAAAGCTGCCCTGACTTCAGATGCCAACCACAAGTCCTGGGCCACTAGAACTTCTGGCCAACCAGCTATAAATCGAGGGTTCCCATGACCCCCTCCTTGGGTACAATAATTTGCTAAAATGGTTCACAGAACTCAGGAAAACATTTACTAGCACAGTATAAAAGATGCAAATGAACAGCCAAATGAAGAGACCCACAGGCGAGGTCCAGAAAGGTCCTGAGTGCAAAAGCATCTGTCCTCATGGAGTTGGGGTGCCAGGTGCTTGTGTGCATGCTTGGTCACTTCAGTCATATCCAACTCTTTGTGACTCTATGGACTGTAGCCTGCCAGGCTCCTCTATCCATGGGATTCTCCAGGTAAGGGTACTGGAGTCGGTTGTCACGCTCTCCTCCAGGAGATCTTCCTGACCCAGGGAATCGAACTCACAGTTCTTACATCTCCTGCAGTGTCAGGCAGGTTCTTTACCACTAATGCCACCTGGGAAGCTCTGGGTGCTGGTGGCTCAGTGGTAAAGAACCCTCCTGCAACGCAGGAGACACGGTTTCAATCCCTGAATTGGGAAGACCCTCTGGAGGAGGAAATGGCAACTCACTCCAGTATTCTTGCCTGAAAAATTCTGCAGACAGGGAGCCTGGTGGGCTACAGTCCATGGGGTCCCAAAGAGTCAGACACAACTGAGCACACAGAGCATCCTCCTAGCACGTGGATGTGCTCACCAACCTGGAAGCTCCCCAAGCCCTGTTTAGGGATTTTTATGGTGATTTCATTGCAAGGGTATGATTGATCAAATCACTGGCCATTGGTGACTGAATTCCATCTCTAGCCCGTCTCCTCAACCCTCTGCAGAGACTGAGCGGGGGTGGGGTGGGAGTGATGTTCCAACCCTCTAATCAAGGCTTAGTCTTTTTGGAGGCCACTCCTGATCCTGAAGCCACCCAGAGGTCCATGAAGACTCACCTAATGAGCACAAACTCGGTTATGGTTGAAAGGGGCTTGCAGTGAATAACAAAAGACACTCTCTGTCACTCAGAAAATTCCAAGGGTTTTAGGAGCTCTGTGCCAAGAGTGCGTGAAGAAGGACACAAAGACCAAACATAATTTCCTACAATATCATAATGTTTTGAATTTTGATCTACTTATACACAGGCACATACACACTAAATAGTCTTAAAATATTGGAGCTGGAGGAATGCTCAAGAAGCCTAAGTTAACCAAGTGCACATAACTTGTGAGAGTTAGACCTGGGCCTCAGATTTCCTTACTTCTATTTAAAGATTCTTTACAATATGTCATAATTATTTTTAATTTCTTTGAAGATGTTTACTGCTTTTGTGACTTCAAAGATCTGACATTTCTAGTTTTCATATTTTAAAAAGATGAGTCCTCCAGACTTTGGGGAAATGGGACACTTGAGGGAGATCAACATTCATGTAGTTTTTCTCCAATGATCAGTGCAAGACATAGTATACAGAGATAGCTATTTATATCATGCAGATTGGAAAAGACTTGGAAACTGTCCCATCCAAAAATGCTCTTTACTGCTCTGTTCAAAGACCTGAAATAAATCCTATTACTGTAAACCTCTTAAGAGCAATGCAGATATTTCTAAGGGAGGTACGTCCACACTCTGAATAACCATTACTAACTCTTGAAAAAATGAATTTATTAGGTTCCTACCTCCAGGTCAGATTTCAAGAGCAAGTTCCTACAAGAATGGGACTAAGGATAATAAATTTTGGTAAAAAAGAAACTTCTAAGGATCAGTTTAATCATCTGTAAAATGAGTGAGCTGGACTGGTGTGTCCGCAGGTTTTCTTCCTACAGGGCTCTGCTAAATACCTTATTTCATTTATTCCATGGAAAAACTGGGATACGTGGGAAAGTGGGGGGGGGGTTTGCTTTTCTCACTTGTCAGATAATGAAACTGAGGCTCAAAAGAGGTGAATCTCTTGTCCAAGATCACCAGCCAAGGATTCTGCTTCACATGATTATTTAACTCCAGGTTCAGTGACCTTTCCACTGTATCATACTTATTCCTCCATCTTTTGAACCATATTAATGCTATGGTGCTGGGATTCAAAACTTAAAGATGAGGCTCCTGCCCTGTTGGGGTCTGCAGCCATTCACATCAGATCAGTCGCTCAGTCGTGTCTGACTCTTCGCAACCCCATGAATCGCAACACACCAGACCTCCCTGTCCATCACCAACTCCCGGAGTTCACTCAGACTCACGTCCATCGAGTAGGTGATGCCATCCAGCCATCTCATCCTCTGTCATCCCCTTCTCCTCCTGCCCTCAATCCCTCCCAGCATCAGAGTCTTTTCCAATGAGTTAACTCTTCGCATGAGGTGGCCAAAGTACTGGAGTTTCAGCTTTAGCATCATTCCTTCCAAAGAAATCCCAGGGCTGATCTGCTTCAGAATGGACTGGTTGGATCTCCTTGCAGTCCAAGGGACTCTCAAGAGTCTTCTCCAACACCACAGTTCAAAAGCATCAATTCTTCTGCACTCAGCTTTCTTCACAGTCCAACTCTCACATCCATACACGACCACAGGAAAAACCATAGCCTTGACTAGACGGACCTTTGTTGGCAAAGTAATGTCTCTGCTTTTGAATATGCTATCTAGGTTGGTCATAACTTTCCTTCCAAGGAGTAAGCATCTTTTAATTTCATGGCTGCAGTCACCATCTGCAGTGATTTTGGAGCCCCCAAAAATAAAGTCTGACACTGTTTCCACTGTTTCCCCATCTATTTCCCATGAAGTGGTGGGACCAGATGCCATGATCTTCATTTTCTGAATGTTGAGCTTTAAGCCAACTTTTTCACTCTCCACTTTCACTTTCATCAAGAGGCTTTTGAGTTCCTCTTCACTTTCTGCCATAAGGGTGTTGTCATCTGCATATCTGAGGTTATTGATATTTCTCCTGGCAATCTTGATTCCAGTTTGTGTTTCTTCCAATCCAGCGTTTCTCATGATGTACTCTGCATATAAGTTAAATAAACAGGGTGACAACATACAGCCTTGACAAACTCCTTTTCCTATTTGGAACCAGTCTGTTGTTCCATGTCCAGTTCTAACTGTTGCTTCCTGACCTGCATACAAATTTCTCAAGAGGCAGATCAGGTGGTCTGGTATTCCCATCTCTTGAAGAATTTTCCACAGTTTATTGTGGTCCACACAGTCAAAGGCTTTGGCATAGTCAATAAAGCAGAAATAGATGTTTTTCTGGAACTCTCTTGCTTTTTCTATGATCCAGTGGATGTTGGCAATTTGATCTCTGGTTCCTCTGCCTTTTCTAAAACCAGCTTGAACATCAGGAAGTTCACAATTCACATATTGCTGAAGCCCGGCTTGGAGAATTTTGAGCATTACTTTACTAACACGTGAGATGAGTGCAATTGTGTGGTAGTTTGGGCATTCTTTGGCATTGCCTTTCTTTGGGATTGGAATGAAAACTGACCTTTTCCAGTCCTGTGGCCACTGCTGAATTTTCCAAATTTGCTGGCATGTTGAGTGTAGCACTTTCACAGCATCATCTTTCAGGATTTGGAATAGCTCAACTGGAATTCCATCACCTCCACTAGCTTTGTTCATAGTGATGCTTTCTAAGGTCCACTTGACTTCACATTCCAGGATGTCTGGCTCTAGGTCAGTGATCACACCATCGTGATTACCTTGGTCGTGAAGATCTTTTTTGTACAGTTTTTCTGTGTATTCTTGCCATCTCTTCTTAATATCTTCTGCTTCTGTTAGGTCCATACCATTTCTGTCCTTTATCGAGCTCATCTTTGCATGAAATGTTCCTTTGGTATCTCTGATTTTCTTGAAGAGATCCCTAGTCTTTCCCATTCTGTTGTTTTCCTCTATTTCTTTGCATTGATCGCTGAAGAAGGCTTTCTTATCTCTTCTTGCTATTCTTTGGAACTCTGCATTCAGATGTTTATATCTTTCCTTTTCTCCTTTGCTTTTCGCTTCTCTTCTTTTCACAGCTATTTGTAAGGCCTCCCCAGACAGCCATTTTGCTTTTTTGCATTTCTTTTCTATGGGAATGGTCTTGAGCCCTGTCTCCTGTACAGTGTCACAAACCTCATTCCATAGTTCATCAGGCACTCTATCTATCAGATCTAGGCCCTTAAATCTATTTCTCACTTCCACTGTATAATCATAAGGGATTTGATTTAGGTCATACCTGAATGGTCTAGTGGTTTTCCCTACTTTCTTCAATTTAAGTCTGAATTTGGCAATAAGGAGTTCATGGTCTGAGCCACAGTCAGCTCCTGGTCTTGTTTTTGCTGACTGTATAGAGCTTCTCCATCTTTGGCTGCAAAGAATATAATCAATCTGATTTAGGTGTTGACCATCTGGTGATGTCCATGTATAGAGTCTTCTCTTGTGTTGTTGGAAGAGGGTGTTTGTTATGACCAGTGCATTTTCTTGGCAAAACTCTATTAGTCTTTGCCCTGCTTCATTCCGTATTGCAAGGCCAAATTTGCCTGTTACTCCAGGTGTTTCTTGACTTCCTACTTTTGCATTCCAGTCCCCTCTAATGAAAAGGACATCTTTTTTGGGTGTTAGTTCTAAAAGGTCTTTAGGTCTTCATAGAACCGTTCAACTTCAGCTTCTTCAGTGTTACTGGTTGGGGCATAGACTTGGATTATGTGATATTGAATGGTTTGCCTTGGAAACGAACAGAGATCATTCTGTCGTTTTTGAGATTGCATCCAAGTACTGCATTTCAGACTCTTTTGTTGACCATGATGGCCACTCCATTTCTTCTGAGGGATTCCTGCCCGCAGTAGTAGATATAATGGTCATCTGAGTTAAATTCACCCATTCCAGTCCATTTCAGTTTGCTGATTCCTAGAAGGTTGACATTCACTCTTGCCATCTCCTGTTTGACTACTTCCAATTTGCCTTGATTCATGGACCTGACATTCCAGGTTCCTATGCAATATTGCTCTTTACAACATCAGACCTTGCTTCTATCACCAGTCACATCCACAGCTGGGTATTGTTTTTGCTTTGGCTCCATCCCTTCATTCTTTCTGGAGTTATTTCTCCACTGATCTCCAGTAGCATATTGGGCACCTACTGACCTGGGGAGTTTCTCTTTCAGTATCTTATCATTTTGCCTTTTCATACTGTTCATGGGGTTCTCAAGGCAAGAATACTGAAGTGGTTTGCCATTCCCTTCTCTAGTGGACTACATTCTGTCAAATCTCTCCACCATGACCCACCCGTCTTGGGTTGCCCAGGGGCATGGCTTAGTTTCATTGAGTTAGACAAGGCTATGGTCCTAGTGTGATTAGACTGACTAGTTTTCTGTGAGTATGGTTTCAGTGTGTTTGCCCTCTGATGCCCTCTTGCAACACCTACTGTCTTACTTGGGTTTCTCTTACCTTGGGCGTGGGGTATCTCTTCAGGGCTGCTCCAGCAAAGTGCAGCCATTGCTCCTTATCTTGGACGAGGGGTATCTCCTCACCGCCGCCCTTCCTGACCTTCAATAAGACAAATACTTAGCCACATCATCACCTCCCTGCTAGAGAGAGAGGGGGGGGGGGCGGGGGGAGAGAGCAAAGGGGGAGAGAGAGAGAAGGAGAGGGAGAGGAGGATGGAGAGTTGGGAGCAGGGATCAGCAAAAGCATCACATAAGAGGTATATCACTGAAGCTGAACTAGGAAGGATGAGCAGGTGTTTGGTATAAAGAAAGGTTGTGCCAGTGCTCTCAGGTGAAAAGACTTCAACTTAAAATGGAACACAAGGTGCTCTGTTAGTTTTCTGCCGCAGACAGAGACAAACTATGGGGCAGAGGGGTCTTTCAACCTCTTTTGGATAACATCATTTGTCATCCCCTTGTTCAGGTCTGCGCCAGATTGTTGAGGGTCATAGACTCCTTCTAACTGGCTCCTCTGCCATCACTGTGCTTAGTTGTTCAGTCATGTCCGACTCTGCGACCCCATGGTCTGTAGCCCGCCAGGCTTCTCTGTCCAAAGGGATTCTCCAGGCAAGAATACTGGAGTGGGTTGCCATTCCCTTCTCCAGGTGGTTTTCTGAACACAGGGATCAAACCCAGGTCTCCCACATTGCAGGCAGATTCTTTACCATCTGAGCCACCAGGGAAGCCTCCTCTTCCATCCCTATGTGGTCCTTTATTTAAAGGGCTATATTATGAAAGAAGATGGAAAGTGACAGACAATGCCATAACTTTTTCAGTTGCTTAATACTTAGTTTTACTTCCCAGATTATGGTGTAGGGGATTGGAAGCCCTCTTGAAGTTTTCACAAGACTCAGTAACCCACCCAGATAACAAGTGAAAGACAAGAACAAGTTTTCATCATTGATCAAAAAAGAAATCCATCATGGCTACAGCCTGGACCCGCTGGAGCTTTGGGTGAGGGCTCCTGGAGCAGGTTGCTACCTGATGGTTTTGAGACACCTCATTGTGCAACCCTCCCCTTAACATCCCAGTCTCATAAGAAACATACTTCAGAAGCAGAACTAAGAAGTATCTTTCTTCCCTTCCTCAGACTTGCTTCAAAAAACAAATTTTGACCACTTTGGTTAGTATCATGCTGACATACAACTACCTTCAAGGTGTCAGTGGTTCTCTAGCTCACTTACAGACCTGAAAACACAAACACACACAGAGAGACTTCTTGCACTTCCTTGAGTGAAATCCATCTTTTGCTACATTCTTTACATTTCTAACACAGATAAAATACTAAGGGTTCCTGATCAAAACTCCAATTCATTTCATGCTCTTAAAAGAGACAAAGGTTATTCCAAATCTTCTGCAAGTTCTACAAATGCCTTTTGTTTGCTTGCTTGCTTTTATGGTAAGAGGGGAACATTGCATTAACCTGAATCTTTAACACATTGCGATTGTTTATAAATCAGTACTTTTAAAGCTACTCCAGATAGAGTCCTTGGTGGGTGTGCAAGTGAAATATACCCAAGAAAGACTGTGCTGTGTAGGATAAGAGAAAATTACATAGCTCCTGAAAGAGAGAGGGGAGGGAAGGTTAAGGCAAAAAAGAGGAAGGAGGAAAAGAGAGGAATCTGAGTGGCCAGGCCACCATCTTCCCTGTCAACCAGGTTTATAACCTCAGGGACTGCTCACCTCCTGACATTGATGTGCCCTCCCCAGGCAGTCAAAACCTGCCATTCTTCCTTCTCTGCCATTTAAGTGGGAATTCCCTTCATTCTGTTCCTACCATCACATCTGTAACCTGGATCCTCAACACTGAACTCAGAATACATCAGCTTCCCAGCTGACCTTCCTACCACCAAATTCTCTACTCTCTGTCACACTCCCACTATCAGACCAATCTTCCTAAAACATTTTGTTCACCACACTGGACAAAGCCTTCAGTGGCTCACCACTGTCCTTTAACTAAAACTCAATCGTTTTAGCCTAGAATTCAAGGCCTCAGGCGTGTGGCCCTAACTTGTCCTTTTTGGCCTATCTTCATAGCATTAGCTTTTAGTAAACACTTACCAAAGATCAGGCACTCTGTTAAAAGCTTCTAAATGTTATTTGTCCTGTTGGGATCCCTTTCCAGGTAAGATGTTATGACCTCCACATTTGTGAGATCCTGTCGGGTGGCCGTTGGGGGGAGCTGAACATGTGATGCAGCCCAGCCAATCAGAGCATTCGTCCACCAAAGGCCAGCCAATCAGAACATTCTACTCGCCGTCTCTCCTCACCGCCCCGCCCCCCTAACCCCCCGCCCCACAACCCATCTCCAAGCCCAGCTGTAGGAAATTTGAATTTTAGGTGTGGGAGAGAGTGGGTTTCTTTCTTCTGGAGTTAAATCTACACAGAAAAGCATAAAAGAGATGAGATAAAGAATGACAGAGGAGGGGGAAGCCTGATGATATTGTTTGTCCCTCTGGATCCCACCACACTGGCAGCTAGTTCTATATCTGGACTTTTCCCATAAGGAGTCAAAAAGTCCCTTCCTTACTTAAGCTTGTTTGAGTTAGGTTTGCTGTTATTTGCAACTGAAATGTTGATTAGAGCCCTTTACAGGGCTCTGATTTAACCCTTAACTCATTTAACCCTCACCACAGCCCCGTGAATTAGGACTGTCACTTTCAACCAATTTGATGGGGGCAGTGACACCAGAGAGATGTGACTTGCTGGAGGTCTCACAGTTTTTAATGTGGAGATATTTTCAACCATGCCTTTAATGGTGTCTTCTAAGACCCTTCAGGAAGACATGCCCTGTGTTTCTGTGTGCCAGGCACCAGGCTGAGCACCACACAATTCTGCCATCCCATCTGCTGCTGTGCTGCACACCAGGACCTCACACAGGTCCTGACTTTTTACACCTGGATCTTTACTCAGGCTATTTTCTCCACTTCAGATATGCAGATGACACCACCCTTATGGCAGAAAGTGAAGAGGAACTAAAGAGCATCTTGATGAAAATGAAAGAGAAGAGTAAAAAAGTTGGCTTAAAGCTCAACATTCAGAAAACTAAGATCATGGCATCCAGTCCCATCACTTCATGGCAAATAGATGGGGAAACAGTGGAAACAGTGGCTGACTTTATTTTGGGGGGCTCCAAAGTCACTGCAGATGGTGAATGCAGCCATGAAATTAAAAGACGCTTACTCCTTGGAAGGAAAGTTATGACCAACCTAGACAACATATTCAAAAGCAGAGACATTACTTTGCCAACAAAGGTCCGTCTAGTCAAGGCTATGGTTTTTCCAGTGGTCATGTATGAATGTGAGAGTTGGACTATGAAGAAAGCTGCATACTGAAGAATGATGCTTTTGAACTGTGGTGTTGGAGAAGACTCTTGAGAGTCCCTTGGACTGCAAGGAGATCCAACCAGTCCATCCTAAAGGAGATCAGTCTTGGGTGTTCGTTGGAAGGACTGATGTTGAAGCTATAACTCCAATACTTTGGCCACCTGTGCGAAGAGCTGACTCATTTGAAAAGACCTTGATGCTGGGAAAGATTGAGGGCAGGAGGAGAAGGGGATGACAGAGGATGAGACGGTTGGATGGCATCACCGACTCAATAGACATGGGTTTGGGTGAACCCCAGGAATTGATGATGGACAGGGAGGCTGGGCATGCTGTGGTTCATGGAGTTACAAAGAGTCAGACACGACTGAGTGACTGAACTGAACTGAACTGAGCCTGGTCCAACTCTGCCTGGCTATATTTACTTATCCTTCAAATTTGAAATCAGATGTCAGATCCTTCTAGAAGTCTTTGAGGTTACCCCACGCAGAAGAAATTACTTCCTCCTTTGAGTTTTAAAGACTTTGACTTGAACAGGGGGCAAATGGGTGTCTTCCAGAGCTTACTGCCTAGTAATTTGTGGGCATTTCTTATGGACCTTCAAGGACTGGTGGTTTGAAGTCACCAGATTTCCACTCCAGTCATTTCAATGGTAACTCTGCAAAAGCCACACTTTTTTTTTTTTTTTTTAACCATATTTTTTTTAAACAAGTAGTGCCAGTGTTGTCATGAGCAGTAGCTTTAGAGTAAGACCGGGCTACATTGGCACCTGGCTCTGCAACTCTCAAGCTTGGGCAACCTTAAACAGATTGCTTATTCTCTGGGACTCACATTTCTTACCTGAGTATGAGGATGAGAACAACTTTGATCTTAGAGAGATATAAGAAGTAAATGAGATAACCAACATTAAGTTCTTAGCATAGTGCCTGGCATATAGCATATATATCTATTTCTATATCTATCTATCAAATTTTTATGTAAGGGATCATACCTTCTACTCATGTTGCCTCCACACACAGAGCAGAGACAAATAAAACGTATATTTACTAAATGAAGGACCAATCTTACAAATAGCCACTCCCTTAAAACTTCTCCCAGGCTTCTACCGAAAATGACCAATAGCAGGTGCTTGAGGAAATGAAAGAGAATTGGAAGAAGCAAGCTGGGATAGAGGTGGGGAGAAGGAAGAGGGAAATGGTGGTCAGGAAATAAAAGCCCCTTCTAAGAAAGAGTATCCTAAGAGCAGTGAAGGTAATCAGGGTGAGCAAAAACCAGAATTATTTTTGTTCCTTAGACTACCCCCCGCCATCTCTTACTTGTCTTCTCTCAGTGGATATCAGGTGAGATAGCCAGTGACATAGGCTCTAGTATCTTTTGAAATTGTGCAGCATTCCCCCTTCAGTCCTCCTCTTGTAAGTGGGCACAAGGCAATTGTGCTGCAGTAGTTACAGCTTTGGAGAAGCCAATGGCAACCCACTTCAGTACTCTTGCCTGGAAAATCCCATGGACGGAGCCTGGTAGGCTGCAGCCCATGGGGTCGTGAACAGTTGGACACGACTGAGCGACTTCACTTTCACTTTTCACTTTCATGCATTGGAGAAAGAAATGGCAACCCACTCCAGTGTTCTTGCCTGGAGAATCCCAGGGACGGGGGAGCCTGGTGGGCTGCCGTCTATGGGGTCACACAGAGTCGGACACGACTGAAGCGACTTAGCAGCAGCAGCAGCAGCAGTTACAGCTTACAGTGCTTGCAGCTGCAGCAACTTCCTGATCTCTGGGCTGCAACTATGGTGGTGTGACCTTGAAACAAATATTCAGGTTGTGGCCCCTGACTTCTCCTCCAGCCCTTCCAACAATATTGAAAGTATACAGTCCCTTTTATTGTATCCCTCTCTTCTTGAAATACGTAGAGAGGTTTCTGTTTCCAGCACTAACTTCTGCTCAATACATGTAATATATTTAAAACAAGCATATTAAAGTTAGTTTTAAATGTTAGTCAATTTAAAGTTTATTTTAAAATATGTTTATAAAATTATGATATATAGATAAACAGTCACTAATGGCTGTATACTAAAGAAAGGACTTGGAGCTTCATTTTATTGTCATCAAGAATCTGACATCGAGCAGCAGCTGAGCTGTGTCCTGAAGAATTCATTGATTTGGTCAGAAAGTGGGGTGCTGGGGTGAGGTCAGCTTGGACATATACATTTGGGAGTCATTAGTATTAAGTTTTGAAAACCAGAAGACTAGATCATGGGTTTGCAAATCCATGCAAACTTTTTTCTGTAAAGGGCCAGATAGTAAATATTTTAGGCTTTGCGGGCCAGTCTGTCACAACTACTTAGGTCAGCCATTGTAGTTTGAAAGTAGTTATAGATAATCTGAATGAATGAATGTGACTATGTTCCAATAAAAGTTCATTTGTATAAGCAGGTGGCAGGCCAGATTTAGCCTGTGTGCTATAGCTTACCAGCTCTTGGACAACACGATGCTACTCGGGAAAGTGTAAAAAGAGACAAGAGAGCTCAGAGTCCTGGGGTTCTCCAACACTTAGGGAAAATTGAAAGAGGAAAATCAAGAGGTTAGGATGGCATACATGCAAAGGAAGATGTTTCAAGAAGGACAATATGATACTGTGGTGCTAGTAAACATTCTGAAAGATTTTGAAATGCCCTCTCAAAAAAAAAAAAAAGAATATTTGTTTAATACCCTTTCTTAGGGTTATCTTCATATTTCATAGTATTTGACCTTTTTATAACTTTGTAAGTTGTCAAAAACTAATAATGCAATAATTCTTGTTCATAGAAATGAATTGTTTCCTGTGGAAAGCATTGATAGTGTTGGTGGTAATGGTGAAATGCATTTACTCTTTGGATAGACCATTTCTGCATCTATTTGTAACTTGTTATAGCATTCCTTATTGCTTTAAAACATGGACTTTATTGAATTCTTTGAACTGATTGTAATATCTTATTAATGTTCTTATTAAATAATGAGTAAAATAAGATCATTGATAAGTGTTCATTGTATATTTGTATGTGAGCCATGGTTTTAATAACTTTTTTAGCGGTGGAGATTGGGTAAAATAAGGATTGAAAACTGACCATTGAATTTGGCAACACAGGTCATGGCGACTTTAATAAGTTACTTTGGAGGAAGGAGTAGTAAAAGATTGGAGTAGATTGCATAAAACTGTAAAAATAAAGACATAGGCACAGGGAAAATAAATAGACCAATGGAACAGACTTAGAGATTACAGAATAAACCCAAAGGTGAATAGAAACTTTATAGATGACAGAGGTGGAAATGTAGTGAAAAGGATGGAGTTTGTTCAATAAATGGCGCTGGGACAATATTTTACCAGTATGGAGAAGCCAAAATTGAAACTTTGTGTGTGTGCTAAGTGGCTCTAGTTGTGTCCAACTCTTTGCAACCCTATAGACCATAGCCCACCAGGCTCCTCTGTACACAGGAGAACTGAATCTTTACCTCAAATCAAATAATCTGTTCTAGTGGCTTTAAGCCTTACATAAGAAAAGCCAAAGGCTAAAACTTTCAGAAGAAAATAGAATATTTTTTGATTTCATGGTAAAGCCAAAAATTTAAAACCAGGTGCAAAATCACAAGCTATAAAGGAAAATATTTATGAATTTGACTTCATTAAAATAAAAAATACCACTTCTGATCACCAAAAAACCATAAAGAGATCGAAAATACACTTATTTCCAGTGCTTAACTGACAAAGGTATCTGGACTATGCAAAGAACTCTTACAAATCAAAATAAATAAAATGAATCTGGTAGGAAAATGTGCAAAAATATGAATAGGCAATTCTCAGGAAAGAAAATCCAAATGATCAATGAACATATGAAAAGATGTACAACCTCAGTACTAATAGAGGAAATGCAGATTAAAACGGCAGTGCAATACCATTTCACATCTCTGAAACTGACTAATATTTAAGAGTTTGATGAGCCAAGTATTGGTAAAGAAAGGTACAGGGAAATTACAAATTTTATACTCTTCTGATTGGAAGTCAAGTTGGTGAAACAACTTTGGAGAGCAATTTGGCAATAGTTGCTAGTTGATGCATGTACTTCACTACACAACTCCATTCCTAAGAATATACTTTGGAAAAACTCCAGTATATGCACATAGGGACTCTTTACAGCAGCATTGCTATAGTAAAAAATCAGAATACAATCTGCAAGTCCATCAATTAGAAAACTGTTAAGTAAATTGTAATCTGTTGGAACAATGGAGTACTAAATAGCAAAGAAAAAGAAATGGACTAGTTGTTGTTTAGTCATTAAGTTGTGTTTGACTCTTTTGCAACCCCATGGACTGTAGCTCACCAGGCTTCTCTGTCCATAGGATTTTCCAGGCAAGAATACTGGAGTGGGTTGCCATTTCCTTCTTCAGGGGATCTTCCTGACCCAGGGTTCTAACCTGAGTTTTCTGCATGGACAGGTGGATTCTTTATCAATGAGCCACCAGAGAAGCCCACATTCGGGTAACCAAGTTGGTATTTGCAGAGTTGGAGAATTAGATGTTGGTATGAGGAAAACACCCACACATTTCATGTCATAAGTGTTCTATGATATATAGAAAACTATAAAACACTGATGAAAGAAATCAAAGATGACACAAATAGATGGAGAAAATACCATGTTCATGGATCGGAAGAATCAATATAGTGAAAATGAGTATACTACCCAAAGCAATCTATAGATTCAATGCAATCCCTATCAAGCTACCAATGGTATTTTTCACAGAACAAGAGGGCAATGGCACCCCACTCCAGTACTGTTGCCTGGAAAATCCCATGGATGGAGGAGCCTGGTAGGCTGCAGTCCATGGGGTCGCAAAGAGTCGGACACGACTGAGCAACTTCACTTTCACTTTCTACTTTCCACTTTCATGCATTGGAGAAGGAAATGGCAACCCACTCCAGTGTTCTTGCCTGGAGAATCCCTTGGACGGAGAAGCCTGGTAGGCTGCAGTCCATGGGGTCACACAGAGTCGGACATGATTGAAGCAACTTAGCAATTAGAACAAATAATTTCCATAATTTGTGTGGAAACACAAAAAAACCTTGAATAGCCAAAGCAATCTTGAGAAAGAAGAATGGAATGGGAGGACTCAACCTGCCTGACTTCAGACAATACTACAAATCTACAGTCATCAAGACAGTATGGTAGTGGCACAAAGATAGAAATATAGATCAATGAAGCAAAATAGAAAGCCCAGAGATGAATGCCAGCACCTGCGGACACCTTATCTTTGACAAAGGAGGCAAAAATATACAATGAAGTATAGACAATCGCTTTAGCAAGTGGTGCTGGGAAAAGTGGTCAACTACCTGTAAAAGAATGAAACTAGAACACTTTCTAACACCATGCACAAAAATAAACTCAAAATGGATTATAGATCTAAATGTAAAACCAGAAACTATAAAACTTCTAGAGGAAAACATAGGCAGAACACTCTCTGACATAATCACAGCAAGATCCTCTATGACCCACCTCCCAGAGTAATGGAAATAAAAGCAAAAATAAACAAATGAGACCTAATTAAACTTAAAAGCTTTTACACAATGAAGGAAACTGTAAGCAAGGTGAAAAGACAGCCTTCAGAATGGGAGAAAATAATAGCAAATGAAACAACTGACAAAGAGTTAATCTCAAAAATATACAAGCAGCTCATGCAGCTCAATACCAGAAAAACAAATGACCCAATCAAAAAATGGGCCAAAGAACTAAATAGACATTTCTTCAAAGAAGACATAAAGATGGCTAACAAACACTGAAAAGATGTTTAACATCACTCACTACCAGAGAAATGCAAAATCAAAACCACAATGAGGTATCATCTCACGCTGGTCAGAATGGCTGCCATCAAAAAGTCTACAAACAATAAATGCTGGAGAGGATGTGGAGAAAGGGAACCCTTTTACACTATTGGTGGGAATGCAAACTAGTACAGCCACTATGGAGAACAGTGTGGAGATTCCTTAAAAAACTGGAAATAGAACTGCCATATAACAAGCATGACCATCCCCATGGAATAGACCATCCCCATGGAAAAGAAATGTGAAAAAGCAAAACGGCTGTCTGGGGAGGCCTTACAAATAGCTGTGAAAAGAAGAGAAGCGAAAAGCAAAGGAGAAAACGAAAGATATAAGCATCTGAATGCAGAGTTCCAAAGAAGAGCAAGGAGAGATAAGAAAGCCTTCCTCAGTGATCAATGCAAAGAAATAGAGGAAAACAACAGAATGGGACAGACTAGAGATCTCTTCAAGAGAATTAGAGATACCAAGGGAACATTTCATGCAAAGATGGGCTCGATAAAGGACAGAAATGGTATGGACCTAACAGAAGCAGAAGATATTAAGAAGAGATGGCAAGAATACACAGGAGAACTGTACAAAAAAGATCTTCACGACCCAGATAATCACGATGGTGTGATCACTGACCTAGAGCCAGACATCCTGGAATGTGAAGTCAAGTGGGCCTTAGAAAGCATCACTATGAACAAAGCTAGTGAAAGTGATGGAATTCCAGTTGAGCTATTTCAAATCCTAAAGGATGATGCTGTTTTTGAAAGTGCTGCACTCAATATGTCAGCAAATTTGGAAAACTCAGCAGTGGCCACAGGACTGGAAAAGGTCAGTTTTCATTCCAATCCCAAAGAAAGGCAATGCCAAAGACTGCTCAAACTACCGCACAATTGCACTCATCTCACACGCTAGTAAAGCAATGCTCAAAATTCTCCAAGCCAGACTTCAGCAATATGTGAACTATGAACTTCCAGATGTTCAAGCTGGTTTTAGAAAAGGCAGAGGAACCAGAGATCAAATTGCCAACATCTGCTGGATCATGGAAAAAGCAAGAGAGTTCCAGAAAAACATCTATTTCTGCTTTATTGACTATGCCAAAGCCTTTGACTATGTGGATCACAATAAACTGTGGAAAATTCTGAAAGAGATGGGAATACCAGACCCCCTGACCTGCCTCTTGAGAAACCTGTATGCAGGTCAGGAAGCAACAGTTAGAACTGGACATGGAACAACAGACTGGTTCCAAATAGGAATAGGAGTATGTCAAGGCTGTACATTGTCACCCTGCTTATTTAACTTCTATGCAGAGTAAATCATCAGAAACGCTGGGCTGGAAGAAGCACAAGCTGGAATCAAGATTGCCGGGAGAAATATCAATAACCTCAGATATGCAGATGACATCACCCTTATGGCAGAAAGTGAAGAGGAACTTAAAAGCCTCTTGTTGAAAGTGAAAGAGGAGAGTGAAAAAGTTGGCTTGAAGCTCAACGTTCAGAAAACTAAGATCACAGCATCTGGTCCCATCGATTCATGGGAAATAGATGGGGAAACAGTGGAAACAGTGTCAGACTTTTTTTTTTTTTTGGCTCCAAAATCACTGCAGATTGTGACTGCAGCCATGAAATTCGAAGACGCTTACTCCTTGGAAGGAAAGTTATGACCAACCTAGATAGCATATAAAAAGCAGAGACATTACTTTGCCAACAAAGGTCTATCTAGTCAAGGCTATGGTTTTTCCAGTGGTCATGTGTGGATGTAGAGTTGGACTGTGAAGAAAGCTGAGCACCGAAGAATTGGTGCTTTTGAACTATGGTGTTGGAGAAGACTCTTGAGAGTCCCTTGGACTGCAAGGATATCCAACCAGTCCATCCTAAAGGAGATCAGTCCTGGGTGTTCATTGGAAGGACTGATGCTAAAGCTGAAACTCCAATACTTTGGCCACCTCATGCGAAGAGTTGACTCATTGGAAAAGAATCTGATGCTGGGAGGGATTGGGGGTAAGAGGAGAAGGGGATGATAGAGGATGAGATGGCTGGATTGCATCATCGATTTGATGGACATGAGTTTGAGTGAACTCCAGGAGTTGGTGATGGACAGGGAGGCCTGGCATGCTGCGATTCATGGGGTGGCAAAGAGTCAACTGAGCGACTGAACTGAACTGACTGATGACCCAGCAATCCCACTGCTGGGCATACACACTGAGGAAACCAGAATTGAAAGAGACATGTGTACCCCAGTGTTCATTGCAGCACTGTTTACAATAGCTAGGACATGGAAGCAACTTAGATGTCCATTGACAGATGAGTAGATAAGAAAGTTGTGGTACATATACACAATGGAATATTACTCAGCTATTAAAAAGAATGCATTTGAGTCAGTTCTAATGAAGTGGATGAAACTGGAGCCTATTACACAGAGTGAAGTAAGTCAGAAAGAAAAACACCAATACAATATATTAATGCACATATGTGGAATTTAGAAAGATGGTAACAATGATCCTAAGTGCAAGACAGCAAAGGAGACAAAGATATAAAAAACAGTCTTTTGGACTCTGTGGGAGAAGGCAAGTGTGGGATGATTTGAGAGAATTGCATTGAAACATGTATATCACCATATGTAAAATAGATGACCAGTCCAAGTTTGATGCATGAAATAGGGTACTCAAAGCTGGTGCACTGGGATAACCCAGAAGGATGGGATAGGGAGGGAGGTAGAGGAGAGTTCAGGACAGGGGAATACATGTACACCCATG
This sequence comes from Bos taurus, assembly GCF_002263795.3. NCBI lineage: Eukaryota > Metazoa > Chordata > Mammalia > Artiodactyla > Bovidae > Bos > Bos taurus. The sequence continues at coordinate 39,750,865 of NC_037336.1, forward strand.
GCTGATTCATGTTGATGTGTGGCAAAAACCACCACAATATTGTAAAGTAATTAGCCTCCAATTAAAATAAATAAATTAATTTAAAAAAGAGAAGTGTTCTATGGGCAGAAACAGATCATAATACTTTCTATTCCTGGTTTGTTGAGTGTTTTTATTATGAAAGGGTGTTCGGGTTTTTGCCAAATTCTAATTTTTTTTGGTATCTATTGAGATGATTATATGGTTTTTCCTTTTTAGTTTGTCATTATGGTGAATTTTATTGATTGATTTTTCAGATGTTAAATGACTCTTGCTTTCTTGGGGTAAACCTTACTTGGTCATGATATATTGTCTTTTTTATATAAAGATGCATTCAACTTGCTAAAATTTTGTTAAGAATATTTTATATCTATGCTCATGAGGTATATTGGTTTGTAGTTTTCTTATGTCCTGCCTGGTTCTGGTATCAGGGTAATAGAATGAGTTGGGAAGTATTCCCTGCTCTTCAGTTTTCTTGAAGAGTATGTGTGTGCTGAATAAGTATTGTTTCTTTCTTAAATGTCTGGGCCTGGGGTTTTCTTTGTGGGGAGTTTTAAATTATTTATTTATTCATTTTTGCCTGTGCTGGGTCTTGGCTGCAGCACATGGGCTTTCCCTAGTTGGAGTGCAAGGTCTCCAGAGCGCAAGGGCTCAGTAGCTGAGTCTTAGCTGTGGCTTAGCCCCACGGCATGTGGGATCTTAGTTCTCCTACCAGGGGACTGAATCCATGTCTCCTGCTGCTGCTGCTGCTAAGTCACTTCAGTTGTGTCCGACTCTGTGTGACCCCAGAGACGGCAGCCCACCAGGCTCCTCCGTCCCTGGGATTCTCCAGGCAAGAACGCTGGAGTGGGTTGCCATTTCCTTCTCCAAAGCATGAAAGTGAAAAGTGAAAGTGAAGTCACTCAGTTGTGTCCGACTCTTAGCGACCCCATGGACTGCAGCCCACCAGGCTCCTCCGTCCATGGGATTTTCCAGGCCAAGAGTATTGGAGTGGGTGCCATTGCCTCATGTCTCCTGCATTGGAAGGCAAATTCTCAACCACTGGACCACCAGAGAAGTCCTTGAAGGAAGGTTTTCAACTACACATACAATTTCTTTAATAAATACAGAGCTGTTTTGGTTATCTTTTTTTTTTTTTTTTTTCTTGAGTGGGTGTTTGTAGTTTGTGTCCTTCTAGGAATTTGTTCTTTTTATCTGTGTTGTGCTATTTCTATTTGCTGTAATCAGAACAGCAGAGCTATTTCCCCATAGTTCTCCTTGCCCCCAACCCCCCATATCTTTTCCAGGTAAATCTCCTATTGGTGCTTTGAAACAATATAGGGTCTTGACTGGGCCCTGTGGTTCCCATCTTTCCCTCCTAGGGTCAGCTTTTGCCCAAACTTCTCACTCTCACTCTGTCCTCCTCTCCCCACCACTTGAACCTCCCAAGCAACCTTTGCAAGCTTAAGACTTTCTGGTTAGCAAGAATCTACCCAATTATAAAAAAAATCCATTCCAAATTGCTTATTATTTAATGGATTAATCATTCCAGTAGTATTTGCATTTCAAAAGAAAATAGAATTATTCAAAGCAAAAATAAATCTTTAATGGTGTTATTTCCGGCTCTGTGGCAAGTAGGTGAGGGAAGTACTTTGGGTGATGGGCTTTCCTCTCTTTCTAGTGTAAGTTGGCTCTTTTCGCTATTCTTTTTGTTTCTACCCAGGGAGTTCCCTTTGCCCTTCGGTTATGACAAGATGTTTCACACAGTTCTGCAAGATCCTGCCACTTCTCAGGGTCATCAGAATCCATTCTTTGTGCTCTGCTCTTGTAGGCCCCAAACGGGTGGACTTCTCTCAGAAAACGATGTTTGTGCCCAAGAGTGGAGTCTGCGTTCCCCACCTTGGGCTGCCGGGCGGACCACCCTTCCCAGGCACCGGCGCGCCTCTCGAGAGCGGCGACCGAAACAGACGCGGTGTTAAGGGTCTGATGGGGCGGCGGGGAGGGCGCGGGAAGTGGCGGGGCTGGGGATGGCGCACCGTGCCACCGCGGGCTCCGGGAGCACGGCGCGCCGCGCAAGAGGCTGCGGCGGCGGGGACTCGCTAGAGGGGAAGACAGAGGAACAGAGCCTGGCCCCGCGCGCGGCTCGAGCCCTTTGACGCGCGGGAGACGCCAAAGCCGGGGCGGGCGGGCCGGCGGGGGCCGGGCGGGGCGGGGCAGGGCACTGCTGTGCCCGCAGTCCCGGGCACTAGGCGAGCTTGGCGCGTCCCGCTTCGGAGCGTGGTGCACGGCGGCACCATGGGGTCCAGCAACTTGGAGCTGATTTTTGACAGCGTGGGGCACTTCGGCAGGTAGGGAGATGGGGTAGGGGTGGAGAGGGAGGACGGTGCCGGGGGACCCGGAGCCACGTGGGTGGAGGCGCCGGTGGGGTCTGTTTCTTTCCGTTGCGGTGGGGTTCTTGCGCGCGCAGAGCTCGCGATCCGAACACATCTCCCCACCCCTCCTTTCCGGGAAAAGTCCGGAGGCCTGGGTCTTGATTCTTGGCCCCGGACCAGGGCCAGCTCGAGATCCTCTCGAACTCTGGCGGCCGGACGCCCCCAGAGCGAGCCGCGGGCGCTGGGGGCTCGCTTCGGGAGTGGTGTGTGCGGGGTCCCCCGGCGCGCCCTCTGCCGGTGCCGGAGTCCGAAGCCCCGGCTGCAGAAGCCAGGTCACAGGAGGAACGCCTGTTCTTGGCAGCTCATTTCTCTTACCTGCCAAATGGGCTCCTCTTTCACTTCCCCAGACGGCTGCTGTCCCGCCCCAACCCGTGGTAGAGTCTCCTTCAGTGCCTGGCAGGTATTGAATTGCTCTAGGAACAACCGTTTAAAGTTTGTTCGTTCTTTTTCTGTGTGTGTGTGTGTGTGTTTTCGATTTATGGAAACCTAGTATGTGCCAACTACACTGCGGAATCTTACAAAGGGGTGGGGGTGAATCCTTATTTTAATGATTGGGAAACTGAGGCTGGGTCAAGGACCCACAGCTACTGCAGGGTGGGACCTAGGTTTGACCTTTGTATGATTGTCACCCTCTTTTCATTTGTCAAATTAATTAAAAAAAATTTAAAGTGTATTCATTCATTTATTTATTCATTCATTCTTGGAATACTACTTTGACCCAGAACGTTTTGGGAGAAGGGGTAGCTGGGCGAGGAGCCATAGAAAGTGTGGATCCAGAGGTTTGGGGCTCAGTCTGAATCCTGGCCTGCCACTCACTGCTAAGGTGACCCTGGGAATACTGTGTCTCAGTTTCCTATGCACAAAGTGAGAATTATAATCATTCCTGCCTTTAGCTCCCTTCCAGGCTCGTGATGAAGAGCTGATGCTGTGCTGTTCTCCAGGGTGAAAAGTTGCACAGATGTTGGTTATGATTCCCAGTGTCCACAAGAAAAGAGTGGTGAAGCAGGCTGGGAAGGGGCAGGAGGCCCCAACTCTCCCCTGCTTCCTCCTGATACCTGCATTATTGAATGTTCAGTTGGGCCCGGCTCTGTCCTAAGTTTTTTGTACATGTTACCTTCTTTTACCTTCACCGCAGCCCTTTGAGACTAGTGGTAATCACTCTCATTTTGCACATGAGGAAACCAGGTCTTGCACCTAAATCACAAATCTCTTAGTAGCAGAGCAGAATTCGATGTCATTGGATGTCCATTGGCCTCCGCAGCCCATGCTGTCAACTAGATGCTCTCCTGAGTGCAACCCTGGGATTCAGCCAGGTCCTTCATTTATTATCTCATCTTATCTTCCTTGAAGCAGAATAGCATAGGGATTACAAAATCAGCTCTGGGAATGGATGTCCAAGTTCCAATCCTGGCTTACCACGTATTAACTATATGGTCTTGTGCATTTGACTTACCACTTCCTCATCTGTAAAATGGGGGTAATGATAGTACTACACATGTTTGTTATAAGGACTCCACATGCAGCTCTCATTTCATCCTCATGATAACCTTAAGAGGTAGTAGTTACTAATACCATTCTTTCCCCATGTATTTTAGGGATTAATCACCATACTCAGGAGCTGTAACAAAGAGACCCCTCAATTGGATTTTGTTTCTGGTAACTGTCCAGGGCAGTTGTGCTCCATGGTGTCATCCAGGGACCCAAGTGGGTGAGGCAACTCCACCATCCACAGCATCTGGGGCCGCTGCTCCGTGTCCTCACCCACATGGTCAGATGTGGCTCCGTGTGGTGGGAGAAAGGGAGAATGGGTCTGGGGAGACAGCTCTTAGCCAGTCACAGTAGAGTATGCAAATCTTATCATTCTGTAAGTTATCAATAAATCATGACTATTATTGTTACCTGAGTCCCCTTTCTGGTAGGAAAGGTAGATTGGGAAAGCTACTTATAGGAAGGAAAAGGGTAACATGTCAATGCTTATAGCAAAAGGTGAAAATAGTGTGACCATATCATAGCAGCCCATATTTTCTCTGGCATTCACTCTCATTGGTCTCTTTATTGTCTATAAATAGAGAGGGAGGTTATCGTGTATTATTATCTAGTCTTAAGGAAACCTAGCGACAGTGTTAGGTAGAAAGCCCTAATTGTCTCTCATTTCTCACTGGTCATTTCCAAGGTGAGGAAACACTGTCCAAATCACCTTTAAAAGAGGAAAGCAGGACACCTAAGAAGAATTACGTGTTGTTCAATACAAAATACAAGTTTGTATTGAAGTTACAAACTCTCCACGGTTTAAGCCCCATGTCAGAGGGAATTGAGGAAACTGAGATTCAGGAATAGTGTTGAGGGAACTAAGAGCCTGGATCTTTGAGTTATCTTGGAATAAAGACAGAGAGAGTTTAAAATTTCAGAGTTGGAATGATGAGCCTGTGGCTGACTTAGATGTATGGATATAGGTGGTGGCTTTTTTTTTTTTTTTTTCAGTCAGTATATGACCCTTTACCCACTCCAGTGTTCTTGCCTGGAGAATCCCAGGGACGGCGGAGCCTGGTAGGCTGCCGTCTATGGGGTCGCACAGAGTCGGACATGACTGAAGTGACTTAGCAGCAGCATATGACCCTTTTAGGCTCTTTTTTGACTTCACCTTATGAACATCATAGTATCTAACACTTACACGTACATAAAGGGTAAGGATCTTGCCCAAAAGACCCAGGTGGTAAGTAACCGGAGACAAGCTTCAAACCTCGGTAGTCTGGTTCTGGAGTCCATACTGTTAACCACAGTGGTATAATACTAGTTATGTTTTACTGTGGGCTACCCAGGTAGTGCTAGTGTTAAAGAACCTGCCTGCCAATGTAGGAGACATAAGAGATGCAGGTTCAATCCCTAGGTGGGGAAGATACTGAAGGACGGTGTGGAAGCCCACTCCAGTATTCTTGCCTAGAGAATCCCCATGGACAGAGGAGCCTGGCAGGCTACGGTCCATGGGGTCACAAAGAGTTAGACACGACTGAAGCGATTTAGCACATACACAGGCATGTTCTATTATGTAGAATGATATCAATCTAGGACTGAATGTAATTTTCTTTACCTGTCACCCAGATAGCATAGGTCTGTTTCCTGGAGGTTCTGGTCATCTTTCTTTTACTTACCTCTGGTTTTCCTGTCTATTCTTTTTCCATTAGTGTTTCTCTTGGCTGTGGGCATAGTGATGTGTTGTGTCTAAGTCTGTTGTTCTGAAGGAGCCTTGGGCTGGGTAGACACTTGGTGGACAGCAATCTTTATAAAGGAGAACATGATTTGTTAGAATGCTAGACACCTAAGGAAGTAGGATTTTCTTTTTTTTAGGAAGTTATCCCTGTGACTTCCCTGGTGGCTCAGGTGGTAAAGAATCCTCCTGCAACGCAGGAGACCTGGGCTTGATCCCTGGGTCGGGAAAATCCCCTGGAGAAGGGAATGGCAACCCACTCTAGTACTCTTGCCTGGAAAATTCCATGGACAGAGGAGCCTTTTGGGCTACAGGTCACGGAGTCACAAAGAGTCAGACATGACCAAGAGACTAAGCAGAGCACATCCTTGTGACAGGAAAAGGGAAATTTGAACTGAAAGTGTGCTTAAGACCTTCTCAGCACCTGTGGGCGGGGCAGAGAAGACAGATCCTAGCTTCAGAGGCCTGCCAGGGGAGGCGCTCTATTGGGGGGACTGGGTGTGAATGGAGAACGTGAATAGAGAACTCGTGCAGCTCTGTGGAAAAAACTAGTGACTACCATGGGGTTCAGGCTGGCTGGGGAAGGAGTGAGGCCAGGAAGGTGGCAGTAAACTAGAGAAGCTGGTGGGCGCCAAAGGCTGGAGCTCTGAAGAGTGCCAGGGATGGGGCCAATGGGAGGGGCGTGGGAGCTGGGAGGATGGGAAGCTGTGGTCAGACAATGTGAGTTTTGCAGCAGGGGAGCCTCTCCAGGTGATGAGACTACTTAGGTACCAAACCTAAACACCTCCAGGGGCAGGCAGGTAAACTTCACACAAACAAAACAAACATCACACACAAAAAAAATCTGTCTGCTCTTTGTGGGGACTGTGTCGAGTTTGAGCACTGGAATTTGTGAAGTGGGGAGGAGTTGAAGTATAAAATTGTATGTCATATATGATGTATGTTACCTTCTCAGTCATATTCATAGGGTTGTCGTTATGGGATGCCTCTTAGGTCCCTAACAGGATTTGGTTGCAAATGGTGATTGCAGCCATGAAATTAAAAGATGCTTACTCCTTGGAAGGAAAGTTATGACCAACCTAGACAGCATATTAAAAAGCAGAGACATTACTTTGCCAACAAAGGTCCGTCTAGTCAAGGCTATGGTTTTTCCAGTGGTCATGTATGGATGTGAGAGTTGGACTTCGAAGAAAGCTGAGCACCGAAGAATTGATGCTTTCGAACTGTGGTGTTGGAGAAGACTCTTGAGAGTCCCTTGGACTGCAAGGAGATCCAACCACTCCATTCTAAAGGAGATCGGTCCTGGGTGTTCTTTGGAAGGAATGATGCTAAAGCTGAAACTCCAGTACTTTGGCCACCTCATGCGAAGAGTGGACTCATTGGAAAAGACTCTGATACTGGGAGGGATTGGGGGCAGGAGGAAAAGGGGATGACAGAGGATGAGATGGCTGGATGGCATCACTGACTCAATGGACGTGAGTTTGAGTGAACTCCGAGAGTTGGTGATGGACAGGGAAGCCTGGCATGCTGCGATTCATGGGGTCGCAAAGAGTCGGACACGACTGAGTGACTGAACTGAACTGAACTGAACTGATTCCTTTATTCAAGCTAAGCATAATGGAGACCCTTCTCCGTTTTTGCCTATGTGTGTGTGTGTGTTTTTAGCCCATAGGTCAGCTATAATAACTTGTTTCTTTTCCTCTCTCTTTGCAGATACCAAATATTCCTCTATTTTATATGTGCCTTCCAAAATATCTCTTGTGGTATCCACTACTTGGCTTCTGTGTTCTTGTCAGTGTCCCCCCAGCATACCTGTAGGCCCCCAGGCAATGTGAGTCAGGTTCTTTTCCAAGACCTCTCTACTTGGCAGTTGGAGGACATCTGGACCCAGTTCTCCGTAGGCCGTGAGGATCGCATTCTCGTGCAGCTGCAGGATGGGGCGATCTGGGAGCTTACCAGCTGTCAGAGGTTCCGGAGGGATGACCAGTCGAGCCTGGACTATGAGTACAGCGGCCAGAAGAGCAGCTTCCCTTGCTTGGATGGCTACATCTACGACAGAAGCAAGTGGCTCAGCACTGTGGTGACCCAGTGGGACCTGGTGTGTAACCGAGAGTGGTTTGGAAGGCTGATCCAGCCCACGTTTATGTTTGGAGTCCTGCTGGGAGCAGTGATCTTTGGCTACCTCTCCGACAGGTAACGTGAAGTCTTTTGTATTGTTTCATCCATCCATCAGTGTAGGGTTCGTTTTCTCATCTCATTGTCTTAGGGGACAGGGAATTATGTTCAAAACTTTAGTCATTTTCATACTTCCTATCTAAATACGTACTTCTTTGCTGATCTGGTATTTAGGGACACAAAATAACATTAAGGGGGTGGGTTCTGAAGACAGTCGGCCTGTGTTCTGCCATTAGCTGCGGACCTTGGCTCATTGCCTGACCTGCATTTCAGAATCTTGTGTGTAAGCTGGCAATGAAAATAACAATACTCGTCTCAGAGGGTTATTGCAAAATTAACACAGAAAAGTACCTTGGACATATAACCACTCAGTAGCTACTGGTTATTACTTTGAACATTTTTTCTTTAAATAGACTTGCTTTTTAGGAGGATAGTCTGGCCCTATGCAGTGATGTCTATGAAATTTTGTGATGTAGCAACCAAATTTTTAAAAAATATACTTTAAAATGAACATATAGCTCTTAAAATAAGGCAGAGTTCGTCTGTGTATGGACATGGACCACACTTTTAGTGCCTGTCCCAGAGCACAGAGATAAACTTATTTATTTGACACCATAGTTGTGAATTTTACAGGCATGTCCTGGGCACTGGGAACCTAAATACAACTGATTAGGTCGGAAATCCCTGCCCTCAGTGTGTGCTAGTCACATAGGACCAATAAACACGTCGAAAGAAAAATTACAGGGCTTTGTTGTGTCTGGGGCCATATTAGAAGTGAAGGCCATGGAGACAAGACTGCTGTTGCTAAGTCGCTTCAGTCGTGTCCAACTCTGTGTGACCCCGTAGACGGCAGCCCACCAGGCTCCACCGTCCCTGGGATTCTCCAGGCAAGAACGCTGGAGTGGGTTGCCATTTCCTTCTCCAATGCAGGAAAGTGAAAAGTGAAAGTGAAGTTGCTCAGTTGTGCCCGACTCTTAGCGACCCCATGGACTGCAACCCACCAGGCTCCTCCGTCCATGGGATTTTCCAGGCAAGAGTACTGGAGTGGGGTGCCATTGCCTTCTCCACTATGGAAGCCTAAAGGGAGGAGGACCCAGGTCTTTCCCCCCACCTCCCACATCCCCTTCAGGAGATGGGGTTTGAATAATGAAATTGCAACAGAAGTGGAGTCTATTAGTAAAATAGTTATTATTTGGTGACTGAAGTTACCATTTCAGTTTTTAAGAATCTTCTGCTTCATAAACTTCCTGGGAAGGATGGAAGTTGGGTTGTCAGTGGGGAGAGGAGCAAAACAGGAGTCGAGGAGATAGATACTCCCTTTTGGAAAGTCCATCGGTGGAGGAAATGCAAGATGCAAGGTGGCTACAGGAATGATGGGGATCCAGAGAAGGTTCTTGTCTTTGGCTAGAAGAGACTTCAACTGAAAGGGAGGAGTCAGAGGAGTAATTGGTAGAAGTAATTGGTAGAAGTAATTGGTAGAATAAGGCCTCAGAGGAGATGGGAAGAGACATGATCCAATACAAAGATTGCAGAATGTATTTGAAGAGAAAAGGGTGTGTGTCTCTGGACAGGAGGGAAGGAAAAAAGGCTGCAGGCAGCAGCAGGTCTTGTTGGCAGCTGGGAAGAGCAGGAAATTGCAGAGCTTTCTCTTTGATGTTCTCTGTTCTCTGCTCACCATCAAGAGAGTTGCTCATCTGTTACAGAGAACAAAAACGTTGTGGGTAGAAGAGGGATGGATGAAAATAGTTTAAAATGACATTCAGGGCTCAAATGAGATTGGGAAACCTTTATATGTAGGGCCAACAATCCCTGCTAGTGCTCGTGGGAGCAGAGCAGGCTGAGGCTGTGAATTTGACAGTTTCCAATTTGCTTACATACTCTCTGCCACAATGGGCAAACCTTTTGCTTGAAATCTCAGGACTGTATTCTTTTGCCTTAAAATGATCTGTCAGGGACTTCTTACAGGGAGAAAATATTTGCAAATCATATAGCTGAAGACAGTCCAGTATCTAGAATACATAAAATACTCTTATAACTCAACAATAAAAACACCAATAACCCAATTCAAAAATGGACAAATGATTTGGATGGATATTTTGCCAAAGAATGTATACAAATGGCCAATAAGCACATATAAAAATGTTCAACATCAATAACCATTAGGGAAATGTAAATCAATACTATAGTGAGATACCCCTGGTCACTAGAATGGCTGTAATCAAAAAGATAGTTAATAACAAGTGTTGTCAGTAACAAGTATGGATATGGAGAAATTGGTGGGATGGTAGAATTAGGGCAGCCACCCTGGAAAACAGTTTGGCAGCTCCTCAAAAATTAAACATAAAGTTAGCATATGACCCAGCAATTCCACCCCTAGGTACATATCCAGGAGAATTGAAAACATAACTTGACATAAAATCTTGTTCACAAATGTTCATGGCAGCATTATTCCTTATAGCCAAAAAAGGACAATGTCCAAATGTCCATCTAGGGATGAATAGATGAACAAAACGTGGTATAGCCATGCAATGGAATATTGTGTGTTAGTTGCTCAGTCGTGTCTGACTCGTTTGTGACCCCGTGGACTGTAGACCACCAGGCTTCTCTGTCCATGGAATTCTCCAGGCAAGAATACAGGAGTGGGTTGCCATTCCCTTCTCCAATGGAATGTTATGAGTCATAAAAAGGAATGAAGTACAGTAACATGGATGAACCTTGAAAGCATAATAAAATAAGCCAGGTCTTATAGTGTGCAATTCCATTTATATAGAATGTCCAGAAGAGGCAACTCTATAAAGACAGAAAGTAGATTGTGACTGTCAGGGGACAGAGGGAACAGAGAATAAGAAATGATGATTCCTGGGTGCACAGTTTCTTTTTGGAGGGATGAAAATGTCTTGGAACTAGATAGTGATGAGTTGCACAACTCTGTGAATCTACTAAAAAGCCACTGAATTGTATACTTTAAAACTGTGGTCCCCAGCCTTTTTGACATCAGGGACTGGTTTCATGGAAGACAGTTTTCCCATGGACCAGGGAAGGTGGGGGACGGTTTCAGGATGATTCAAGTGCATTATGTTTATTGTGCACTTTATTTCTATTCTAATGCTGCTGCCGATCTGATCTGACAGGAGGTACAGGTCTGCGGCCTGAAGGTTGGGGATCCCTGCTTTAAAAGACTGGATTTTATATCATGTGAATTACATCTCACTTTTTAAATCTGCAGGCATGTAATTGTTATTTGTTTGCTTTTTAAAGAAGGAAATACCCTTCCCAATTATGAAAATATAGGGCAAATAGGCAACTTATTCTACTAGCAGAATGTCGCTAGACTTCTGTTTTTAGAGGGACTTGTTAAGAGTTGCCTCCCCCTTGGTGGGCAGAGCCAGCCCAGCAGGGAAGATGACCCAGCAGGTAACAGAGCATGTCCTGACAGGGAAAGGACAGATCTTCCCTCTCCTTGGTCCTTTGGGGACCACCCAGAGTGATCGTGTGTGTATATTCGCAGCTCAGGTGGAGACTTGGCCACTGAAAAACTGGCCTTTTGAAAAAATTGTGTGTTAACTCATGATTTACCCAAAGTAAATAAGTCAAATACATAAGCTACTAAAAATATAGGTAAAATTTATCTTTCTTGAATTAGAGTGGATGTTTTAAACTGTTGCAGCCACACCTTGCTCCTTCCACTGTGTGATTCTTATTTTTCAGGGCAGGAAGACGACTTGTTTTGTGGGCCTCAAGCACCGGTGTATTTTTGTTTGGCATAGCGGCGGCATTCACATTTGATTATTACAGCTTCATAGTCGCACGCTTTCTTCTTGCTATCGTGAGTTGGGTTGTTGTTGGGGTTTCTGTTTGTTTGTTTGTTTTTGCCTCTTTAATTCCACTGCAGTATTTTTATATTAAACCTTAACTCTCTTAGTTGTGCTTATTGAGAATCTAGTGAGATAGAGATCAAGGACTAATCTTTGTTCACTGCCCAGGTCTTTCTGTAGAATATTAGTGCCCTAGAGAAGGCAATGGCACCCCACTCCAGTACTCTTGCCTGGAAAATCCCATGGATGGAGGAGCCTGGTAGGCTGCAGTCCATGGGGTCACTGAGGGTCAGACACGACTGAGCAACTTCACTTTCACTTTTCACTTTCACGCATTGGAGAAGGAAATGGCAACCCACTCCAGTGTTCTTGCCTGGAGAATCCCAGGGACGGGGGAGCCTGGTGGGCTGCCGTCTCTGGGGTTGCACAGAGTCGGACACGACTGAAGTGACTTAGCAGCAGCAGCAGCATGCTTAGAATGGAAGCTGTTAAATGAAAAAGTGTTGCTTAGCAGGCTGAAACATTTCATTTGACTCTGTGATCCACATTCTGTTCCTGACATGTGATCCACATTCCACCATTACTAGCAGCAGGGATCTGTGAGACATCACTTCCAGTTGGCATTTTACTGGGGATTCTGGCCAACTGTTGTTGTTGTTTAGTTGCTCAGTCGTGTTCAACTCTTTTGCAACTCCATGGACTATAGCCCACCAGACTCCTCTGTCCATGAGAATCCCATGGATTCTCCAGGCAAGAATACTGGAGTGGATTGCCATTTCCTCCTCCAGGGGATCTTCTTGACCTAGGGATCGAACCCTCGTCTCCTGCATTGGCAGGCGTATTTTTTACCTCTGAGCCACTAGGGAAGCCCATTCTAGCCAATACTGTAAGGCAAAAGATAGAGAAGAGACAGGGAAAACAAGAGGAAGAGAGGAAAGCACAAGGGGACAGAAAGAAAAAAAGTCATTGTTTATACTCACTACAAATAATAGCTACCAATTATTTTACTTCTGAGCAGTTATGTCAGTCTAAATGTATGCATGAACCAAACAGACAGTTAAGGCATATTGTTAAGAATGTCATTTGTATAATGTGCAGGAAGGGTGAAAACAAAGCTTCAGACCTTTTTGTTCTGGGGAACAGGAGAGGATAGTGGAAAGGGCATGTGTTTGAATTCCAGCATTGTCATATATTGGCTTCTCGGCTGTGTGACCTTGGGCAAATGCCTTATCCTCTTTGAACCTTAACTTCTGATCTGTAAACTGTAGAAAAGAATACCTATTTCACTGGGTTGTTACCAGGACTCACTTGAGATTCAGGGAAATGTCTGCAGTTCAGTACCTGGCATGGAGTAAAGCTGACTGTTGCTGGAAGTGGACCAGGGAGTTTCCACACTCAGCGAGGCTTCCGGACAGGCTCCACACTACCTCACAGCAGCAACAGCGATTCTCTTTGGAGGTCACTGTTCAAGGATAACAGAGTGAAGTTTTCTCTTCTGGAGGAGCTTGTGATCTTGCTGAACACAGAGCAGGGCATGCATCCCCTCTCACCGGAGCAGATGACCTAAGAGTGTGGGGAGAAGCCAAGGACTTCAACCTCAGAAGAAGAGGTCACTGTGCCCCCTCCAAGGGCAAGGTGGTATATTCTCTTTTGGAGTCCTCATCAACAGCTAGGAGGGGCCCCTAAGAAGCCACACTTAGATGGTCAAGGATAGAAGGATGCATTAAAAACAATTTAGGAGAATCGAAGGTGTTGTATCTTTAAAAAGTGTAATATTTTGGGGAATGCAGAGAGTTTTTAACACAAGAGATAACAACCAGCAGTTCTGTCTCCACTAAGGACAGAATAAGAGGAAATGACTCTGTAGCTGCAGGGTGAGGTTTGATAATAGACCTTCTGGTGGGAATGATTGTACAGCAGAGGCAAAGATAGGTCTTGAGAGAGTGTGGAGTCCTCTTTTGGAATAATTAAGAGAATAATTCTAAAATCTTCTTGGTCTTGCGAAATACCTTGAGTTGATTTCCAGAGCCAAGAAAATCAGACAGCCACCCATAGAATAAATACTTCTGTAAAATGTGGTATTAATTTTCTGTGGCTCTTTCCTTTGGTTTTTATGGGAAATATATTTGTGATGCAATTCTGATTAGGGAAGATGCAGGCAGATTCATTTACTCAGCATATTTATTGATCTACCTACAGTCATGCTAAGTAAACCTGACCAGGATGTTTCAATAACCCTATAGTGTAGCAGGAAGGCAAGATGCTGACGGACCATTGTAAAAAATCCATACAGTGTTGACAGTAAGGACCAGCAGTGGGGGGAGGGGCTCCACACAGTGGGGGATGGGATGGGGAGTCTAGAGAGTCAGGGTCTTTTTAGTCTGAGGGATAGGTGAGAGAAGAACCTTATAGGCAGAGGGAGTAGCAAGTGAGAAGGCCCAGAGATGTGAAGGAACTGAAGGTCTACATACCAGGAGAATAGAGAGGAGGTGAAATGCACGGTGAGGCTGAAGGAGAGAGAGCTGACTAGGCAGACCTTGTAAGATGACAAAGGGTTTGCCTGGTTTCCTAAAGGTAATGAGAATCCTCTGAAGGGGTTCGGTGAATTCAGTGGTGAAGTGGTCATTCTGACTGCTGTGTCGGAGGTGGGGTCAGGGTAGATGTGAGGAATTGAGTATTATTACTGGAGGTGACAGGTGCAAATGGGATCAAGGAGTCTTTCAGAATTATTCAGGCAGTTGTGCATAGATTGTTTGAACCCAGTGACAGAAGTAACTGGTAAAAGTGGGAGGGAACTCTGAAAGAACTGGCCTTGAAAAAAATATCTTGAGGACTGATGTTATAGCTTACCTTAGTGAGGAATTAAAGGGGAAATTTGTAGTGTTTGAAGGTTTAAATTTACCAAACCACTGGATTCTTCGATACGGGAAGCCTCATTATCAGGCTTCATTATCTGAGTCTTGCAATTACAAGGTTGCATGGGGAAATAAAAGCTCAAAATGTGCAACTGACCATTCATACAGTCATCCCTATCAAGCACCTCTCTGCTTACTGCTACTGGGCTAACCTCTTTCCAACTCTGATGCAAAATGAAATTGCAGATCTTACAAAAGATGCTAAGCTACAAAGAGTCTTTGAAAGCAGCGGGAGAAAACTGCCTGAATGCTATACAGATCCCTTGACCGACTGGGACCTGGTAGAGATAGACCAATTAACTTTTGAAGAAATGATATCCATAAAGATAATGACAAGACAAGCCTTCAAAAGAGTATGATTTGAATATCAAAGGATTAAGAGAGGACTTTGGGGAAGTCAGTGGTACCCCAGAATGATTTTTCAAAAATTAATTTTATGATTTAATTTATATTAATAAAAGTCAAATGTGAAATAATTTTGTAGAACTTCTAGTCCTTTCACCACCACCCTCCTCCACAAAAAAAATCCATTTGTTTCATTCTTTGTTTATTCCCTGAGTAGTCACATAGTGTTATTATAATCTGAATTTTGTTAAATTTAATATAGGCCTGCTTTTAAAATAAAGTTTTTCCTCCATTCTTTTTAATGTTCTAAAATGCATATTATATTATTTACCATCATAACTATTTTAAGTATTTACAGTTCAGTGATATTAAATACATTCATACTGTTGTACAACCATCCCCACCATCCAACTCCAGAATTCTTTTTGTCTTGCAAATCTGAAAGTCTATATTCATTAAACAGTAGCTCCCCATACTCCTTTCCCCCCCAGCCCCTAGCAACCACCATTCTACTTTCTGTCTCTGTGAATTTGACTACTCTAGATACTAGGCCTGATATAAATGGAATCATACAATATTTGTCTTTTTGTGATTGATTAGCTTATTTCACTTAGTGTAATGTCCTCAAAGTTAATTCATGTTGGAGCATATGTCAGAATATTCTTTTCTTAAAGCTAAATAATACTCCATTGTGTATTATCTATTCATCTGTTGATGGATTGCTGTTGATGGGAGCTTGGATTGCTTCCATATTTTAGCTACTGTGAATAAATAAGTGTAAAAATATTTCTTTGAGATCCCACTTTAAATTCTTTTGGGTATATTCCCGTGGGATTTCTGGATCATAAGGCAATTATATTTTTAGTTTTTTGAGGACTCTCCATACTGTTTTCCATAGTGGTTGTACCATTTTACATTTCTGCCAACAGTGCATAAGGGTTCTGATTTCTCCATATCCTCACCAACACTTACTTTATTTTATTTTATACTAGCCATCCTAATGTCCATGAGGTGGCATATCAAATCATGATTTTGATTTGCATTTAACCTAATGATTAGTGATGCTGAGCATCTTTTCATTGCTTAATGGCCATTCCTGTATTTTCTTTGGAGGAATCCAAGCCCATTGTTGAATTTGATTGTTTGTTTGGTTAGCAGATATTTGGTCCTATCCAAACCATCCATAAGACATTTGGTCCATGCCAAAAGGTAGTTGATATCTGATCTTATCCAAAACCATTTGGCTTGGACCAAATATACTTATAGGTCTTTTGGGTAGGACCAAATTTCCAGGACCTTTTGGTGTGGACTGAATGTTTTATGAATGTTTCTGACAGGACCAAATATCATGTAAGGTTTTGTTTTATTGTTGAGTTTTAGAAGTTCTCTGTGTATTCTGGATATTAGTCTCTTATCAGATATATGATTTGCACATCTCTTGTTCCATAAGTTGCCTTTTCACTCCACTGATAGTGTCTTTTGATGCAAAGACGTTTTGAATTTCCCCGAAGTCCAATTTGTCTGTTTTTTGTTGTTGTTGTTGTTGTTGCATGTCAAAATGAAATTTTAATCAAATCTTTTTTCTTCTCACTAATTACTATATAAATGGTTTTTTCCCATTTAGAATTTAGGATTTAATAAAAAAGGCTCTTCTATGTATAGATAAATTAATACACATATTTGCAGGGACCTGAGATGTAAATTCACACTGTAAAGGAAATGAAGCAAAAGGCAGTGTCTAACATTTATATCACACAAAACCACTCAAGCTTTGCCTTTTGCAGTAGACAGGGTGTGGGGAGATGAGAGGACACGTTTAAAGAAGAAGGATGGATTGGATTAAATTCCATTGTATGAATGTGATATGGGTTTCAGAAAACAAAGCTTTCTTTTCTTTCTGGTGTGATTTGTAGAGGGTCAAACTCCTTAGTAGTTATGTGTGTGACCTTAAATCTGGCCCACCCTCCCTGCTTTGTTTTGCAGTCTGGAAGTGGCTATCTCGTGGTGGTGTTTGTCTATGTGACAGAATTTGTCGGCATGAAGTCTCGGACGTGGGCGTCCATCCACTTGCATTCCTTTTTTGCTTTTGGAACCATGGTGGTGGCTTTGACGGGCTACTTCGTCAGGACCTGGTGGATCTATCAGATAGTCCTCTCCTCCGTGACTGTCCCCTTTGTCTTGTGCTGTTGGATGCTCCCAGAGACACCTTTTTGGCTTATCTCAGGGGGAAAATATGAAGAAGCACAAAAAGTAATTGATACGATGGCCAAGTGGAATAGGACGAGACCCTGTAAACTGTCAGAAATTTTGTCACTGGATCACGATGGTTCTGCTGGTAATAAGCCCTCTCAAGTTGAGAAGCACACCCTGTCAGAACTGTTTTATGACTGGAGTATTGGAACAAGGACACTTATTCTTTGGCTGATTTGGTTCACAGGGTGTTTGGGGTTCTACACCTTCTCCTTGAATTCTGTTCATTTGGGAGGCAGTGAATATTTAAATCTCTTCCTTATGGGTAAGTGGTTAAACTATATTAAGTGTAGCTGCGAAGTGAAATTTCTACCAAGTTTTGAGAGTGTTTCTGTTGTCTTTATTTCTACCAGGAACAACACTGCCGGCTATGTCATTATGGTCTTTTTTAGTATTTTGTGTGTGTGTGTGTGTGTGTGAGTAGCTCAGTCATGTCCAACTCTTTGCGACCCCATGGACTGTAGCCCTCCAGATACCTCTGTCCAGAATTTTCCAGGCAAGAATACTGGAGTGGGCAACCATTCCTTCTCCAGGAGATCTTCCTGACCCAGGGATTGAACCTAGGTCTCCTGCACTGCAGACAAATTCTTTACCATCTGAGACACCAGGGAAGCCCCTTTTAGTGTTACACAGGTATATATTTTCTTTTAAAAAAATGCAAAATTGAAGACTTGAGTCCCTCCTTCCTTTCCTGCCTCTTCTTGCTTACTTCCTTCCTTTAAGCCCATTGCCATCCCAGAACTGTAGTTCAGAGGTACCTTCTATAACCTTTGGCCTGTACTTTCAGATTTCTTTTTATGCATCTCCATACATTTGTACAGATAAATGTTTTATATTTTAACATAAATGAGATTATTCACTACATATTGTTCTTTGCAAGTTTCATTCCTTTTAAAATTCAACATGTCTTGGAGATCTTCTGGCATCTTTCTACCTTCTAATTTAGGAATTTTAGTCAGTAAAATAACCTAAACACATGCAACTGTAGTTTATGATGTCATGCTTCTTTTAATTCAGTGGCGGGTTAAAATAGCTCTGAAGCTGTGATAGCCTGAGCTGAGTGTGACTCCTAACCAAATTCACACCAGACATGAGAGAATTATCAGAAATGCATTTGTGCAGCTGGTTATTTCTGTGTAGGCTACTTGCATTTGATATCATCCCCAGAAAAGTTTGCTTTAAAATTGTTATACATAAATATCATCCTTTCTCATTAAAGTGCTCTGATGAGACACCTGTTTTTGTTGATTCTAGCACAAAGAAATTATAAGTCATTTTAAGAAAAAGAACTACTCTTTTTTGAGAGGGGACAGACCAACAAGTTTATAAAAAGAGCCCATCTTGACTTCAAACACATTTTATGAACAAGTGAACGCATTCTATGTGTCAGTTTGAGAAACAGGGATTGAACCCGGGTCTCCCGCATTGTAGGCAGACGCTTTCCCATCTGAGCCACCAGGGAAGCCCAGTATTTCTAGAACAGAGCAGCAAATGGTAGCAGAATCAGGTGGGGTGGGGTGTGACATCAGGAAGTTTAGGAATGCTGGGGTTTTAGATCTTTATGATATAGTCTGTTCAATTTGATGGAGATGTATCACTTCTCAAGGAAACAGGCAATCTCATAAATATAAAAATGTTTCCAAGACAAATAGCATTGTTTTATAGCCACTGGGCTTCCCCGATGGCTCAGGAGTGAAAAAACCTACCGACAATGCAGGAGACGGGGGTTTGATCCCTGGGTCGGGAAGATCCCCTGGAGGAGAGTATGGCAACCCACTCCAGTATTCTTGCCTGGAGAATCCCATGGACAGAGGAGCCTGGTGGGCTACAGTCTACGGGGTTGCAAAGAGTCAGACAGGACTGAAGTGACTGAGCACGCACATAGTCTCTACTGCCTTTGCCTTTTTCATGTCATGACCCTTGCCAGTAGCCCTCTGCTTGTCAAGCTCTTCTAGTCAGTACTTTTGTGCTGTGCAAACTTTGAAGAAGTTTTCAGCTCCTGAGATGGTCAGGGGATTTCAGTTCAGGTTTTGTGCTACTTGCAGGTGATGAATGCTACAGTAGCCTCAGGACACACGTTTGGGGTTATATGGAGATAGGATCAGAATGGGGTCTGAGTGATTAGAGAGATTATACATTATAAAAGTGAAGAAAATAATGGCACATTGTCCTAATCCCAGAAGGGTTCATTGGTTGCACCATTTCTAGCCCATAGTCAAGTCAAAAATATAGACGCGGCATCTCTACAACAACTCAAGAAGAATCAAGGTGAAATATACTTGACAAGGTCTCTTCAGCTTTCCCAGTAGCTGTGCAGCTTTGCTGCTGCTGCTGCTAAGTCGCTTCAGTCGTGTCCGACTCTGTGTGACCCCATAGACGGCAGCCCACCAGATTCCCCATCCCTGGGATTCTCCAGGCAAGAACTGGAGTGGGTTGCCATTTCCTTCTCCAAGGCATGAAAGTGAAAAGTGAAAGGGAAGTCGCTCAGTCGTGTCCGACTCTTAGCGACCTCATGGACTGCAGCCTACCAGGCTCCTCCGTCCATGGGATTTTCCAGGCAAGAGTGCTGGAGTGGGGTGCCATTGCCTAGGCTCCAGGAATTCAACTGGTGGCCTTGCACACAGTGCTGGAGAGAGGAGAGTCCTGAGTCAGACGTGGAGGGAATCACACATGAGGGAGGGAGGTGGCAGGAAAGGCTTGGCTCCCAAAGACCAGTCCCTGAGCTGTCACTTACTCATTTGGCTCAAGTCATTTAGTGTTGGGAGTGATTGAAGGTGGGAGGAGAAGGGGATGACAGAGGATGAGATGGTTGGATGGCATCACCAACTTAATGGACATGAGTTTGAGTAAGCTCCAGCAGTTGGTGATGGACAGGGAAGCCTGGCATGCTGCAGTCCATGGGGTCGCAAAGAGTTGGACAAAACTGAGCGACTGAACTTGGAGAAGGCAATGGCACCCCACTCCAGTACTCTTGCCTGGAAAATCCCATGGATGGAGGAGCCTGGAAGGCTGCAGTCCATGGGGTCGCTGAGGGTCGGACATGACTGAGCGACTTCACTTTCACTTTTCACTTTCATGCTTTGGAGAAGGAAATGACAACCCACTCCAGTGTTCTTGCCTGGAGAATCCCAGGGACGGGGCATCCTGGTGGGCTGCCGTCTCTGGGGTCACACAGAGTCGGACACGACTGAAGTGACTCAGCAGCAGCAGCAGCAGAGCGACTGAACTAAACTGACTAATTTAATGTTAGTTGGAAAGTGGAGGTGATAATCCAGGCCTATTCCTAGGAGGTTCTTTTGAGAATCATTGTTTTATTTGATCTTGAAAAGTCCTTAAAAAAAAAAAAAAAGCAGAGTAATAGATGAACCTACTGTTTGGTCCAGATGCACCAGACCTTACAGCAGGGTCTGTGAAGGGGAGGCATTTTCTCTGGAGTTGTTTATTTCTCATGTTAATGAAGAGAAGGTCAAGGCTATGGTTTTTCCAGTGGTTATGTATGGATGTGAGAGTTGGACTGCGAAGAAAGCTGAGCGCCGAAGAATTGATGCTTTCGAACTGTGGTGTTGGAGAAGACTCTTGAGAGTCCCTTGGACTGCAAGGAGATCCAACCAGTCCATCCTAAAGGAGATCAGTCCTGGGTGTTCCTTGGGAGGACTGATGCTGAAGCTGAAACTCCAGTACTTTGGCCATCTCATGTGAAGAGTTGACTCATTGGAAAAGACCCTGATGCTGGGAGGGATTGGGGGCAGGAGGAGAAGGGGACGACAGAGGATGAGATGGCTGGATGGCATCACTGACTCGATGGACGTGAGTCTCAGTGAACTCCGGGAGTTGGTGATGGACAGGGAGGCCTGGCATGCTGGGATTCATGGGGTCACAAAGAGTCGGACATGACTGAGCGACTGAACTGAACTGAACTGAATTGAAGAGAAGGGAGACTCATATCTCCAGAAGGGCTCAGAATGTTATTTTTTGTCTTTGCCCAGCCTTTTTTTTTTCCTGAGCAGCTGCAGCAGAGTTTAATTTCTGATGTACTGCTAACTCAGGAAATATGTATCCACCGCAGTGATATGTTCCCAAAGCCACAGAAGACATGGAGACCCAGACCTGCCAGTCCAGGTGCTAATAGCATTCTGTGGTTAAACAGGCAAGCGCACACCAGCCCTCAAAGGCAGTGGTGGGTAGCGTCCTGAGGTTAGGCAAGCTGCAGAGTGTCGAAAGAAGGGACCTTTCAGTTACGTGGACAATCTAGGCTAATAAGCAGTGACAAGTTCTCAGAGGCTACTGGGTTTGCTCAGTTTTGCTGAGAAATCTTGCTTGCTCCCTGTTGTGTTCTGGGTGATAGATGTAAAGCTTTTTGGTTCTGGATCTAAGATTCAAACTTTGGTTCTTCAACGGAAGGGCTTTTAAGTCAGTTCCGGACTTTGTTTTTTGTTGAAGGGGAGTAAAAGGAGATCCAAGACAAGGTCCTTGCTCAGTGGGGGATTCATATTAGCTTAACTTTTAGGTTTAAAATCCATCAAACAGTTATCATTACTTTATGTACCTAGCTGCACTGAATTTTCTACCTTAATTTCTAAGTTCGAAGTTACTGATACAAACATTTCCCCATAGTTCTGTCAAGCAGAAGAAGCCAAAGATCAGAAAAGATCAGTGTTGGCTATTAATTTACATATTTGTTCGTTCCACTGCCTTGCCCTCCAGGCACTGTGCTGTGTCCTGGGAGCTTCCAGCCTCACTGGGGATAAGATTCTGAGGAGAGATGATAAGTGCTAAGCAGATTATGTGAGCATTAGTGCACATCACAGTAAACATTCTCCCCACTCCAGTGAGTTTAAAAGTCATGGGCCTTGCTGCCTCTTAGGTAGTTGTTAGATAGTTCTTAGAAGTCCGTGAGATCAGAGAGAAGGCTGACCATTCCGTTGGGTTAGAAGGCAGGGTCCCCCTGTTCAACTGGATGCTCTGGCTTATAGAGATGTGTCATTTTGCTCTATCACAGGTGTAGTGGAAATTCCTGCCTATGTCCTTGTGTGCTTGGGGATGGACCGTGTGGGGAGAAGAAACATTCTGATTTTCTCCCTTCTGTCAAGCGCAGTGACCAGTGGTGTGATTATGGTGATCCCCAAGGTGAGTTCTTTTATGTTTTACTTAGGGAATGGTTAGTTATACTGTGACAGTTTGATGGGGACATTTTCAGCTTATGAATACGAAGATGAAATAAGACATAGGGATAGATTATATACATAATATTTTAAATGTTTTCTTTAAAAAAACCCATTCCTTCTCTGTTATAATAAATAGTAGAAAATTTAAGGGAAAAAGAAATGTGGGAGTTGGGGGCGAAGCCCCAAATCCAACTTCTCAGAGATGGTCAGTGTTGTACTGTGTAAACATGGTCATCTTGAGTGAGGAGAGTAGATTGCACTTTGCAGTGAGTATCGTCATCTTAAACTTTTATTCATTCATGAAAGTTCTATCCAGCATCTAGTATGTACCAGATTCTTTTCTAGGTACCGAAGACGTGCAGTAAGTCAAGTTTCTCTGAGTAAAATGAAGAAAAACAAAATTGAATGAGGGATGGAGAGTGAGTGTGTTTGGAGGGGGAATGCACATGCGTACTGTTATTTTATCTAAAGTGGTTGAGGATGGTGTGCCTCTCAGAGAATGTGACATTTGATCAGAAATCTGAAGGATCAAGGGAGTCATGGGGACAGATGAAAGATACTATGAGTCTTATGTTCAGAATTGTTCCAGTTTAAACAGTCTTGTTTTTCACTGTGGTAGGTTAGTAGTTTCCAAGTTCTATTGTGCGTGTATTTCCCAAGGATCTTGTTTCTAAGAATGTAATTTCTTAGTGAGAAACGGTGCCATAAACTACTGAAATGACTTCCTCATTCCTGTATTTTGGCAAACTCTTTGGCCTAGAATACCTCTTGCGCCCAGAAGAACTCTTCCTTTTTTCACCCCAAATGTTACTAGAACCTGTATTTTCATTCTCAATATAGAAAATATGGTCACTATAACAATACTTTAAAATAATTTATATTTTATATATATAATTATAGTGATTAATTATAAAGCAATAGTATCTCAACATTTAGATCAAGGCATTTTAAGTTTTGTATATTGTTTGAAATCTAATTTAAGCTAACCAGTGACTTCCTTTTATGCTTCACTTAATTATCAGTGAATTGGTGAATCAAATATGCTATGGATTGAAAATTCCAGGTGATTGATACATGCAACTGATTCACATTAGTTAAAGTTACTTAAGACTTGGAGGTCTCTGCCACTTTGAGGGAGCTTCATCCATACCTTTTTTGCATGTGTTTTAAAGCAGCTTGCAGTTATATTAGTTGAGTTGATGGCAACTGTCTTTGAGCCAGTGAGGATTTAGGGGAACCCTAGAACCTTTCACCTCTACAGTGGTTAAGCCCCAGCAGTAATGTGGAAGACCGGAAAGTGGCTGATGGCATTTCTAGAAATAGAGCACTAACCCTTAATCACAAAAATTTCCCCTCTAATAAAACTTCTCTCCAAATGGTAATGTCAACACAATACAATTTTTCTGAGTTCCATTAATTCATTCAACAAACACTGAATGCAAAGTAATGACGGTGATAGGAGACACTGGCTGCTTAATACAGGCACCCCCAAATCTCAGTGAGTTCACATCATAGATGTTTATTTCTTGCTCACAGAAAGTTTGATGTGGCTCCTCGCTGGTGGGTGTAGGGGTGGTGAAGGGGGTGTTTGGCTCCCTGGAGCCACTCAGGAACACAAGTTGACAGAGGTACTGCCACCCCTAATGCATGAACTCCACGGTCACCTGGGTCTCAACACCCAGCTGGCAGACAGGGGAGGAGAGAAAAGATGGACTGTGAGACGTCTCTGAGAACTACTTCAGGAAGTGGAATACATCAAGGATGACAGCAGAAACTATCTGGGAGGCTCTTATTCCACAGTGTCTCTTCCCAAATGGCTTTTCTTAGTTGGTAATTTGTAATCTGCTAGGCAGAGGAGGCACAGTAAAACTTTTCTCTAAATCTCATAAAGAGGGAAAGCTTTTGCAGACCATGAGCAGAATTTACAAAGTAGATTCAAACAAAAATGAAACTGTTCTGAAAGACACCAGAGGATGAGAAAGTTTTAAGTAATAATTTTGAGGATTTTCTCTTTTTCTTTTAAAAATATTACTTGATGACAAAATGATGGTCTATTTTACCAATATATACATTTTCAGGATTACCATGTTTGGCTAGTGGTGGCAAGTATGGCTGGAAAATTTTTCATCGGGGCAGCATTTGGCCTTATATACCTTTATACAGCGGAGCTGTATCCAACCATTGTAAGGTAAGAGTTACTTATTTTTGTGTTGTTTTCTTATTATCTTTCACTTATGTGTCATATCCTTACATTCAGTCTCTGAGTATAAATGCTTTCTTTTTGTAGAAGTAGGGGAACTCAGAGATGTGGGAAGATTACATGATGATACTAATTCTGAATCAGAGGCTTTGTCTATACGTCATTAACAAGGATATTAGAGAATTTGTTTTGAAATAATGCTGCTGCTAAGTCACTTCAGTCGTGTCTGACTCTGTGTGATCCCATAGACGGCAGCCCACCAGGCTCCCCCGTCCCTGGGATTCTCCAGGCAAGAACACTGGAGTGGGTTGCCATTTCCTTCTCCAATGCATGAAAGTGAAAAGTGAAAGGGAAGTCGCTCAGTCATGTCTGACTCTTTGCGACCCCATGGACTGCAGCCCACCAGCTCCTCCATCCATGGGATTTTCCAGGCCAGAGTACTGGAGTGAAAATAATGCTGTATTGTCCTAAAACCATTTAAAATCTCAAACACCGTTGACTTACACCGACTCAGGGCTAATGTTCTAAGGACATGTCTCTTGGTGTCCTGATGTCAGTTGTGTCAGGGCTGCCATAACAAAACACCACAGATTGAGGGCTTCAAACAATAGGAGTGTGTTTTCTCATGGTTGTGAAGATTAGAAGTCTGAGATCAGGAGTCTGGCATGTTTGGTTTCTCCTGGAGCCTCTCTCCTAAGCTTAATAAGAGATACTTACTCATGTTGAACGGCTTCCCTGGTGGCTCAGATGGTAAAGAATCTGCCTGCAATATGGGAGACCTAGGTTTGATCCCTAGGTTGGGAAGATCCTCTGGAGGAGGGCCTGGCAACTCACTCCAGTATTCTTGCCTGAAGAATCCCCATGGACAAAAGTGCCTGGTGGGCTACATCCCACAGGGTTGCAAAGAATTGGATATGACTGAGTGATATCATGTTGGAAGCACATTCTTTGCTTCCTACTAGAAATTCTATTGGAGAAGGCAATGGCAACCCACTCCAGTACTCTTGCCTGGAGAATCCCATGGACGCAGGAGCCTGGTAGGGTGCAGTCCGTGGGGTCACTAAGAGTCGCACACGACTGAGCGACTTCACTTTCACTTTTCACTTTCATGCATTGGAGAAGGAAATGAAAACCCACTCCGGTATTCTTGCCTGGAGAATCCCAGGGATGGCGGAGCCTGGTGGGCTGCCGTCTATGGGGTCGCACAGAGTCGGACACGACTGAAGTGACTTGGCAGCAGCAGCAGAGATTCTATAGTTGTCTATAAATAAGTTTTAAAGGAAAGTACATTAAGATATTGCTTGACTTTAAAAAATTGAAATAGAATGATCCATAGATATAAATCTTTTGGTTTCCCAAATCCCCACTTCCTATTCTAAATAAACTTCAGCTGTAGAAGACTGATGTTATCCTTAGTGTTAGACTGAATGAGTATCGTAAGAGCTTCATTTGCATAGCTGACGAAGACTGGTTTACCTTTCTTTTGTCTTGAATTATCTGTGTGTTTGTAGACACTGATATTTCACAGAATGTGAATATAAATCATGAACATGTGTGCTCAGTCGCTCAGTCATGTCTGACTCTTTGTGACCTCATGGACTGTAGCCTGCCCGGCTCCTCTGTCCGTGGGATTTCCCAGGCAAGGATACTGGAGTAGGTTGCCATTTTATCTTCCAGGGGAAATCATGAACAACTCTTGAAAAATTAAAGTTAATTTCCAAGTATATTAAGCTGACTTAAGCTTTAGTATTTATTCCCTGTGGGGAGGGTGGACGGGGATCTGGGCAGCTGTTCTCTCACTGTCTGTATCACATGTCCCTTGTCTTCTGTTCCTGCTGCTGTCTTAATTCTCTCTGTGTTTCCAGGTCGCTGGCCGTGGGGAGTGGCAGCACGGTGGGCCGTGTGGGAAGCATCGTGGCCCCATTGTGCATTTATCTCTCCAGCG
Organism: Bos taurus; assembly: GCF_002263795.3. Lineage (NCBI taxonomy): Eukaryota > Metazoa > Chordata > Mammalia > Artiodactyla > Bovidae > Bos > Bos taurus. The sequence goes on from NC_037336.1 coordinate 39,777,309, forward strand.
TTTGGATCTTCATGCCACAGGTGTTCATCAATTTATAGAACTTGACTGAGATAGCGGTGAGGCACAGCAGCCAACTGCCTTCTATATTTTGATTTATTAGGCTCCAACTTATAATTTGGTTTGGGGATTTCTAGCATCCTTGTTCGGAGAAGGCTATGACAGCCCACTCCAGCACTCTTGCCTGGAAAATCCCATGGACGGAGGAGCCTGGTGGGCTGCAGTCCATGGGGTCTCGAAGAATCGGACACAACTGAGTGACTTCACTTTCACTTTTCACTTTCCTGCATTGGAGAAGGAAATGGCAACCCACTCCAGTGTTCTTGCCTGGAGAATCCCAGGGACAGGGGAGCCTGTAGGGCTGCCATCTTTGGGGTCGCACAGAGTTGGACACGACTGAAGCGACTTAGCAGCAGCAGCAGCAGCAGCAGCAGTATCTTTGCTAACAGCTCATCAGTTGTTAAGTAGGGTGGTGGTTGCTGTTTCTCTTGTTTGTTGATTGCCTTCCCCCCTCTCCCCACTGTCAGCTGTTAATTGCAACTCAAGTAGGCTCAAGTAGGGCCTCTCTTCAGCACATCACAAAGCCAGGAGCTCTGGTCTCTGGTCTCTGAGCCTGTGCTCCTTCATCGGGATCCGCCGACTGCCTCCCACCCCAGCCTTTGTGATGTCTAATCAAGGCCAGTTCTGGAGGCTGCTGCTCCTGGAAGAATCTGGTGGTATCTGGTGGAAAGGTGTAGGGGTGTGTGGTTTGCAGCTTATCTGAAACTTGAGGGGCTCTTCCTGGTCGGGGCTGCCTGTGTGCCTCCTCTGGGCGCTGGCAGTGTGAGCTGTTCACCTGCTTATGAAGCCTGAGGGCGCTTCTGCTCAGTTTGCAGATTCCCTCCTGGCCCGGTGGTGAGTTTGGGAAGGCATACAGAGCACTGTTACACAACCGGGGCAGGAGGAAGACAGGTGACGGGAGTTGAGGGGCAGGGAGGTGGGGATGGTGGGGGTGGCTGGAGGTGCTGCAGTGACTCCTGGGGGAGTCCCGGGGGTGCTGGTCCTCTCCCTCCTCCTCCAGGCTCCCTTTCTGGAACTTCCTGCTTGGAGCTCTCTCTAGGCTGTTCGCTCTCTGTCGTCTCTTTGTTTTTCTGATTGCCTCACTCTCCAAGAGCCATCCTGGCTGTCTTTCCCAATCGCTGTGTGGATAACTGCTCCTGAGTGCTGACTTGGCTTCCAAGCTGCAGACTCACTAGTCCTGTGGATATCCTCCCTGGGCATCTTATAGCTTCACCATTTCCCAAACCCAGCTGGCTCCTCCTTTTGTCTCCACCGTGAGGTGGGAGTTCTTGGCCTCCCACATGACACTGGAGCGCCAGCTTTTATCCCCGCCCACCCCACTCCTCTCAATCCATGACACCAAATCCTCCTCGCTCAAAACCTCCCGATTCACCTGCTTCCAGTCCAGCTCCTCATCACTGCCTGCCTCCCAGGTTCCCTCCCCTCACTCTACCCCCACCCCCACCCCCACCCCATCAGGGTAGTTTGCTGAACCCACAGCTCCAGTCCAGCTGCCCCTCACGTTCAGCACAAACCCCAGCTCTGCCTGATCCTCACGTCCTTTCCAGATTGACCCCTTCCCATCTTCCCTATTTTGTTTCTTCACACACTTCCTCTGCCTCTCCACACCCACCCTGCTCTCAATGATACCCTGCCCCACCTCCTTTGCTGGAACATCCCCTCTGCAGAGAATGCTTCTTGCCCACCTCCCCCAAGCTTTCATGTACCTTTTTTTTTCCCTTAAGAGAAAGAGACCCCTTTTCCACAGACTTTCTGTAACTATACAAGTTAAAACCAGGAAAACTGATGGGGCTAATTGACTAAACCAGGACCCCCTCCTGTGGAGGAGGGAGGGACAGGCTTCTGGGGTTCGAGCAGTGTTTTCTTGTGGGTGATCAAGACCATGATATGTTTGCTTTGTAATTATTTCTTTTCTTTTCAAACTTTAAACTTTTGTATTAGGGTAGAGCCTATTAACAATGTTGTGGTAGTTTCGGGTGAACAGTGTAGGGACTCCACGTACATATACGTGTATCCATTCTCCCCCAAAACCCCATCCAGGCTGCCTCATAACATTAGCAGAGTTCCATGTGCCATACAAAAGGTCCTTGCTGGTTATCCATTTTAAATATAGCAATATGTACTATAATTATTTCTTAAACTGTACATTTGTTTTATGCATTTAAAACGTATATTTTATGGTAGATAGGTAGATAGATATAGACCTTTTTTTTTTTTTTCCTTTTTAAGAGGTAAATCCAAGAACCATTAGGACCCAGGCTGCCTCAGAAGCTGGCACTGCATCTGGGTCAGAACCGTGAAGGGCTCCCAGAACTGGAAGATGCATTATGGCTGCAATTTCTCTCCAGTACTCCTAAGAGGTCCCTTTCACAGCATCTTCCCAGGTTTGGCAGAGAGCAGTTCTCCTGGATGATGGTGTCCTGGAGCTTTAAGTGGCTGTGACTTACACAGCTGGGGAGCTGAGACCAAAACTGGTCCCACCTGCTTTGTTTCCAGTTTGTCCTCCTGCTCTGACTCTGCCGGATGACTAGTGGGGGCTGAATGCTCTAGGGGTGTAGATGAGGCAGCCCCCATGTATTGATAGCTTTTAGGACACGGAGCAAACCCCACTTCTTCAAGAAGGCCACCCAGACCCAGTGACCCAATCTCCCTCTTTCCCAGGTCCGCATAGCATTTTGTGTGTACCCTTTCCACAGCCTACTGTGGCACTTTGGCTGTAACATTTGCACGTCTTTGTCTCCCATTTAAACCGTTGAACTCTTGCAGAACAGGGCATTTTGTATCAACACAATTGGGTCCAGTAAAGCATTTCTCTTACTTTGTTTGCCATTCATGTTATAATTTATAATATTTAACATTTTAAATGAGATACACTGGCTTTTATAATTTAGATTTGCCCTAAGCAACAGTAACAGTGAGATTATGGGTGTTATACTAGTTACATGGCGAAGGTAATGGCAACTCACTCCAGTATTCTTGCCTGGGAAATCCCATGGACAGGGGAGTCTGGTGGGCTACAGTCCATGGGGTCGCAAAGAGTCAGATACTACTGAGCGATTAACACACATGCATACTAGTAATATGTGTTATACACTAGCAAAATCCTACAAGTAATAAATTGTTGGAGATGACCTTAAAAAAAAAAAATCATTGTGCACCCACAGGTGGTATGCATCTACTTTTTGGGAATCATTGGTTCAACGTGTTTCTCTCTTATGTCTCTGCAACAGGCACCCAGTCAAGTGTGCTTAAGTCGCTCAGTCGTGTCCAACTCTTTGCGACCCCATGAACCAGAGCATGCCAGACTTCCCTGTCCATCATCAATTCCTGGGGTTCACCCAAACCCATGTCCATTGAGTCAGTCATGCCATCCAACCATCTCATCCTCTGTCGTCCCCTTCTCCTCCTGCCCTCAATCTTTCCAAGCATCAGGATCTTTTCAAATGAGTCAAATCTTCACATCAGGTGGCCAAAGTATTGGAGTTTCAGCTTCAACATCAGTCCTTCCAATGAACACCCAGGACTGATCTCCTTTAGGATGGACTGGTTAGATCTCCTTGAAGTCCACGGGACTCTCAAGAGTCTTCTCTAACACCACAGTTCAAAAGCATCAATTCTTTATAGTCCAACTCTAACATCCGTACATGACCACTGGAAAAACCATAGCCTTGACTAGATGGACCTTTGTTGACAAAGTAATGTCTCTGCTTTTTAATATGCTGTCTAAGTTGGTCATAACTTTCCTTCCAAGGAGTAAGTGTCTTTTAATTGCATGGGTGCAATCACCATCTTCAGTGATTTTGGAGCCCCCCAAAATAAAGTCAGCCACTGTTTCCACTGTTTCCCCTTCTATTGCCATGAAGTGATGGGACCAGATGCCATAATCTTCGTTTTCTGAATATTGAGCTTTAAGCCAACTTTTTCACTCTCCTCTTTCACTTTCATCAAGAGGCTCTTTAGTTCTTCTTCACTTTCTGCCATAAGGGTGGTGTCATCTGCATTATATGAGGTTATTGATATTTCTCCCAGCAATCTTGATTCCAGCTTGTGCTTCCTCCAGCCCAGCATTTCTCATGATTTACTCTGCATAGAAGTTAAATAAGCAGGGTGACAATATACAGCCTTGACGTACTCCTTTTCCTATTTGCAACCAGTCTGTTGTTCCATGTCCAGTTCTAACTGTTGCTTCCTGACCTGCATACAAGTTTCTCAAGAGGCAGGTCAGGTGGTCTGGTATTCCCATCTTTTGGAGAATTTTCCAGTTTATTGTGATCCATGCAGTCAAAGGCTTTGGCATAGTCAATAAAGCAGAAATATATGTTTTTCCAGAATGCTCTTGCTTTTTCCACAATCCAGCAGATGTTAGCAATTTGATCTCTGGTTCTACTGCCTTTTCCAAAACCAGCTTGAACATAGGGAATTTCGTGGTTCATGTATTGCTGAAGCCTGGCTTGGAGAATTTTGAGCATTGCTTTACTAGCATGTGCGATGAGTGCAATTGTGCGGTAGTTTGAGCATTCTTTGGCTTTGCCTTTCTTTGGGATTGGAATGGAAACCAACCTTTTCGAGTCCTGTGGCCACTGCTGAGTTTTCCAAATTTGCTGACATATTGAGTGCAGTACTTTCACAGCATCATCCTTTAGCGTTTGAAATAGCTCAACTGAAATTCCATCACTTTCACTAGCTTTGTTCGTAGCGATGCTTTCTAAGGCCGACTTGACTTCACATTCCAGGATGTTTGGCTCTAGGTGAGTGATCATACCATCTTGATTATCTGGGTCATGAAGATCTTTTTTGTAGAGTTCTTCTGTATATTCTTGCCACCTCTTCTTTATATCTTCTGCTTCTGTTAGGTCCATACCATTTCTGCCCTTTATTGAGCCCATCTTTGCATGAAATATTCCCTTGGTATCTCTAATTTTCTTGAGGAGATCTCTAGTCTTTCCCATTCTGTTGTTTTCCTCTGTTTCTTTTCACTGATCACTGAGGAAGGCTTTCTCATCTTTCCTTGCTATTCTTTGGAACTCTGCATTCAGATGCTTGTATCTTTTCTTTTCTCCTTTGCTTTTTGCTTCTCTTCTTTATGTTCCTCATTAACAGAAGATGAAAGTGGAAAAGATGTTTTTAAAAAATAAGCCAAGACACATAGAAGAAGATAGATAAATCTATAAAAGCAAACTGCTATAAAGTCACTAAAACCAAATAAAGATTTTTTTTTAAGGATATCCATAAAGATCCATTACAGACTATAAAGTTAAAAGGGATTTTAAATTTTATTTAACAGCTACTCTAATAGTGCATGTTATATGACAAGCTCTATTTCACTTGCTTTACGAAAAGCAGTCTTCACAGAATGTTGTTTTTGTTCAGTTGCTCAGTCGTGTCCGACTCTTTGGGACCTCATGGACTGCAGTACACCAGGTTTCCCTGTCCTTCACTACCTCCCGGAGTTTGCTCAAACTCATGTCCACTGAGTCAGTGATACCATCCAACCATCTTTTCCTCTGTAGCCTACCTCTTCTCCTGCCCTCAAGCTTTCCCAGCATCAGGGTCTTTTCCGTTCGTAGAACGTAGGTGCTGTTTTTGCTATCACTATTTAAATGACATGTTCTGTGCTGTGCTTAGTCGCTTAGTCGCTTAGTCATGTCTGACTCTTTGTGACCCCATGGATTATAACACGCCAAGCTCCTCTGTCTGTGGGGATTCTCCAGGCAAGAATACTGGAGTGGGTTGCCATGCCCTCCTCCAGAGGATCTTCCCAACCCAGGGATCGAACCCATGTCTCTTACATTGCAGGTAGATTCTTTACAATCTGAGCCACCAGGGAAGCCCTTAAATGACATACCTGGGTTCAAATCCAAATACCATGCCTTTTTCGTAGGTTAAACAAACAGTCCTAAAGGGGGTGCAGAGAAAAAAGTTCTTCCACTTTGACCCTCATGCCCCCTCCCCCAGGACCACCTCTGTCATCACGGTCTTGTGTGTATTTGCAAAAATATTCTGTGAATGTGCTTCCTTTGGATGTAGCAGATGTAGCTTGTTATTTTTAATGAGTAAAAAAATAAATTATTAAATTTCTCATTAAGCTTATTTATGGGTGTCAAACTGCCCAGGGAGCCAGTATTTTCCTTTCGAGGAATAGATGTAATTATCTAGAAGATAAGTTTATATTTTCTCTTTCCAGAAGAAGTACATGAGCATCATTCCTTCTGTTGCTTTTATTTTCAACCACTATTTTTAAGTAATCTAAGGGAAAAAGTGGACATCTAATTCACATAATCTTTGTATTTGTGAACTCATTTGGCAAAGGTTGAGTGTTGATTTTGAATTAGGTGATAAGGAGCAGGGATGAAAGAAACAGCATTTGTCCTGAAAGATTTCCAAACTGGTGTGGAAGGCAGAGGTCCCAGAGAAGAGGGCTGGGGTAGGGAATGTTGGGATTATGGGGTTGCAGGAGAGGGCTACCAACCCAGCTAGGGCCAGAGGAAAAGTTTCCTGCAAGAGGGGCCTTTCATCTGTGTCTGGAGGGGCCGGTGAGAGTCAGCCAGGTGGAAGAGGAGATAAGGGAATTCCATGCAGAGGCAACAGAAAGGCAAAAACTTAGAGGGGAAAAGAAACATGGCCAGTTTGGGTCTGGGTGCAAGCATTGCTGCCAACACCCAGGGTGGTGTGGGTGTCAGGAGGTAAGGGTGAAAGGATGCAGGGATCTCAAAGGAGGTCAGAATATCAGACTAAAGGCGGGTTGGAGCGGACAGAATGGAAAAGTGTTACCCCCTGGACCCGTGACAAGTTGGGTATGGTGGAGGGGGACAGCAGGAGGGGTGGAAGGTTGTTCTCAGGGCTGTAGGGGACTCTAGGAGGAGCAACAAGGCTGAGGTGGGGAGGAACAGTGCACTTGAATTGTGGGTGAGGAGTGGGAGGTGCCTGCTTGATGGCTGGGGAGGGGGCAGCGGGGTGAGGGGCAGAGGGGAGGCTGGTGCCTTTACAGGTCTGGAACTCCGAGGGGTACAGGCTTGAGAATCAGCTTATGACGGATGAGGGAAAAGGGAGGGAGACTGAAGAGCAGAAGCCTGGAAACAGTGGCATTTAGCGCCAGATGGGAAGAGGGGTTCAGGGCAGAAACTGAGGGGGCAACAGGGGAGGTGACTGGGACCCCAAAGGAGGCAGGGAGGCGAGGAAGGCAGAACGGCTCCCAGCTTCCGGCTGTCAGGTTTGGCAGCTAGGAATCTGTGGCCTGGGAAGAGCAGCGTCCATGGGTGTTGGGTGGGGCCATGCTGCTGGGGGTGGGGGAGGCGGGGGCGGGCAGGATGGAAGGAGAAGCAGGGACTGCTGTGGAGAAGATGGGCGGGGGCTGCAGTGGATGTGGGCTGAGGCGGAGAGCCTCTTGCTTGTTTCAGAAGATAGAGAGTAGTAATGACAGCTACCGTTTATTGGCTCCTCAACTGTTACTGTTTTAAGTGCCCTAAATGTGTTATTTAATTTAATCCTTTCAACAGTCCTTTGGGGGCAGGTAGTATTATTTGGAGAAGGCAATGGCACCCCATTCCAGTACTCTTGCCTGGAGAATCCCAGGGACGGGGGAGCCTGGTGGGCTGCCGTCTCTGGGGTCTCACAGAGTCGGACATGACTGAAGCAACTTCGCAGCAGCAGCGGCAGTATTAATTATTTCTATTTTACAGATAAGGAAACTGAGGAGCAGAAAAATTAAGTCACCTGCCCAGGGCCATACAGGTAGCAAGTACAAGTTCCCAGGCAGAGTGGGTACAGAGATTGTAAGAAGCTCAAGAAATTTATTTTTACTGAGGGAAACTAGCCAGTGGAAAGGAAAAGATCAAAAGTTTGTGAGAAAGAAGGGAGATCTATTGATGGGGGAAGACCCCGCCCCTCCACCGCCCTCCCCCAGGAGAAGGTGAGAGGGGACAAAGGCTCCTCCTGGTCAGGGGGAGGGAGAGGTGGGATTGAGGGGGTTGTTGGAGTGCTTGTGTGGGGTAGCGAGGGCTGGCCATAGGGATGGGGGACCTGCTTGGAGTGAAAGGAGAGATGCAAGGTTCTGAGTTTATTCAGTGCCTGACTATTCTCACTACTCACTACTATGCTTGCTCCTTGGAAGAAAAGTTCTGACTAACCTAGACAGCATACTTTTCAGCAGAGACATTACTTTGCCAGCAAATGTCCATCTAGTCAAGGCTATGGTTTTTCTAGTGGTCATGTATGGATGTGAGAGTTGGACTATAAAGAAAGCTGAGCACCGCAGAATTGATGCTTTTGAACTATGGTGTTGGAGAAGACTCTTGAGAGTCCCGTGGGCTGCAAGGAGATCCAACCAGTCCATCCTAAAGGAAATCAGACCTGAATATTCATTGGAAGGACTGATGTTGAAGCTGAAACTCCAATTGTTTGGCCACCTGATGCAAAGAGCTGACTCATTTGCAAAGACCCTGATGCTGGGAAAGATAGAAAGCAGGAGGAGAAGGGGACAACAGAGGATAAGATGGTTGGATGACATCACCAACTCAATGGACATGAGTTTGAGTAAACTCCGGGAGTTGGTGATAGATAGGGAGGCCTGGCATGCTGCAGTCCATGGGGTCACAAAGAGTCAGACACGACTGAGTGACTGAACTGAACTGAATTGAACTGATTCTACCAAGTTAAAAAAGAAAATCCAGTCTTGTCTTGAATTGTCCATTTGATTCTATTTCTTGTTTAGACTTGTTCAGTGTTTTTCAGACCCTGACAGAGGTCTCTCTTGGGATTTCTACGTCCTCTGTAATATCACTTTAAATTCTGTTACTGTTTCTTGGCTTACTCATGCATTTCTGGAATTAGGTTATCAGTGTTTTGCAAAACAAGTCAAGAACTGTCTTCCCAGGTCACATCTGTACCTGATGTGGCCTCATGTCGTGTCTCAATTTACACTGCATCTCAGAGACTATAAAAGCACCAAACATGCAGATTTATCAGAAAGCCTATGCCTTAATTTATTTTTATGGGCTCTTCTCAGTACTTTTTGCTAAAGGAGTTTAAATTATGTAAAAACAAAGTTTTTACAGACTATAACCAGATTTAGTTCTAAAACCCACCCATATCTTCATAGTGGTCAACAGAGAAGAGATATACAGACTTTAGTTTTTTAATGTGATTTGCATTTTTGAAAGCAAACACCTTGGTGGTAGTCTAAAAGGTTGCCTTTCATGTGTCAAAACCTGGAAGGTAAAGAAATACTGAATTTTTATAAGAAATCACTTGGAAACTGTCGTTCAGTTCAGTTCAGTTCAGTCGCTTGGTCGTGTCTGACTCTTTGTGACCCCATGAATTGCAGCACGCCAGGCCTCCCTGTCCATCACCAACTCCCGGAGTTCACTCAGACTCACGTCCATCGAGTCGGTGATGCCATCCAGCCATCTCATCCTCTGTCGGCCCCTTCTCCTCCTGCTCCCAATCCCTCCCAGCATCAGAGTCTTTTCCAATGAGTCTAGTCTTCACATGAGGTGGCCAAAGTATTGGAGTTTCAGCTTTAGTATCATTCCTTCCAAAGAAATCCCAGGGTTGATCTCCTTCTGAATGGACTGGCTGGATCGCCTTTCAGTCCAAGGGGCTCTCAAGAGTCTTCTCCAACACCACAGTTCAAAAGCATCAATTCTTCAGTGCTCAGCCTTCTTCACAGTCCAACTCTCACATCCATACATGACCACTGGAAAAACCATAGCCTTGACTAGTGGACCTTTGTTGGCAAAGTAATGTCTCTGCTTTTCAATATGCTATCTAGGTTGGTCATAACTTTCCTTCCAAGGAGTAAGCGTCTTAATTTCATGGCTGCAGTCACCATCTGCAGTGATTTTGGAGCCCCCAAAAATAAAGTCTGACACTGTTTTCACTGTTTCCCCATCTATTTCCCATGAAGTGATGTTCCCCCCACACAAAGTAGCAGCTAGTTTCCATTGCCTCTGTTTTGTTTCCCCCTAAATGCTACAGATTTTGGTTCATTGAACTGTTCATTGGTGCATGCATGCATTTATTCAGTCCCCACCATTTACTGAATACTGATAGCGTGTCCATTATTGCGGGCAGGAGCAGGGTTGACTAAGACAATCCCTGACCATCAAGTCCAAATCCAAGATGCTGGGTTCTCCCATGAGGCTCTGGAGCCTGGCAAGACAGGGCAGGGAGTTTTTTTTCTTCAGTGTAGCTCCTAGGACTGTGCCTACAAGAGTAATAATGCAGGCAGTAACTGGGATTTATTGAGTAGGTGCTCCATGGTGGTTGATGAATGATCAGATTAAGCTTAGTCAACTAATTAAAAGTAACCAAAAAGGTCATCAGTTCAGTTCAGTCGCTCAGTCATGTCTGACTCTTTGTGACCCCATGAATTGTAGCACGCCAGGCCTTCCTGTCCATCACCAACTACCGGAATTCAAAAAGGTCTTACTGAGAAACAAAAATGCCAGCTGTTATGTCAATTTCAATTCTATTGCCCTCTGAACAAAGTTCAGAAATGATTATTCTCTGAAGAGCACATTTCTTTCTGGATGTGTCACTTTTGGTTTTTTTGCTTCCTTCTAGTTGCTTGTTGGGACTTTGGCCTTAGTGAGTGGAGTTCTAACATTCTTGCTTCCGGAAACCCTCAGGAGGCCTCTGACAACTACTTGGGAAGAGACTGAAAAGGAGAGCAGTTCAGGCAAATTACTTTCCACAACCAGTAATACTGTGTTAGAAAATGTCACAGTGGAGAACTCTGAGGATTCTAGTCTTAATAAATAAACGGGCCAGAAGTGCTATCCAGCACCCAAAATATTGTTTAATGCTTTTGTATTAGAGGAACATTATTCTCATCTCCTACATGTCATGTATATGTGTCTTTTTAAAGTTTTTGTAAGAAAGTTTTGAAACAGTTGTTTTGTAAAAGTAGAAGAAATAAAACACAAGATGAGAATTCTGGTTTTTTTTATACTGCTTTCTTACTGCCACAAAATACTTTTCCGTGTTTGTTCTTCTGTGTCATTAATTCTTGCAGGACTGAGGGACTGCTACACGGCTCCCTTCAGTATTGGGACCCCCTCCCCCCAACACCTGGACTGTTGACTGGGAGGAGGGGGCATGTGAGAGTGTGTTTCTTTTGACAAAACCACTTGCTGATTCTATTTATGATATTCCTTCCTCTCTTAGGAGAATCATAGCTCTAAATTCAAGTCTTATTAAAAATGCTCCATCAAAAAGCACTTGTCTAACTATAAAAACTATAGTTATCTTGCTTTCCAGCACCCTGAAGGCTTGAATGTACAGACAAATGTACTTATGTTTGGTCTACTTAAGGGACTCACACTTGGTAGGGGCCAGGAGTGAGTTTCCTTGTCTGAATTTCCTATTTTTCCTAAATTTACCAATTTCTCCCCATAGGTCTCATTCCTTGTGCATAGAAGCTGTGGCATTTTGGTGTTACAAAAGTATTGCAAATTTTTTTAACTTTCTAGATCATCTAGGAAATTGACATCTGGATGTGTTCCCAATATAAAATAATTTTTAAGTATTGTTACCTTTTAAAAATAATTTATAGAAAGGTTTTACTTTCTTTTAAACTAATAAATTTTGTTTCCTTAGCTTCACTTATATTTTGCAAAAACAGTGTAAGATCCTAAACATTTCAACTGCAGAAATATGGCATATGGTATTATCTATTATAGGAGTATGCATTCCATATAAGTTGCACATAGGTTTGGGGTATTTTCTTTACTTGGGTTTCATCAGAAATTCGTAATTTTTGTTTTCTTTGCTCTTGAAATTTAGCTGTTGGATACATCTTATGTCCAGTATATTAAAATTAAGGAAGCATTAGTGTTATCTGTAGAGGCAAGTGAAAGAAAGATTATGACAATTGTAAAGGAGTACGTCAAGGCTGTATATTGTCACCCTACTTATTTAACTTATATGCAGAATACATCATGAGAAACGCTGGGCTGGAGGAAGCACAAGATGGAATCAAGATTGCCGGGAGAAATATCAATAATCTCAGATATGCAGATGACACCACCCTTATGGCAGAAAGTGAAGAGGAACTAAAGAGCCTCTTGATGAAAGTGAAAGAGGAGAGTGAAAAAGTTGGCTTAAATCTCAACATTCAGAAAACTAAGATCATGGCATCCGTTCCCATCACTTCATGGCAATAGATGGGGAAACAGTGGAAACAGTGTCAGACTATTTTTGGGGGCTCCAAAATCACTGCAGATGTGATTGCAGCCATGAAATTAAAGGACGCTTACTCCTTGGAAGGAAAGTTATGACCAACCTAGATAGCATATTAAAAAGCAGAGACATTACTTTGCCAACAAAGGTCCGTCTAGTCAAGGCTATGTGCCGGGGTCCAGCCCCAGAAGGATCCAGGGTTACCCTCAGGATGACGGCATCGGGAATAAGAGAGAAAGAGAGAGAGAGAGAAAGAATGACACGGGGAGACCAAGCTTCGGTGAACGAGGCCCATAACTTTATTTTCAAAAGGAACTTTTATACCTTGACTTGTACATAGAGGCAAATGAAAGATGCAAAGTCATACAGAGTCAGCCCAAACATTACATCTGTTTTGTCTTTATCGAAACCAGGATTTTTTCTGCATACCTTTCCCATAAACAATGTTGTGTACATTATCTTCTGGCCTTGGAGGCCTGTGGACATTTTATGACTCTTTTTTGATAAAAGCTGCTCAATAAGAAAACTTATTTTCCCTTGAAGTGTTTTTTCTTTATATTTCTAATCTATGTCAGCCTCAGAAAGTGCTAAACAGAGTTACATTCTCAGGGAGCAAAGGTGCAGTGAGTTACAACAAAGAACCAATTAGCTCAAAGGTCTGATGTGGTTAATTCCAAGGTTGCTACTTGTTTTTCTTACATTCCAACTATGTTAACCAATACACTCCCAGGTGCACAATGGATAAGAGATATGGGAACTTGGCAGCAAGCATTGGCTCAACAATGAAATCCTACACCAGCACTACTCTAATAGTTTTTAACTCTTCGAAAGGCTCTATATTTTTAGAATGTTTTAGGCTTCCCGTGTCTCTCATGGTTGGGAGGCTGTGAACAATCACATGCGCAGCTGCAAGAATCTGGATAAACCTGTCAGGCAAGCTAAAAGCCATCAGAGGGGTTTGAATTGAAACACTCCTATCATGCCCAGGAGACCTATTAACTAAAGCCCTAAGTTGACTTTTTCCAGAGAAAGGCGGTCGGGGATAGCCCCCTGTTAATGTCAGAAGAGTTGGTGAAAGGCACAAAATAGTAAGACAGACAGATTCTGGTTTGGGGGTAGATGCTCGAGCAGATCCAGGGGGTCCCTCGAGTTCTGATCTGCCTTGCTCGTCAGATCTCTTCCACATGACCTTGTCATGGGTGGGATCTCCCGTGGTGGCTCCCGGCAGCTCTGGTTTTTCCAGTGGTCACGTATGGATATGAGAGCTGGACTATAAAGAAAGCTGAGTGCCAAAGAAATGATGCTTTTGAACTGTGGTGTTGGAGAAGACTCTTGAGAGTCCCTTGGACTGCAAGGAGATCCAACCAGTCCATCCTAAAGGAGATCAGTCCTGGGTGTTCATTGGAAGGACTGATGTTGAAGTTGCAACTCCAGTACTTTGGCCACCTGATGAGAAGAGCTGACTCATTGGAAAAAACCCTGATGCTTGGAAAGATTGAGGGCAGGAGAAGAAGGGGACGACAGAGGATGAGATGGTTGGATGGCATCACCAACTCAATGGACATGGGTTTGGGTGGACTCTGGGAATTGGTGATGGACAGGGAGGCCTGGCGTGCTGCGCTTCATGGGGTCACAAAGAGTTGGACACCACTGAGCGACGGAACTGAACTGAACTGAGAGATACTGTAGTTTAAAAAAAGGGATTTGACTTGAGTTATTTAGACTTTTTATATTAATTCAGTTCCCTGGATAATCACTCAATTATTCACTTGGCCTTTCTGCTTGTAAAATAAGAATAAAAAACTTTTTTTCCTTTTGTAAAAGAAAAGAAAAAACAGATAGGAGGATATGAGAAGAAAGGAGGAAGACATTTTATAATCCTTTCTGTCGTCTTATTTTGTCTCCCTTTCTTTTATTCCTTCAAACTCAGCCTGTTCTACTGTCATTTAGTTTTCATTTTAGTTAATATTTGATATTTTATTGACTTTCTTTTTTTGTTCTGGGTTAGTTTTCTAGGTAAAGTACCACAGACAAGGTGATTTAAACAATGGAAATTTATTTCTCACAGTTTTAGAGGTTGGAACTCCAAGATTAAGGTGTTGCCAAGGTAAATTTTGTTCTGAGGCTTCTTCTCTTGGCTTGCAGGCAGCCACCGTCTGGCTGCGTGCTCCTATGACCTCTTTTGCTCTTGCAGAGAAGAGTGGCGGAGGGTGGTGGGGGAGATAGAGCAGGTGTTTTGTTGCCCCACCTTATAAGGGTACTAATCCCTACTCTCATTACCTCGTTGAATTCTACATTTTGTCCATAATACTCATGTGTGTGTTTGGTGTATGCACACAAAGTCACTTCAGTCATGTCCGACTCTGCGTCCCTATGGAACGTAGCCCCACCAGGCTCCTCTGTCCATGAGATTCTCCAGGCAAGAATTCTGGAGTGGGTAGCCATGCCCTCCTCCATGGGATATTCCAGACCTAGGGATCGAACCTGTAGCTCCTGCGCCTCCTGCATTGCAGGCAGATTCTTTACCTTTGAGCCACCAATGTCCAGTCCAAAAAAAACCCATCACATTTTGCACTGGCAGTGGATGCAGGGAATATAGGCTTGGGGCTCCCAGCCCAGTGATGGCAGTGACTGATCTCTGGGTAATTTCTCCTCCATTTATTCCACCAATCCTTCCTATACTTTTGTAACTAATGCCCTATATTCAATTTCTCCTTACTTGAAATATCTTAGAGTTTTCTGTTTTCCTATTTTCTAATTACTTTCTACTGCTTATTGCATAACATAAAGGAAAGTGCTTGATTTTTGTATGTTACTGTCTCAACCTTCATAAAAAGTGTTACTAACTCCAAAGGAAAAGAAAACACACAGCATAACAATTCACACATATTAGTCATAGAGAAAGCCAAACACACTTTGTTCCTCTAGCATTTCTTAATATGTACAGCTTTCTGATTTTATACTTGAAAAAGAATAATGTATGTCTGTAATAATGTGTGCTCAGTTGTGTCCGACTCTTTGTGACCTCATGAACTGTAGCCCACCAGGCTCCTCTGTGCGTGGGATTTTCCAGGCAAGAATACTGGAGCAGGTTGCCATTTCCTACTGTAGATGTTTATAATCGTTGGAACCTGGCTGTGTATGTAGCACATCACATCTATCTCCGGTTGTAAACATTTCAAGGAGCACTTTACCACAGACTTGGAAAGCTCAGAGAAGAGCCCACATACTAGTAGGTAAACTTCAGGCAGGTGACCTCATTACCAATGGAGGCATGTGGATAAAACACAAAACAAAGTAAACCTGGCCATCAGCCTTCTCACTTGGGCAAATCAATTTCTCTCTGCTTCGGTATTTTCATTAGAAAATTCAGGATCATATTAAAACGTCACTTCTTTATCCACATATCTCCACTGCCCCTTACATGTCATTGCCTGTTGAGGTCAAGTCGATGCATGGACCACAGTTATGCTGAACTGGTAATAAGTAAGGTCACCAGAGATACTATATATCTACATCATTTAATGCCACATTGCACAGCCCAGATGCGGTACTGTGCCGTTTCTCCATGCGCTTTGTATGATTCCACCATGCTGTCAAGGAGTGTGGCGGGCGTCCTGTCCAGCCTTGGTCTTGGCCAGTCAGCATTTGGAGCCTGTCATGCTGTCCCTGTTCTGAATCAATTGTGTCCTACAATATACGTTTCTTCCTTGAGGACTCGCAGTTTAGATGGTTCTGGTGGTAGTTTCGGCCCGTAAAAGCTGCAGTGAAGACTTGTGTGCTCAGTCACTTCAGTTGTGTCCAACTCTTTGTGACCCTATGGACTGTAGCCCACCAGGTTCCTCTGTCCATGGGATTTTCCAGGCAAGAATACTGGAGTGGGTTGACATTTCCTTCTCCAGGAGATTTTCCCGACTGAGGGATTGAACCTGCATCTCCTGCATTGCAGACAGGTTCTTTACCCACTAAGCTGGGATGCCTGCAGGGAAAATTTGCTGTGAGGCCAGTAAAGCACAAATTTCAGACTTAATTCCCTCACTTGCACACGCTTTTGAGAAAGACCTTAGCAATCATTTGGTCGTAAATCTTGGTAAATTTTATAAATTTTGCAAAAGTAATATATAGTAACTGCAATCAGTGAAGACTGCTATCTCTTTCCACTCTTTTCCTTCTGTAATAGGTCATCTCTATCAGATGGCATCAAAGTGGTCACAGACATTTTTTTCTTTAATGATTTTGTGTATAGACATAAAAGAGAGCTTTTAAAACTGTAGAACTTCAGACCCCCTAAAAGCTGAATCTGTCCTCCTCCCCCCACCCCTCCAATCTTTGTTAAAAGCTATGTTGTTAGGTGTAAGTTCATATTAAAAATATACTCTGAATGTATTTAATTGAATGGTAGGTTCTGAGGGACTGACTTGTCCCCTTTTGATTGGTCTTATCAAGTATAAACTTACCACATACTCAATACAAAGAGTTCATTCTATAAAATGGCAATATGCAAAGAGGGTTACTTAGATTCTTGTGGGTGGTTAAGAGGAACTTTTCTTATTTAAGATTGTGAATGCTGACTTAGAAGCCATGGTAACTATGGCTAACGATGGTTACTCCTCCAACTGAGTGTCTGGGAGTTGTAGGTGTTCATGTCTTACCTGAATTTTCCAGAAGTCAGTAACGACTGCTCATTTTATCTCTGAAGTCCACACTGCACCAGTATATGATGACAATTTCTAGTTCCCTAAAGTAACTCCATCCTCTTCATTCATTCCCTGCCTCTCCCTGGGCCCACCTACCCCATTAGGGACCAAATGCCAGAGATTTTCTTGGATGTACAGTTAAGCCTTAAAAATCTTATTTATAAGGAAGAAAGAGTTCAATCATAGACTCTGCTTTCCTTCTGTGTCCAAGTCAGAGCTAAGCCAATGTATCAGAGGCTTTAATCTCCCTAAACTCACCCCTTCCATGCTTTCCTGCCCTAATCTGCAGCCATACAAGGCTGAATCCCTGGTCCCATGAGCCTCACTTCCTCAATAGCCTCCAAAGAATTGAAGTTCTCTTGGCTTAAAGGCCTTGATTTCCTGGCAAACTAACACACCAGCAAGGCTAACATGTCTCAAGCAGTGCAGGAGGAACTGGTGGGCAGGGAGGCCCCCAACACGCTGCACAGATGAAGCTCCGGTGACCTCCAGAGCCCAGAGTAAATTTGGGCTGAAAAACTGTTGGGCAGGAGTGTGAAGCTGACCTCACCTACAGTCTCAGGGAGATCACATCACCCCCTGGACCTCAGCCCCTTGGCATCCGCATGTCTGTGAGTCTATTTCTGTTCTGTAGATAAGTTCATTTGTATCATGCTTTAGATTCCACACCAAGTTATTTTGTATGATGTTTGTCTTTTTCTAACTCACTTTGTTTAGTATGATAATCTCTAGGTCAATCCATGTTGCCGCAAATGGTGTTATTTCATTCTTTTGGCTGAGTGGTATTCTATTGTATATATGTACCGCATCTTCTTTATTCACTCCTCTGTCACTGGATATTTGGGTTGCTTCCATGTCTTGGGTATTGAAAATAGTGCTGCTATGAATACAGGGGTAAATGTATCTCTTTAAATTATAGTTTGTCTGGATATATGCCCAGGAGTGGGATTGCTGGATCATAAGGCTACTCTACTCTTAGTGTTTAGAGACACTTCCATACTGTTCTCCCTGGTGGCTGCACCAATTTACATTCCCGTCAATAGTGTAGGAGGGTTCCCTTTTCCCACACCCTCTCCAGCATTGGTTATTTGTAGAAGGAATTTTGAGCAGGTGCTCAAAAAATTTATTTCATTTCTATTTTCAGATGGGGAAAATGAAACTCAGAAGGTGGCTTGTTCAAGGTAAAACAGACAGGTCTCCTGATACCAAAGTACGTGCTTTTGTTAAGAATTTGAGCCTTGGAATCTAACACTCATATGAAATTTTGCCACTAAAGAGACTTTGGGACTGTCCTTAGTCTTTTGGAGCCTCTATTTGCTCATCTATAGAATGGGAGTACTATTAATAATACCTCATAGGCTGATTGTGTTATATGGTGTCATGCATGTGTCTGGCAAAGGGTTAATGCTAAATACATATTAGTTACAACATTATTATCACTATTTCGACACTTCAAACGGCTTCCCTGTAAACAAACCTGTTGACTGTAAAGTGTCTACTGCACATGGACACTCAGCAAATATTTGAATACATGGGCAAAAACAATCATTTGATTCTTATCCTAGATTACCTTCTGAATCATTTTTCCAGCTGCAATCAGGTCATCAACTTGATGATCAACAAACATTATTCTGCCCTCACGCTCCACCCTCCCCTCACTCCCCCCTGCACCAGCTGACCCAGCAGAGCCAGGCACCAGCGGGAGAGGGCAGCCAACACTGCTGGGGAAAACAGTGTCTGCTTCTAGTCGGGACTTGCTGGAATCTGGACAGGTTCACCCCTTATTTGCCACGCTTACAAATCAGCTGGAGAAATACCAGATGTGTGGCAAGGCAGAGGGTTTGTAAACTAGAAAGAGAAGGGCTGCTAAGCGTGGACCAGCCAGGGGACCGGCAGAGCTGCAGTTCCACGGGCGAGAGGAGGTCAATTGCTCATTTCTCTGGAGAATAAGTGACAGAGACACAGGCGAATGGGCCAATGGAGGTTAAGCATAGAGGGAATGTCCTTAACAAACTCCCCAATGGGAAGCAGTTTTGCTT
This sequence comes from Bos taurus, assembly GCF_002263795.3. Taxonomy (NCBI): domain Eukaryota; kingdom Metazoa; phylum Chordata; class Mammalia; order Artiodactyla; family Bovidae; genus Bos; species Bos taurus. The sequence goes on from NC_037336.1 coordinate 39,796,282, forward strand.
TTCCTGGCCCTCAGGGCGCTAGACCAGCCACTAGCTGGGAAAACAAGCGCTGGTGCCAGAGCCTTCTGTGGGTTCCAAGGCTGCTTTTTCAGAGACAGGTACTTGAATCCTCCCTGCTTTCGGCTCAGGGGTGGTTCTGGACCTACTCCATGAGTTTGGGGTGTGTCTCCGTGGGGTCAGGTGACAGTGATTCACAGGTCACTGGGCCAGAAAGTACCTACCTTGCTGGGTCATTTTTTCTTTCCTGGTAGCTGGATATTCTCAGCCACGGGTTACTTTCCCTCTCAATTTATTTGAGCTATTTTAAGAAAGTTTCTGGGAAGGGGAGGCCATTGTGAAATAAGAAAGCTGGTAAGGGGACAGGTGTCTGCCTTCTGCCTCTGGGGGACATGCACGGGGCTACGCTCCAAAAGCTTGCCCCTCACATGTGGGTCTGCTGCTTGCCCGGGACCCGTCTCTTCCCTCTGCCCTGGCAATCCTGTTCTTTCTCAGCTAGCCAGCCCACTGGGGAGCAATCAGATAAACATATGGCTGAGGAAACCGCATAGTGCCTGAGAAACCAAAATAACATGCACTAAACCACATTGGAAGACTCTGATATCTCTCAGTGCCAGAGACCTTCAGAGAGAGAAGAGAGCACTGACTGCCTTTGCGCTGCTCACAGTGAAGGAGCCACCCAGCCCCCTCCTGAGAAAAGGTGAATTTTATGTGCAGGTGGCCATGATTTGTACCATGTGACCTGATGCCCTGGCTATTGCTGATTGGATAACGACGGGAAATCATGCCAAGGAAGATTTAGAGCCTCTCTCAGCCCGATAAACTGGGCTGGGGCTAGAGCTTTGTTTAATAGGGATGATGACGACCAACTGGACTAATTGCATTTTTTTTCTCTCTGGAGTTCCACCTGAGACCTATTAGGGGAAGTTAGCAAGAACCAGAAGTGGAAAGATAAGCAGGGAAGCATAGGAGGACGTGGGTGCTGACAGTGGACAGGGCTCAGTGGACTCCTGCTGCTAAGAGGTGAGGGGTTGGGAGGGCTTTGAGCCCTCATCAGTCCTCTGGTTTCTACCCTGGGAAGAGAGTATCAGGATGCCCAGCCCAGGCCCTGGACGTCTGTCTCCTGTATTTCCATAGGGACTCTCAGAAGAAGTCTCCTTTATGAGACAACCTCAGTGCATCACTTATTTACCACCTGCAAGAACTAATAAAAAACTCACGAGGCCTGGCTTAGAGATGAAGGAGTTGAGGCAAGGAGCCCATGGTTGTGCCCCAGGTTATAGAATCAGAACTCAAATCTGTGAAGGAATCCAGGCTCCTTATCTGGAAAGCCTGCTCTTAGAGGGTGAGATTTGAGGACTGGAATGTTGGGGAGAGTGGAGGGTTGGGGTGTGGGTGAGGGGGGTTGGTTTCCAGTTAAGAGTGAAGAGCAGGAGAGGAGATGTTGGGTTCGGTGGTTCAGACCTGGTGTCACATCGTTACAATTAAAAAGCAGTTTGTAAACAGTAAGAGCTGAGTTCTAAATTGCCTGTGAGCCATGCCCTCTCAGTGGCTGCTCCTCAGGAGGTCTCTGGGAGCAGACGCAGCAGTCCTGCTGCTCTTGTCCACCTCGCTGACTTCACCAACCTTCCCTTGGCCGTGCCCACAGGGAAGGTGCTTTAGGAATCAGCAGAAATCTCCTCCCAAATGCAGACGTACTTGCCTGTCCTGTGTTCTCAAGACAACTCCAGGCTGGTTTGGGGCTAATGTCTAAACTCCATGGAGACCTGCTTGCCCTCACTTTTAATGGGAAGAGAGCCCACAGGAGCTTTCTTTATCCCATGAGAAATGCTGGTAGGAAAGGTCAGATTTGAAGAGGCTGTGGACCTAGGGAAAGAACTCTCAGGGCCAAACTTTGTTCTGGATGGAATAATTCTTTTTTTTTTTTTTCTTTTTTGGCCACGCTGCATGGCTTGCAGCATCTTAGTTCCACAACCATGAATTGAACCCACGTCCTCAGCAAGGAAAATATGAAGTTCTAACCACTGGACAATCAGGGAATTCCCAAGGATGGACTAATTCTTAAAACAAGGTTTTGCAGCTCATACTTTGCCTCCTCACAGGCCCATGGATACAGTACGGATTGCAGTTGTGGGGGCTGGCGTGATGGGGCTTTCTACTGCTGTGTGCATTTCCAAAATGGTCCCAGGATGCTCCATTACAGTCATTTCAGACAAATTCACTCCTGAGACCACGAGTGATGTGGCAGCTGGAATGCTTATTCCTCCTACTTATCCAGGTGAGAGAGGGATTTTTGCTCCTCTGTCAGATATGATAGATGTGAGATAGAATGGTGTTGATGTTGGTTGACTGCCGTTTACAAAGACAGCTGGACATTTGTGTAAGTGTAACGTGTGCCTTTGACATCTTGTTGGTTCATCTGTTAGGAAAGATTCAGTTATGTTGCAGGATAGAAAGAACCTCCAAATCTTAGCAGCTTAAAAAGCAAAGGTTTATTTTCCTCTCATACTATATGTGGATTGAATATCAGCAAGGGTTCTGTTCAGTACCCAGGGGCCTAAGCTGATGAAGCAGCCACAGTCTTGAAGGTGATCAAGCCTGTAGCTGGGTGGGTGAGAGCTTTGGGGCTCCTGCCTTAGCAATTAAAGGCTCTGATCAGGAAGCAACATTCATCACTTATGATGACAGCTCATTGGCCAGTGCTAGTCACATGCTCCCACTCTTCAGAAGGAAGCCAGGAAGTACAATTCTATAAGGCTCCTAGAAGGCAGACAGACAGAAGCACTTGGTGAACAGCACTAATGGCTGCCACAGTTGGTAACTCTAAATCTTTCCACTGATAACAGTAATAACCATCAAGTCAGAAAATACTTGTAATGGGACTAACATCGTCACTTCTAAGCCAGTATAAAAAAAATTGGTCAATATGTATTCAGGACTAAAAATGCATTAATTTTTAAAAACATGTCCATGCATCTTTTCCATTTTGTATTCTTCATAAGAAATGGGAGGAGGAGGAAACAGAATTTAATAGGAAACAAAACCACTTTGCAACTAATGAAGTTTATACCCACTGTCTCCATTTCTTCATTTCCACTCTCTTTTCTCCCCTTTAATTTTTGTTTTTGTTTTTGCATCAAGGTTATACGAGCACACAGTCTAAGTAGTCAAACAGTTATAAGTTATTATCACCCCCCACCCCCAACTGCCCCAGCAATCTGGACTATGAATTGCCATGTCCATTTAATCCAGAAACTTATGTCTCCAGTCCAAGGTACAGTCTCTGAGTTACCCAACTGCTGACTCCTCCCTCCTGCTGTCTCTGCCTCTCTTTCTGGAATTGCTGTTATGCTGGGCCTCCTGGTTGGATCCTCCATACTCTTAGCTTTTTTCTCTTCCTATTTCTATTCCTCTTTTTATTTACTTTCTAGGAGAATTTTCTCAGTTTTTTCTTTTCCCTTGCTGTTGGATTTATTATTTCTCATATAGCGTTTTAATATTCCAAAGCTCTTTTTTAGTCTCTAAATTTCCCTGTGTTCTAACATACTATTTATGTTGTATGGTTGCCATCTTATCTTTCTGAAGACACTAGTCATGGTTTTAAAAAAGTTTCTTCTCCCTGCACAGTTTCTGTTGTCTCCAAGTTGTGTTTTTTATTTGATGTGCTCATTTTTCATGTTACAGGTTTTCCTTGGCTTCGTGGTCATCTTTACCTGTCTGTTGACATTTAGGAGCAGGGTCCTGACAGGAGTTTCTGAGCCTTGTATGGCGCTTGTTATCTTGAGGCTCATTGCACTGGGATGGGGGAGCTGTTTGGTTGAGGAACCTCTGATGTCACTGTATTTAGTCTTTCTTCTTGTGTAGGTCATGTTCCCCAGAGAAGAGGCTTTCTGTCTCCTGGCTGGGGTGGGTGAAGGCCTGGCTGGCAGCATTCTAGAAGGAGGAGGAGAAGCGGTCTGGGGTCTTAGCATCCAGTTTGCATGTGTTCCCTTAACACTCTTGTTTTTACTATGGTATCCTGACTTTTGTGCTTAGGGTTCCTACCCCCAAGCCCCCTCTGTTTCACCTAACAGAGAATAAACCCATCTTCTGCCAGGGTAGGAAGGGCTGTGACCTCAGCACTGCCATCTAGGAACTTGGCTTTGTCAGCAGCAGGTGCTGATGTACCTCCTAGGAGCTGCCTCGCAGGAAACAAGCACAGGAGCCTGGTGGGTGTACAGAATGCTAGTTCACTCTGGACACCTTTCTTGTGACCAGAGTCCTGGTGTCCATTTTCCAGGCATTTCCTTGCTGTGTCAGGACCAGGTGAGTGGTGAGAAGGCTGCCCAATAATCATGGAATCATCTTCAAAGAAGGAGGCTTACCTGGGAGATCATTCAGTCCATGGAGGCCCAGCTTACCCTTTGACGGGGTGGTCAGGGCCCCTGGATCAGGGTCTTTCTCTCTAGTGCTGCTGATAGACTTTGGTTTTCTCCCTGAGCTTCTTTTGGACCAGCCCCAGTGATGTCAATACTATATGGGGACCATCCTGTTCCATAGGGTTTTTATAAAGATTAAATGGGTTAATACTTGTAAAGCATTTAGAACAGTGCTGGGACACAGAGTTATGTTGACATTTCCTTTTTTAAAATTAATTTATTTAATTGGAGGCTAGTTACTTTACAATATTGTGGTAGTTTTTGCCATACATTGACATGAATCAGTCATGGGGGCATGTGTCCCCCCATTCTGAACCCACCTCCCTCTTCCCTCCACCCTTTTCCCTCCCCTCTCCCCACCCCATCCCTCTGGGTTGTCCCAGAGCACCGGCTTTGAGTGCCCTGCTTCAGGCATCGAGCTTGCACTGGTCATCTATTTTACATATGGTGATATATGTTTCAGTGCTGTTCTCTCAAATCATCCCACCCTCGCCTTCTCCCACAGAGTCCAAAAGTCTATTCTTTACATCTGTGTCTCTTTTGCTGTCTTGCATATAGGATCATCATTACCATCTTTCTAAATTCCATACATATGCGTTAATATACTATATTGGTGATTTTCTTTCTGACTTACTTCACTCTGTATAATAGGCTTCAATTTCATTCACCTCATTAGAACTGACTCAAATGTATTCTTTTTAATAGCTGAGTAATATTCCATTGTGTATATGTACCACAACTTTCTTATCCATTCGTCTGCCAATGGACATCTAGGTTGCTTCCATGTCCTAGCTATTGTAAACAGTGCTGTGATGAACATTGGGGTACACGTGTCTCTTTCAATTCTGGTTTCCTCAGTGTGTATGCCCAGCAGTGGGATTCCTGGGTCATATGGCAGTTCTATTTCCAGTGTTTTAAGGAATCTCCATGCTGTTCTCCATAGTGGCTGTACTAGTTTGCATTCCCACCAACAGTGTAAGAGGGTTCCCTTTTCTCCACACCCTCTCCAGCATTTATTGCCTGTAGACTTTTTGATGGCAGCCATTCTGTATGTCGACATTTTCTACTGTCAATACTGATAGTCTGGCTACAGTTTTCTTTTACCAGCACTTGAACATGAATTAGGTCACCAGATTTGTTTTACTCATCATTGAACTGGGATTGTCTGTTCTTTTGAGATGACTTTTGCAGTGTGTGAGTAGCAGTCACTATTTTGTGTCTTCAAGTTTGGAGTGGGAAGGGAGGGTACATTTCAATATATCCTCAGATCAGATCAGTCACTCAGTCGTGTCCGACTCTTTGCGACCCCATGAATCGCAGCACGCCAGGCCTCCCTGTCCATCACCAACTCCTGGAGTTCACTGAGACTCACGATTGTTGGGGTGTAATCCATATGAGGTCTAATTCAGTTCTTTGTGGCTTATTTTTTAATTTCCTCCTTATTTCTGAACCAGTTGATCCAGTCTGCAGTTTTGAGAATGCATTCACATGGGCACTTATTTAAAGACAATAGCAGAGATCCACTAGTAAAGAAACGTTTCCTGGCTCCTGAACAAGTGAATTGCTTTAAAGCCTACTAAGGAAATGCCCCCATTCACTTGGAAACAGGATGCCTCCAGGGGCTTTTCATCTCTACTTTCAGTGAGCTCTAGGGACTTCTCTCCAAGCAAAGCTGACCCAGGATCCTCTGCTCTGCTGCCCTTGTCTGCTCTGTGGCTCCCCTACATTTCAGCCCCTCAGGATTACTGTTCCTCAGTCCCTGTCCTGCCCCTGGATTCTCTTTCATGACCCTCCCTCAGGGTCAGATGGCCAAATACTCCATCCATAGATTTGTCTACGCTTCTGGATCAGGTTTGCTCTCTGTGCCTACACTGGGCACTATTATTTTGAGGCTTGAACCCTGATCCTGATTTCCTCCCTGGCAGGCCTGGAACCCTTCCAGAAGCTGTGTCCAGGTCCAATCCTGGACAAGGATGCCTGGGGGGTAGGGGACACTGGTCCACAGGACTCTGACAGAGAGGAGGTTCCTGGCGTAGTCCCTGCATACCCCTGGTGACCCCAGGAATGCTGCTCCAAGCTGGTCTGTGATTCCATGGAGGGGGATGGAGGTAATGGCAGCCTTGGATGGGGCTGTAGGGAGCTTAGTTTCACAATGCAGGCCTCCTCTCCTTGTATCAGGAGGGTGAGCAACCTGGGTTTCCCACTCATATGCTGTCTGTTCTTCGACCTGGTTGACCTGGGCTCCAAAGATCTCCCCTTGTCTCCTGCTGTGCTTTCAGCTTCCAGGAAAGAGGCCCTATGTTATTTCTCTCATCATCTCAATGGTGTAGCCAGCTGCTTGCCTCAGCCAGATCAGCTAATGTGGCTCAGGTTGGTTATGGACATTTCTAGGGCCTCTGGAATACGCTGAGTGCCAAAGACCCCTTTGCAGGTGGCCTGTGTATTAGACTTTTCCCTCATTGGTTGATTTCCCCTCTGTTGATTAGTCATTATATGAACTGAATCTGATAGAGCATGTCAACATTCAAAACTTCGGTCATCGTTCACCACAATGTGGTACTTTATCTAAATGTTTCTCCCTGCCTTTTTGGTTTTTGCCAGTTTGTAGAAAGAAGCTTCTCTGAAGCACAGTCATTGTCATCAGTTCCCTTTTTGTTCTGCTTTGCTTTTCTCCACCATCACAGACACACCCATTCAGAAGCAGAAGCAGTGGTTCAAAGAGACCTTTGATCACCTGTTTGCAATAGTCAATTCTGCAGAAGCTGAAGATGCTGGTGTTATTTTGGTGTCTGGGTAAGAGAGGAAATCTGAAATTATTTTGGAATTTAGAATGATCTTAACACACTTTAGAGTTTAACAGAAAATATTACTGAGTACCTGCTGTGAGCACGGGGTAAATGTCTGAGACATAGAGGTAGACTTATCCGCCAGGGCGTAGGCTACATGGATCTGGATCTGGTTTGAGTTCAGGAGAGAGAAGAGGGCTGGAGATGTAGCCTTCTGAATGTTTGGCCTGTAGATGAAAAAAGGGAAGTGGGTGATCTAGTACAGGAGAGTGTTCAGAATGAGACAGAAAGAAAGCCTGGTATTGAGACCTGCAGCAAACAATCTTTACATCTTCCACAGGACCTGTGTTGAATGAATCACTTAGAGATATAAATTCCAGTACCTTAATGACCACACCATTAGAAACCATGTATAGCACTCAAATGATTTTCCTTGCTATTTTAGAGCAGCCATGCTTTACAACATTTATTCCTATTGATGTAATGAACCCAATACTTATAAATCCAAAGATATGCCTAGCAGCTATTGATAGTATGATTATAGGCTTCTTATTAACAGCTGATATCATTCCACTTCATCAGCTCCAACCATGACTTAAGGATACAGGGTATGACCCAGCAATCCCACTGCTGGGCATTCACACAGAGAAAACCAGAACTAAAAGAGGCACATGTACCCCAGTGTTCATTGCAGCACTGTTTACAATAGCTAGGACATGGAAGCAACCTAGATGTCCATCGGCAGATGAATGGATAATAAAGTTGTGGTACATATACACAATGGACTATTACTCAGCTATTAAAAAGAATGCATTTGAATCAGTTCTAATGAGGTGGATGAAACTGGAGTCTACTTTACAGAGTGAAGTAAGTCAGAAAGAAAAACACCAATACAGTATATTAATGCATATATATGGAATTTAGAAAGATGGTAAGGATGACCCTATGCACGAGACAGTAAAAGAAACACAGATATAAAGAACAGGCTTTTGGCCTCTGTGGGAGAAGGCAAGGGTGGGATGATTTGCAGGAATAGCATTGAAACATGTATATTACCATATGTGAAATAGATTTCCAGTCCAAGTTCAATGCACAAAACAGGGCACTCAAAGCCAATACACTGGGACAACCCAGAGGGATGGGATGGGGGACACATGTATACCTGTGGATGATTCATGTCAATGTATGGCAAAAAACTCCACAATATTATAAAGTAATTAGCCTCCAATTAAAAAAAAAAGGATACAGGGCTTCACCTAACAAATCCTGGCCTTTCTTATCAATGACTTTATGTGATCATCTACAGTTTCACTCATAATTCACACCCCTGTCTCCTGTACTCCGCTCATTGCTTATTCTAACTTATATATTTTGTTTGAAATTGAGGCCAACATTTAAACTTTTGATGATTTGTTTACAGTTTATGTAAAGCATTATGCAAAACAGAAAAATCTTTCCCCCAGATGCTGCTGCTGCTGCTAAGTCGCGTCAGTCATGTCCGACTCTGTGCGACCCCATAGACGGCAGCCCAACAGGCTCCTCTGTCCCTGGGATTCTCCAGGCAAGAATACTGGAGTGGGTTGCCAAATAAGAAAAGCTGGGCAAGAGCTTTTTAGAAAAAGAGAGTTAAATTCAATCTTTAAAAGACACACAGCTTTTTAAATGTCTTATTCCAATGCCTGCCCTCCCCCTACCCCAAACATTTTAAATTTAGCTACTGAATAATATGAATCTAAGTGAACAGAAAAATAGATTTTTTTTCTCTGTACGGGCATAAGAAGTGTGTTTTTAAAATGCTTTAGAGAATGTTACATGGGTTTTACTAGAAATCTCATAAAACTTCAGGAAATTTTTCCACTTAATGTGTTTGAGTTGGCAGATATTTCAGAGTATTCCTACTGAAGAAGTGCCATACTGGGCTGACGTGGTGCTAGGATTTCGAAAGATGACCAAGGATGAGCTGAAGAAATTCCCCCAACATGTGTTTGGTCATGCTTTTACGACACTCAAGTGTGAAGGCCCTGCCTACCTCCCGTGGTTGCAGAAAAGGTTGGTTGAAGTAGACTTTACTGCTTCTTTTGTCTGTCCTACCCACAAATACATTCATACCTTCTCATAACATAGAGACTAAATTCTCTGTTGTGCCTCAGAGCTTCTGTGCACTGTGCCTTGTTGTGTATCAACGGCTGGGGCTTAGTAAACAGTCTGTGAGACACTGTGTCACAAGGAGTGAGTCACACCCAAGTTGGTAACACGTCCATTTTCTGCTTCCCTGTGCATCCTGATGCAGGGGTTGGTCCCTCTCTCCCCACCACTAAGATCCCCTCACTGAAACAGAACCTGTTTCCTCATCTATAAAGTGAGATATTTGGAGAATATGCTTCCAGCTATTCTTTAGAGAATCTTAGGCTTATTATACATTATTTTTGAATTTTTTTCTCATTAATGAAAAAGAAAATAACTCCATTATTTTATTTTGTTATTAACAAGGACTTTAAAACTGAGGGCTTATCTAAATTAGGTAATGTCTTCCTTACCAAGTTCAGCCCAAATTCCAAGAACTTGTATTTTGGCTTGGTTTTCAGGACTTCCTGTTCCAGTTGGTTAGGAAACACATCAAGGGTATCATTATTTAAGACACATTAATAAATCTCTCTTGTTGCATCTGGAAATTGCAAGCATGTTGAGGGTTGTGAAACTGGCCCTTTCAGTGCCTGAATCTGTATATTTGGTAGATGCATAGGGATAATGCAAATTATTATATAAAAGTTGGAAAAGTGACTTGAGGTAAGCAGTGGCAACAATGACTTAGTCCCAGATGTAGGATATAAGATAATTAAATGGAATAATTAATTCCACAATTCTTTGTTGAGCTTCTGTGTATTCCTAGCACTGTACTAGAAGCTAGTCAATTCTACTGAGGGTGATGGTGTATGTGTGTGTACGTGTATTGATATACATGTTAATTAACAATTACAGTAACATGTATGCTGAGTGTTAAATACAAATTTATGAGGGTGGATTGGGAGCACAGAGGAGGGAACCTAAGTCTGTTAGGCACACGTTGGGAACATCATGATATATTTTTGTAGCTTTGTAAGTGCTCATCTCACTTTTACCTCTTAGCAATTTATATGGGGCTTTTTTTTTTTTTTTAAGTTCCAGTTTCATAAAACCTACACTTTTGTGCCTTGTCTGCTGGCCCATAAACCCCTGTTTATATGTGAAATTTAAGCCACTGTATATCAGCTAATAAATGAATATTTGAGCCATCATGTGATGGAGTTACCCATCAGCCAACATTCCAGTTTTCAGGGCATCACCATCTTTTCTGAGTGGCAAGGTTAGATAGTGTTGCACTTCTGTCTTTATGAGAATACCTAGAAAAAGAACTTTGGAAGTGCCAATGCTATTGATACCTAGTTAAGGTATCATTTATCTTATCTTAATAAAATTAAGGGGAAATTATTAGGCAAGCCAGAAGTTACAGAGCTTTACTGTCAATATATGCATATTTATTTTGGGCCACACTCAACTAGTTTCACATGAGAATGTATATTACCTGAACAATTTGTTCTGCCTACTTCTAAAGTATCACCTTCTAGGAAACTTACCCCTTATTTCCATTATAGCTTTATTTTCAGTACTAACTGTGGGATCTGAAGGCCTGGGGAAAATCCTGATATCCTCTCATTAGTTGGAAGCCTGCTGTCAGCATTTTGCTTTACTTAAAATAAAAGTGGTACTTTGTGCCAGTGGGAGCCACCTCCTGACTGCAACACCATCGGGCCTGGTGACCAGCCAGCTGGGGTTCGTGCCTTGGAGCACGCTTCTTCCTGTCTGGTTTTAGGTGACAGAGTCAAGCTGAAGAGGCCCAAGGGGCTGCTCTTGCCCCAGAGAGTCTTGGGGAGGCCTTTTAAGGTCTATTTGTTTGATACACACCTCGACCAGTAACAGTGGGTGGGAACATGAGTGCCTCGGGCAGACAGTACACACGTCTGCTGCAGGAAAGCCACGAGGAGACCCTTGTCCTAGCCGTCCACCGCCCCCCCCCACCGCTTTGACCCCTCTAGGCCTGTAATACCTCAGGCTTCCGCATACTGCGCCCCCCACCCCAGTGAGGGGGCATGTAGGGGCCTCCTCTCTGTAAGATTAGCTGTCCCCCCTTCCCTCAGGCCCTGGCATCTGACCAGAAGGCCAGTGTAGAGGAGGAGGAGGGTCATACCTGAGGAAGACTTTGTAGGGCTGGGACTCCTCTAAGCCCAAGGCAAACCTCTAGAATCAAGGACCTCAGGCCAAGAAGGAGCCCAAGCCGTGTTATGGTGAGGGCGTGGGGTCCTGGGGCTCACTCTGTAGGCTGCCACCCACTCTCCACCACGGGGATGACCCAGCTGGGGAGCCACACAATCCCTGCTTGTTCCTCACGCCCAGGGTCTGTTCTATTGCCTCCTACACCCCTGCCACACAATGCGAGTGTTCAGCCTAAAGCATTCTGACTCAAAAAATGGGCATTTCACTCAGCAAGCCACACAACAATGCCTTCAATCTAAGCTCTATCCTTCTGAAACAATATTAATTTCTAGGAAAGAAAAAAACTGTTCTTAACCGCAAATTAGATCCGTAGTGTTTTTCAAAGAACAGAAGAAATCATCTCCTCAAAAAAAAAAGTATACCCAGTAATACCCAGAACAAACAAACGAACAAAACCCCCTGAAGGTTAATCAGTCATGCAGATCATGTTTTATATCGTTGGCCAGTGGAGTCATATTCTGCTGCTTTGTACTTGCCCTTCCAGGAAATGAATCATAGAGGCAGTACGTCAACTGAACCTGTCTCTTCTCCAGGCATCCTACCTAAATAAATCATCCCAGCTGGAGCAGGATGGTCCTGTCTTGGGCGGCATTCAGAAAGTGGGTGCCCCATTTCAGTGCTGGGGGCCCTGTGATTCTGGTGCATTGCCTCCTTTCCAGGGGGCCGTGCCTTAATTCCGGGGCCCAGCACTGAGCACAGCGCTAACTACACCTTCTCTCTCCTCTATGGAGTCTTCTCAGTTACTTTCCAGTCTCACATCTCCTACAGCTTCTGTTCTCCTGCTTGGCCTGACTGACAGCAGAGCCTACACCACTCCCTCGGCAGATGGACAGAAATGTGGATTGTACATCAGGCAGGAGTCTCTGCCTTACAAATGTCCAACTTGCAAAGGTCCCTTCCTGCTCACAGTGGACTCCTGCTTCCCCACATCCAACATACCCTGTGCCCGCTAGAGCAGTCTTCCTTTTCCAGGGCCCTAGGCTGCGGTCCATGGGGTCGCAAAGAGTCCGACACGACTGAGCGACTTCACTTTCACTTTTCGCTTTCATGCATTGGAGAAGGAAATGGCAACCCACTCCAGTGTTCTTGCCTGGAGAATCCCAGGGATGGGGGAGCCTGGTGGGCTGCTGTCTATGGGGTCCCACAGAGTCGGACACGACTGAAGTGACTTAGCAGCAGTAGCAGCTTAGCAGAGAATTCCTCCTTCGCCCAGCATTGGCTGCTGGCCCCTAACCAGACAAGCCATGGGCAAACATTGGCCTCAGATACAGGTCTAGTGTGAGCAGGTTTCACACCGCCCCCTGCCCCCTCCAGGCTTTCTCCCTGGTTATGCAAAGATGAGGTGGAAGGGCACCAGCCAGAAAAGTGGAAAATGATGTTTATTTTTTCTGACGATGGCAACAAGGTTAGTAGGGAAGAGATGTGGGGCAATGGCCTTGGGGGCTTCCACTGGGCCTCCAGTCGCTGCCCTAAGACAGTTGCAGGAGGAAAACCCCACCTGCTGGACTGACTAAGGGTGCCCAGCTGCTCCCCTCTGGACCACTCTGCCCACAGAAACCTCAGGTCTCCTCCATAAAGGGACCAGAAGCTGCTCTGTGCCTGAACAGGGCTTAGGTCAATTAAAACAGACAAGTTTACGGCATGGACAAGGTAGAGATGGATCTTCTGAGAAGTGGGAGATAGAATTTATTTCCCACTTATCACAGTTTATTTTATTAGAATACGCATTGCAACACAATGAGTGAGCAGTAGGGATTGTTCATCGGATGAGGTTAAAACTTTCAGGTTAAAATTAGAGTATATATGGAGAGAGAGTTATATGCTATATATTTAATTGCTTTGTAAACCTAAAATGCATTTAAAAAATTCTAACTGTGAGAAGTTATTTTAAATATATTAAATATATTTATAATATATTAAATATATTATATTATAAATAATATATTTATATTCCTGACACCAGAATATATATGTTATGTATCATATCATATATATAATGTATAATTTATATAATATATAATGTTATATATTATAAATATAATATATAATGTATATTATGTGTTATAAACATAATATATAATGTTATATTATATGTTATAAATATAATATATAGTGTACATTATGTATTATAAATATATAATGTTATATTATATATTATAAATATAATATATAATGTATATTATAAATATATTAATAGCTACATTGCATTTCTAAGAATAAACAGCGGATTTTCCCCATGAATCTATATGCATAGCATTATTTGCCAACTGAGATTTTCCATTAGTTTTTTTCTCCTCGTCTTCACACAAATGGACTGAAAATAGTTAATTTTCTGATTGCTGTTAGTAAAATATCCTGTTTCAGGCTTGAAGCAAGGATGCCAATGTGGTACCACTCTCAATCTGTTAGGATTCTTCAAAGAAGCAGAACCAATAGACTATATATATACATATATATATTTAAAGAGATTTACTATAAGGAATTGGTTCACACAGTTATGGAGGCTGAAAGTCCTGAGATCTACAGGGTGAGTTGGCAAGCTGGAGACCTAGGAGAGCCAACGATGTATGGTTCCATCTGAAGGCTGGCAAACACCGGACCCAGGAAAAGCCAGTGTTTTAGCCTGAATCTGAAGACAGGAAAAAGCTGACATACCAGTCTGAACGCAGTTCAGCAGAAGGAAGGTCAGCCTTTTTGTTCTGTTCAAGCCTTCAACTGGTTGGTTGAAACCCACGTGAAGGAGGGCAATCTACTCTACTCAGTCTAACATGTAAATATTAATTGTATCCAAAATATAGTCATAGAAACACCCAAAAGAATGTTTGGCTAAGTATCTGGGTACCTCCATGGTGCAGGCAAGCCAAAGCATAGAATTAGTCATCATATACCCAAACTAGGATTTCATACTGTCTTCAGTATTACCCAACATTCATGTCAAGTTCACTAAGTATTGGGTGCTGAGCTGGGTCATAGGTGTAGTGAGAAGCGTAAGACACTGTCTCTCCTCTTGAGAAATTTTTGGTTTATTGGTATGGGTCTCCTATATCTTGTGAAGCATGTGCGTGCTCAGTCGCTCAGTTGTGTCTGACTCTTTGTGACCCCATGCACTGTAGCCCACCTGGCTCTTCTGTCCATGGGATTCTCCAGGCAAGAATACCAGTGCTGGTTGCCTTTTCCTTCTCTAGGGGATCTTCCCAACCCAGGGGTTGAACCTGAGTCTCCTGTGTTTCCTGCATCGGCAGGCAAAGCTGATTCTTTACCAGCTGAGCCACCAGGGAAAGCCCCTGTGAAGCACTGTCATGCCCATTATTTCATCTGAACTTCACAACCATCTCTGAAGCAGGCAAGGGAGGTGTCACCCCTATAACCCAGATAAGGAAACTGAGGGTCAGAGAAGTGAGATGAGTTGGGCAAGACCTCAAAGCTAAGCTAATGTGAGGCAACTGGGACCTAAATCCCCTGGTTTCTGATTTTACATCACCTCTTATGTGGAACTTCCTTCATTCTGCCAAGCACTTACACTTCTGTCTCCCAGCTCCTTTGTCAAACTTGAGGAAGGGCACTTTGCCTCTAAGCAGTACCTTGAACACAGGCAGTCAGTCTGCATCTGCTGTACAGAGCTGCTGACAGTCTTCCTCTCCTATTAAGTCTTCTATATTCTACAAGTGACCTATGAATAAGATTGTTATTGTTTCATAGGTACATAGTTTCAGTTTCACAAGATGAAAAAAGTTCTGGAGTTGGATGATGGTGGTGGTTGCGCAACAATGTGACTGTATTAAACTTAACACCCTTAAACTGTACACTTCAAAATGGTCAAAATGGTGAATTTTGTGTTACATGTATTTTACTACTATTAAAAAAGATCATAGAACCTAGATGAACTATTTCTTTTCATTATTGACGACTTGGTCTGAAAAATCATTACCAACCACGACTGTTACTTAGTCCATCAACTGTAAATATTTTGGGTTCCTCTCTTGCTGGCATCCCTGTGGGAGATGTAAGTGGGGGACAGTGCATGTGAGCCTAACCATCTTGTTAGGGAGATAAGGGTATCACAAAGGAACATGCAAGAGTTAACAATATGAGACAAAAATGTTGGAGGCGGTAAATCTAAGAGCTAAATAAGTGGCATAAAGCAAAAGCGCTTGGGTATTTTAAAAAATACATCAGGTTAACCTGATATTTATTTAGCATCTAGAATAATATAGGGCTTCCCAGGTGGTGCAGTGGTAAGAACCTGCCTGCCAAAGCAAGAAACACAAGTGGGATCCCTGGGTCAGGAAGATCCCCTAGAGTAGGAAACGGCAACCCGCTCATGTATTCCTCCCTGGAAAATTCCTTGGATAGAGGAGCCTGGCGGGCTACAGTCCATGGGGTCTCGGAGTAGAACATGATTGAGCACACAGGAGCATGAGAATGATATAGAAACTCCATTAAATATAAAAAGGATCAAGCATCTAGTTTGCTTTGCGTTTCTGAAATAGGTTTTTATTTAGGTTCAACTTTAGGAACCTCTGGTTTGCAAGGATGTGAGACACTCAGATAGAGTACCACCTGCTCGGGCCCTGGAAGCGCTGGAGGTATTTGCTCATTGGACGGTCACCTCAGTTTTGTTTCTGAATTCCTGTCTGTCACTTCTGTAAGGGGTTGAGCAGGACGCTGGTAAGGCTCGCCTCATGGTCTCTTGTTCTCCTTAGGGTAAAAGGAAATGGGGGCCTGATACTCACCCGACGAATAGAAGACCTGTGGGAGCTTCACCCGTCCTTCGACATCGTGGTCAACTGTTCAGGCCTTGGAAGCAGGCAGCTTGCAGGAGACTCAAAGATTTTCCCAGTGAGGGGCCAAGTACTCAAAGTGCAGGCTCCCTGGGTCAAGCACTTTATCCGAGATAGCAGTGGGCTGACATATATTTACCCTGGCATATCCAATGTAACCCTGGGTGGCACTAGGCAAAAAGGAGACTGGAATTTGTCCCCAGATGCAGAAATTAGCAAAGAGATTCTTTCCCGATGCTGTGCCCTCGAGCCCTCTCTCCGTGGAGCCTATGACCTAAGAGAGAAAGTGGGTTTGAGGCCCACTAGGCCAGGCGTACGGCTGGAGAAAGAGCTACTAGCTCAGGACAGCCGGAGGCTGCCTGTGGTCCATCACTATGGCCATGGAAGTGGGGGCATCGCCATGCACTGGGGCACTGCTCTGGAGGCCACCAGGCTGGTGAACGAGTGTGTCCAAGTCCTTAGGACTCCTGCTCCCAAGTCAAAGCTGTAGGTGACCCGAAATGATAGCAAATGGCCCCAGAATCTATTAATCAAAATGTAACTTAAGTACCAGAAGAGATTCAAGTAACTTTTCTGTTGAATGAAAGTTTAATTGGACACGATTTTGTTTTCAAAATTAGAATTGATGCAATAGGTATCAGTAGACTTAAACCTACTACTGATCTAACTTAGTACTAGTTAGTACTAGCTATGACATAGGGCGTTAAGCTCTATTTTTGTTTTTAAAAAAATACTTGCTATAAATATTTCTTTTAAATCTCAGGTCCAAGGATCTAAGCTAATTCACACGGATGCAAGAATTTTGATATATTTTTTTGGCTTATAAATCCACAGGAGGAGATAATGTATGGAAAACACTTAACTCACTGTCAGTTGCAGAGCTGCCGTGATGCTCATAGGTTGTAGTCAAGTGAACACTATAATCCTTAAAAATTACACGGCGATATACAATTCAGGCTCATTCCACTTAGTGGAAGACAAAGGATGAATCCTGCTAGTGTTAATGGCAACCTCTACTTCCCCTCAGCTGGCAGATGGTAGAAGATAGTGATGATGTGTTGTTTACAGGTGTGGCATCAACTCAATTGCTGTCTGGGGTCAGCCACCTAAGGGGTGTACTTTCCATTACCACAAATAATTGAGAGGTGGCTTACTGGGTGGTTGACTTTGCCTAAGCATTTTTGAAGATTGAATTTCATGTGCAGCCAAAGAGCTAATTTGCTAATTAAGATGGAACAATCACTCTGGATGAAATATAACCGAAGAGTTTTCTGCAAGTTGTTAAAAAGTACTGAGAAGGAGTGGGAGTATGTCTCATGACACAATGATTTTGGAATTACTGAATTAATAAATCTAATCTGGATTCTTGGCTTGGTCTTTAATCCGTTCATGTGTGTTGTGAATACTCATGAGGGTTTTTGGCTGAGTGAATGATAAAGGAGATGCTATTCATTAAGATAAGGAAGCTTAGGAGAAATATATGAAATTTTTTTTTAGTGAGAATAGTTTGTTTTATTTATTTTTTAACATTGGAGAATCTCTAAGTTTGACTATATCTAATTTAAATATAGGGCCTAAATAGTTGTCATAAGATGTAATGCGTATGGTGTTTATGCAATAGTTATTGTCAAAAAGGTGTATGAAAAGTGTATACACGAAGATCAAAAAATATATGTAATTCTATTTTTAATTTTGGGGGTATATTTCTCACGTTTAGTAACAATAAGTTCTATTTTAGACATCTTGAGGGGAGTATGGGGTTGGCAAACAGCATGGGAAAGAGCCCCCAGCACAGCTCCATTCTTCTTGTTTTGTTCATTGAACTTTTGTATGTGATTTTGTGTGGGAAAAAAAAAAAAACCTGTGCTGGAAGAGACAAAGATGGAGACAGAGCATGCACGCCGAGCTCTTGATCACCCTTGCAGTAATGAAATTCCCAAGTTAAATCAAGGGTGGATTCTTTTCTATGTATTTCCATCAGGGGGCGTTGTTGTATCAAGTTCAGATATACTGGTACATTTGAAAATTTAGAAATGGCTAGAAATAAAAATTGGATATGGAGGTGTGTGGAGTATGTGGGTGATTCTTCTGAGGTTTTAGAGTTTATATGCTCAAACTTCAATTTTTTTTGAATTTTGTTTAGAGTATTTGAGAAATGTACAAGCTCAGATGGACTGAAAATACACACATACACACACACCCATCCATATACACACGTGCACTCACTACACATGATCTGTGAGAAATAATATGATAAAATGGTATTTTGAAGAGGGCATTTAACAACTTTTTAGTGGTTAAAAATGAAAATGATGGGACTTCCCTGGTGGTGCAGTGACTAAGACTCCGTGCTCCCAGTGCAGGGGGCTCAGGTTCAATCCCTGGTCAGGGAACTAGATCCTACATGCTGCAACTAGGAGTTCCCATGCCACAGCCAAGACCCGATGCAGCCAAATAAATAAATAAATAGAAATATTTTTTAAAAATGAAAATGCTCGGAACAGGTAGATTTTGGTCATTTTTACAAGTCTTAAGTGTACTCAGTTGTTCCTTATGCCCACCGTTTAGATCCTGCAGCATTTTCATTTCCTGTAGGTAGGTTCATACTCTATGATTATTGCCTATTTGCAACAGTCTAAGCAATTACTCTAATTTAACTCTTCATTTTATATTCCTAAAGCCTAACATTATAAGACTGAAAAATTAGAGGCTTCTGGAGAAAGTGGTCATGGCTACATGCCCTGATTTCATTTTTACTATTAAATATGTGATTCTTCTCTTAAATGTTTGTTTATTTTGATCAGTTGCTGGGTTGCATGTTATAGTCACCTGGGAAATTTTGAAAAACTAATGATTCAAGCCCTTCTCTAATAAATTAGCATCATTGGGGTTGGGTGGAGCTCTGGTATCAGTATTTATTCGTAACCCACAGAGTTCTATCCAATAGCTGGGACAGAAGGTTATGAGCACTGCCTCATTCCTCTCCTCATTGGGCTCTGTCACTACTGTAACCACTCTTCTCTCCCTTCTTCCTCTGCACCTTGGGGCACTGAGCTAAGAGTGATGTGCTCACATAAGCAGGTATGTCCTTAGACACGCCTGGGCAAGGTAGCAGGAATTATCTGTTTCTCAAAGTGGCTCTCTAGAAATTCTGGGAACCGTCTTGCTCGCTGTAGCTCAGCTGCTCAGAGACAGCCATCTGCTCAGAGACAGACAGTCTCTCTGAATGAGAGACTGAATATACAAATGAACAATGGCCAGACTATATATAAAGGAACTCTGATCCATGGCCTGCAGCAGCTGGCCCAGGAAGCCACCTTCTTCTTTATAATCACCAGCGAGGGAGCCAGTCTGCTACAGGTCAGATTTGTAAGATGCTAAATTGCTGTCTCTTGTAACGATCCAGAAAGCTTAACAATCATTTCTGGAACAATTGGCCCCAAATGGTCAGTACTTGGTTAATAACTGACAGTTTCCCTAAAATTTGTCCTGTTTTCAACTTAGGACCAACCAGAGAAAGCCAAATACACCCTATCCAATCATGCAGGATGCCCCTCTTTGGAGAAAGGCATATGTTTAAAACCTTTTAATTATGTATTGGAGAATAGCCAATTAACAATGTTGTGATAGTTCCAGGTGAATAGGGAAGGGATTCAGCTATACATACACATATATTCATTCTCTCCCAAATTCCCCTCCCATCCAGGCTGCCACTTAATATTGAGCAGCATTCCATGTGCTATACAGTAGGTCCTTGTTGGTTATCCATTTAAAATATGGCAGTGTGTACATGTCTATTCCAAACTCCCTAACTATCCCTCCCATGCATTCTTCCCCCTAGCAGCCATAAGTTCTTCTTTAAGCTTGTGAGTCTCTCTGTTTTGCGAGTAAGTTCATTTGTATCATTTCTTTTTAGATCCCACAGGTAAGGGATGTCATATGATATTTCTCCTCTGACTTGCTTCACTCAGTATGACAATCTCTAGATTCATCTATGTTGCTATAAATGGCATTATTTCATTCTTTATAATGCTTTTACTTTTTTCATTGCTGCGCAGGCTTTTCTCTAGTTGCAGTGAGCAGGAGCACCATAACTCTGTAGTTATGGCGCACACGCTTCTCACTGTGGTGACTTCTCTTGTGTAGTATGGGCTCTAGGTCAGCAGTTGCAAAGCCTGGGCTCAGTACTTGCGGTTTCAGGGCTCTAGAGCACAGGCTCAGTAGTTGTAGTGCCTGGGGTTATTTCCCCTGTGGAATGTCAGATCTTCCTGGATTAGAGATCAAACCCATTTTCTCCTGCATTGGCAGGCAGATTCTTTACCACTGAGTCACCAGGCAGGACCTGAGGATGCTCCACTTCTTAATAGCCTGCCAACAGCTTCTGCACACCCGGAGCCTCTATTCAGGGGATACCTGAAGTCTTCTCTTTCGTGACTAAAAGACTTTCCCACACTTCTGCCTTCCTTGGAGAGACGGTGACTGACTCCCTTGCTATAGCAAGCTCTGAATAAATAGTCATTGTTTTTCTCTTTTGGCTGGCCTTTTTTACTGTTTGTTTACACAAAGATTTCCTGTTTTGTAAGTTGAAGTCTTAGATCACTATGCTAAGGCCAAGAATGGGCCCCCATTTTCTATTACAGTCCATTTAAAACTTTTTCTGAACATAGAGAACAACAGATTTCCCTCTCAAATCCCCTTCTTCAAGTGTCTGACATTTGTGGCTGAGCCAGGACCTGCTGTGCCTGTGACCCCGAGGGATACAGCAGCTTTGAGGGTACTAGCATGTACGTACGATGCTTCTTCAGCAGACAGAGTTTATGTACAGACTTTGAGGATTTTATTTGCTTTGCAAGAAAAGAAGTTAAGCAGAAAGGCCATAGTCCAGTAGGACATGGTTATACAGAAGAAAGGCTATTTAAAAAAATGATATAGATTGTTCCTTCTATTGAATGTTAAAGTTTAAGTGTTAGTCACTCAGTCTTGTTTGACTCTTTGGGACTGCAGGGACTGGGGCCCACCAGGCTCTTCTGTCCTTGGAATTCTCCAGGCAAGAATACTGGAATGGGTTGCCATTTTCTCCTCCAGGGGATCTTCCTGACCCAGGGATTGAACTCGTGTTTCCTGCATTGCAGGCAGATTGTTTACCATCTGAACCACCAGGGAAAGTGAAAGTGAAGTCGCTCAGTTGTATCTGACTCTTTGAGACCCCATGGACTGTAGCCTACCAGGCTCCTCTGTCCATGGGATTTTCCTTCTTGAACCACCAGGGAAGCCACAAATAAACACACCCTCTTGGCCTGGAGATGCCAGGGATTGAACCTGGTCTCATGCGCTCTACCACTGAGCTACATCCCTGTTTATGCATTCAAACCAACTGATAGTCGAACCATCATTTTTCTCAATCCATTAAGAGCTTTTAGCGAAAAGGAAGAAGATGATGGTGGGACCTGTGTCCTCTGGGAGTTGTAGCTCTGGGAAACCTGTTTCAGGATTCTGAAACAGATAGTTGAAATGAATGTAGCAACACTTACACTATTTTTCTTGATTCCTCTCATCTTTCTTCTTGAGAATGTAAATGATGAAACCTATTTGAAACCTATTTGAAACCTATTTCCTCTGGGTATCATTCACTTACAAAAAGCCAGTGGAGATGTTTAAGTCGTCTCTTTCTTCCTGAAAAATCTCTGCAGTTTGCCACCAGGCCTGGGGGCTTTATTATCCTAAGCGACTTTGCCATCTACAAATCACCGCCCTAAGTAGCTAAAGGGAATGAGTTAGCCAGAGCTCTGAAAAAGTGTAACCAGTGTTTCTTTAATATTAGTAGAACAATTGACTTCTGCCTGGGCAGGGTACCTGTAGACCTGCCTCGCAGTCATGTTACCTACAACTCCACCACTCAGAGCCTAAATTTCCCTTGAATTACAGTTTTTACTCTGATGGTGTCACAACACAGACACCAATCTGATACCTGATTCTAAGATATCAGTCTACCCTAGAACTTATCATGCATCCTAGTATTTCTCTCCCATACAAAGCCAAGTGGTCTGACAATGGAACTAAGCTAATGGAATATTGTGATGAATATTCTAAATGGTTTACCTGCTCTACTCAGGTCCCCTTTTCTGGGAAGTCTACTCAAACCTGAGAGTTCACTATCTGGGCAGAATCCCTGTTACCCTGTCTCTCTGGTTATAGTTAATGGATCTGAGGAAACTTTTGATTACTTTTAGGTTCAGTTGCAAGTAACAGAAACTCCCCCAAAGCGAAAGTGAAGTCGCTCAGTCATGTCCAACTGTTTGTGACCCTGTGGACTGTAGCCCACCAGGCTCCTCAACCCACAGAATTTTCCAGGCAAGAATTTTGGAGTGGGTTGCTATTTCCTTCTCCAACCAAGTAGTTGCTTAAATAAGATGGGCATGCATTTCTCTCTCACTTGGTAGAAGCCTGGATTTAGGCAGTCCTGGGTCGCTGTGGGAACTTTATCAGTGATCCAGGCTCTTCCTGCTCACATTCTGCTGTTTCAAGGGTGTGGCTCCAAGATGTCAGTTGGAGCTCCAGTTATTCCATCATCACATCCACCCCCAAACTTTCCAGAAGACTCACAATAGTTTTGCTTGTATCTTATTGCATAACCCTACACTAGATTCAAGTGAATCTGGGGGTGTAGTCTTTTGATTTGGTGAGCAATGTAAAAGTTAAGGTTTCAGCAGGCTCTGTGAAAAGTATCAAACTATAAATTGGATTAAGCTAGTCAGATTCTTAAGAATTTGTACCAAGGGATTCTAAATCCTGATAATGGCAGGCTCTGGAGACACATAGACTTGGACCAACAGTGCAGATTGTCCAGGTTTATGTAAAGGAAGCCAGGCAAGAGGGAGGAGACAGATACAAGCAGACAAGGTGAGAAGGAAGCCCAAGGGGACATGTGCTTCCTGGGAAGCATCAGGAATGACCCAGGTCCTGACCCAGTTCCATTTCTCGTGAAGTCTGACTTCATGAGACTGACTTCATGGGACTTCAGAACTGACTTCAGGCAGTTCTGCACTCCTCAGAAACCTCACGGTTTTAAAAACTGCTTTTCAAACATTATGGTATTGAGAAGAGAAAGTGGGGACTTCCCTGGAGGTCCAGGGGTTAAGACTCCATGTTTCCATTGCAGGGGACACCGGATTGATCGCTGGGGAATTAAGATCCCACATGCCCTGCAGCAAAGCCAAAAAGGAAAAAAGATGAGAAGAGGGATGGAAGCTGGAGGGTTTCAGATTCCTCCCAAAAGAAGTTATTTTTCCTGGAGCAATTAAGGATATATTTTATAGCTATAACAATAAGATCTTAATGTAATGAAGCAAATCCAGCATTTGCTGAATTCTATCTTTTACTTAAAAATTTTGTCTTCTTTTCCCAAACAGGGACATTTTACATATCCTTATATCCTTATCTCCTTTATAGTTGTCATCACCCATTGTTAAGATAGACAAAGTCGAAACTACTCAAACAAAGCTCTTGTGTTCTTACATTGCTGCTATCCTACCTTCTGAATATATTATCAGTCCCTGGTCAAGATCATATTATAACCAATGGTGTTCTTGCTGTACTGTGCTTAGTTGCTCAGTCATGCCCAACTCTTTGTGACCCCATAGACTGTAGGCTGCCAGGCTCCTCTGTCCATGGGGATTCTCCAGGCAAGAATACTGGAGCTCTTAGTGATGCTTATTTTTTCCTTTAGTTACTATAATTGAATTAAGGCCAATTTGTATGACTGTAGGAGTAATACCTGTATTTCATTTCCTGTCCGTGGATTCTGTGGGGAAGTAGTTTACCATAATCTGCCTTTCTCCTTGAACCCATTAAGTAGATTCTTTCCTTTCAACCAAAAACTTTTATCTAAGTCTTCTTATGTAAAAAAGAAAAAAATTAGTGGATCTCTGGGATGAGAAAACAGATTTATACTAGCCACTAGACCAGGGGTAGCAAAATGCTTTGGTAAAGGGTTCAATAGTAAACATTCTAAGCTTCACTGGCCATGCAGTCTGTATTGCAGCTTCCTCAACTTTGCCACTATAACCTTGGAGCAGTCAGATTATGTGTAAGCAATGGTCATGACTACGTACCCATAAAATGCTATCTACAAAAGCAGGTAGAGGGCCTGATTTGACCTAAAGGCTGTAGTTTTTGCATGGTGGCAGTGATGGTGCAGAAGTGTGGCCAAGAGCAGCTACCCTACGTCCAAGGTCAGGGTCGGTGGCTGAGAGGAGCTACCCCACGTCCAAGGTAAGGAGCAGAGGCTGTGATTTGCTGGAGCAGCCGTGAAGAGATACCCCATGTCTAGGGTAAAAGAAACCCAAGTAAGATGGTAGGCACTGAGAGAGGGCATCAGAGGGCAGACACACTGAAACCACAATCACAGACAACAAGCCAACCTGATCACACGGACCACGGCCTTGTCTAACTCAGTGAAACTAAGGCATGCCGTGTGAGGCCACCCAAGACGGACGGGTCATGGTGGAGAGGTTTGACAGAATGTGGTCCACCAGAGAAGGGAATGGCAAACCACTTCAGTATTCTTGCCTTGAGAACCCCATGAACAGTATGAAAAGGCAAAAAGATAGGACACTGAAAGATGAACTCCCCAGGTCTGTAGGTGACCAATATGCTACTGGAGGTCAGTGGAGAAATAACACCAGAAAGATTGAAGGGAAGGGGCCAAAGCAAAAACAACACCTAGTTGTGGATGGGACTGGTGATAGAAGCAAGGTTCAATGCTGTAAAGAGCAATATTGTATAGGAACCTGAAATATTAGGTCCATGAATCAAGGCAAATTGGAAGTGATCAAACCGGAGATGGCAAGAGTGAACGTCGACATTCTAGGAATCAGCGAACTAAGATGGACTAGAATGGCTGAATTTAACTCAGATGACCATTATATCTACTACTGTGGGCAGGAATCCCTTAGAAGAAATGGAGTAGCCATCATAGTCAACAAAAGAGTCCGAAATGCAGTACTTGGTTGCAATCTCAAAAACGACAGAATGATCTCTGTTCATTTCCAAGGCAAACCACTCAATATCACGGTAATCCAAGTCTATGCCCTGACCAGTAATGCTGAAGAAGCTGAAGTTGAACGGTTCTATGAAGACCTACAAGACCTTCTAGAACTAACATCAAAAAAGATGTTCTTTTCATTATAGGGGACTGGAATGCAAAAGTAGGAAGTCAAGAAACACCTGGAGTAACAGGCAAATTTGGCCTTGGAGTACAGAATAAAGCAGGGCAAAGGCTAATAGAGTTCTGCCGAGAGAACACACTGGTCATAGCAAACACCCTCTTCCAACAACACTAGAGAAGACTCTACACATGGACATCACCAGATGGTCGACACCGAAATCAGATTGATTATGTTCTTTGCAGCCAAAGATGGAGAAGCTCTATACTGTCAGCAAAAACAAGACCAGGAGCTGACTGTGGCTCAGATCATGAACTCCTTATTTCCAAATTCAGACTAAAATTGAAGAAAGTGGAGAAAACCACTGGACCATTGAGGTATGATGTAAATCAAATCCCTTATGATTATATGAAGTGAGAAATAGATTTAAGGGACTAGACCTGATAGACAGAGTGCCTGATGAACTATGGACTGAGGTTTGTGACACTGTACAGGACACAGGAATCAAGACCATCCCCAAGACAAAGAAATGCAAAAATGGCTGTCTGAGGAGGCCTTACAAATAGCTGTGAAAAGAAGAGAAGTGAAAAGCAAAGGTGAAAAGGAAAGGTATATCCATTTGAATGCAGAGTTCCAAAGAATAGCAAGGAGAGATAAGAAAGCCTTCCTCAGTGATCAATGCAAAGAAATAGAGGAAAACAACAGAATGGGAAAGACTAGAGATCTCTTCAAGAAAATTAGAGATACCAAGGGAACATGTCATGCAAAGATGGGCTCAATAAAGGACAGAAATGATATGGACCTAACAGAAGCAGAGATATTAAGAAGAGGTGGCAAGAATACACAGAAGAACTGTACAAAAAAGATCTTTATGACCCAGATAATCATGATGGTGTGATCACTCATCTAGAGCCAGACATTCTGGAATATGAAGTCAAGGGGGCCTTAGGAAGCATCACTATGAACAAAGCTAGTGGAGGTGACAGAATTCCAGTTGAGCTATTTTAAATCCTGAAAGATGATGCTGTGAAGTGCTGCACTCAATATGCCAGCAAATTTGGAAAACTCAGCAGATCCAACCAGTCCATCCTAAAGGAGATCTGTCCTGGGTGTTCATTCGTAGGACTGATGTTGAAGCTGAAACTCCAATACTTTGGCCACCTGATGCAAAGAGCTGACTCATTGGAAAAGACCCTGATGCTGGGAAAGATTGAGGGCAGGAGGAGAAGGGGACAACAGAGGATGAGATGGTTGGATGGCATCACTGACTCAATGGACATGGGTTTGGGTGGACTCCGGGAGCTGGTGATGGACAGGGAGGCCTGGTGTGCTGCAGTTCATGGGGTCGCAAAGACTGAGCAACTGAACTGAACTGAACTGAACTGTAAGTTTGCTCCGCGCTGAACTATAAACTCCATTTGGGCAGGGACATATCTGATTTGTTTAACAGTTTATACCCAGCTCCAAATACCAGGTCTGTTGCTCGGTAAACATTTGACTTGATGAGTAAACTATCAATGTGACAACAAATGACAGATTATTCCATCTTAAATTTGAAAAAGAAACAAACAAACAAAAGTGTCTCTCCTGTTGGCTTTCTGACTGATTTTCCTTAAAAATTGTGAAAATCTATGTACTACTAAAATCTCACAATTTGAGAATACCACAGAGAATACATTCATGGCCTGGATTCTCAGGTGACTGAATTATGTAACCAACTATAAAGACTAGGATGAAGAGAATTTCTTAGGAGCAAAGCCA
The DNA here is from genome assembly GCF_002263795.3 of Bos taurus. Lineage (NCBI taxonomy): Eukaryota > Metazoa > Chordata > Mammalia > Artiodactyla > Bovidae > Bos > Bos taurus. The sequence goes on from NC_037336.1 coordinate 39,823,500, forward strand.
TAATGTTTGTGCCCCTAATGGAGTCTGTATATCTCTGGACATTCTACTATGTCTATGTCTGTCATTCTACTGGACAAAGGTTTTGTCATTATGGAACTTACAGTCAATTGGGAGTGGGGTGTATGTGGTTGGATCCAAGCAGACCCCAAACACAGAAGAAGCCCACGTGCCAATGCAGGTAGATGTAAGAGACACAAGTTCAGTCCCTGGGTTGGGAAGATCCCCTGGAGGAGGGCAACCCATTCCAGTATTTTTGGCTGGAGAATCCCATGGACAGAGGAGCCTGGTGGGGCTAACATCCATAGGGACGCAGAGTTGGACACGACTGAAGTGACTTAGCATTCAGCAAGCTCCATGAAGAAGTGGCCCAGGTGCCCATGGTCTCCACTCCGGCTACACTGCCTTCTCTCTCCCAGGCTGCACCTGTGAACTCAGATGCAGTCCTGTATCATCAGTGGAAGAGAAGACTCGGGTGTGGTTTACAGATGGTTCTGTACAACATGCAGGCACCCTCCAAAAGTGACAGCTGCAGCTCTACGGCACATTCTTGAAAGAGCCTGAAGGACAGTGGTGAAGTGAAACTCTCCAGTGGGCACAGGTTTGGGCAGTGCCCCTGGTGGTGTGCTTTGCTTGGAAGTACCACCTGCCTTGGGTCCCTCAAGCCTCTGAATCAACAAGGCAAATAAGGGAGTTCCGGTGTGGACTGAGGTGACTGAGCCTGACTACTATGGGGAAATTGGACTTCACAGTGGAGGTAAGGAAGTACAGGAGATCCCTAGGGCAGGTCTTAGTATCAATATCACCGTACCCTGTGATCAAAGTCAATGGAAAACTATTAATTCAACAACCCAATCAAGGCAGGACTACTAATGGCCTAGATACTTCAGGAATGAAGGTTTGGGTCATGCCAGCATGTGAAGAACTACAACCAGCTGAGGTGCTGCTGAAGGTAAAGGGAGTACAGAATGAGTAGCTAAAGAAGGTAGCTATAAATTCCATGTGACCAGTTAATAGAAACAAGGACTGTAGTTATCATCAGTATTCGTCTTTATTTTGTTATGAATACGTTTGTGTGTATGTGTGTGTGCTATTTGCAGCACAGTAATTAATGTTTATGGTTATTTTGGGGGGTCATTGATAAAAAATAAATTGCATTTTGTCTTTATTTTTTTGAGGCTGGGAAAAGTGGAAAAAATGTTTCACAGGGAATAGTTAAGAGAAATGTGTTTTCATACTTCAAGATTAGCCTTCAGTTTAATTGGAACTTCACTAGTCAGGAATACAATGTAGTAGACTCGTTAAAGCCCTTTTGAGCCAGGCCCCAACATGAGTCCTTTTGTTCACTGTCACTGGAGCCAATAGAACGGGACTGAGTTCTGTTCAGAAGTAAAGGAAAGCTCCGAACAGAGAATGGAGAGCTGCAAACCTGTACTGAAGCACAAGCTCCTGCCATGAGCCAAGGGCGGGGCTGTGGGGAGGGGAAGGGGCAGAGCTCTCCGGGGAGGGCACAGCTCCTGGTCATATCCCTAGCTGGTGTCTCTGCACTCCGGGAGCCACTGCCATCTTGGATTCAGGTGGTGTGTGCGGCCGCGTAGCTGAGGTCTTTGAGGCAGACATTTTACACTAGGAACTTGATTCTGAAGTGACGGGTGCGAAGTCTCTGCACACCATACTCTATGGGCAAATGAAACTAGACAAAGCACAAAGTGGGGGGCAGGTGGAGCGGAGCAACGTTAGACTTTATTACCAGTATATTTTGGGGGAATTGTTATCGGGCTTTCATAGATTCCGTGAATTGGTCAAAACTCATTCTATGTCCTTATAATGTGTTTTTCTGTGAAATAGAGTCTTGAAAGTTAAAAACTACATTTCCGGGGGGAACAAGATGGTGGAGGAGTAGGTGGATGTGGAGTATATCTCTCTCCATGGATACATCAGGAATATATCTTCAGACACAGACGTGCATGCACAACACTAGCTGAGAGTGGACAAGAGTACCTAACCAGCAGGAAAGAATATATAGAAGCGTGCAAAACTCAGTAGGACAAAGGAACTAGGGGAAAAAACAGGAATGTTACTAGGACTGGACCTGCCCTTGGCAGGTGGGGGAACTGAAGCAGGGGTATGATCCCCACATTGGGGCAATTGTCTGAGTCAGAGGAGAAACATTTAGGGTTGAGAATGAAACAGCTGATCTGTGGAACAGCCTAAATGGAATGAGAATCAGACAGTCCTTGCTGCAGCCATACGTACCCAGGACAGTGATGCAGGTACCTAGAAGGCGAAGCAGCTGGGGGCTGGAGTGTAGGGATTGTGGAGCAATCACAGGGCAAGGCCTGCTGTTGGCTGTGGAGAGACAGACGGAGGGGACATGAGGGAGGAGACTGAGGTGGGAAATGCCTGTGAAGGAAAGCCAGGCAGCCATGGAAGCAAGGCAATACTGCTGAGTCATGCATAGGGGGTAGAGCTATCACCATAGCCTCTCTCTTCCCACACGCAAGCATCAGCAGCTGAACAGTAGAGAGGCTGGCCCATCAAGTGCCTGAGGCAGGGAACAACAGAGTAGGACCCCATCCAGGGTGCCCCTTTAAGTGGCTGACTTAATGATATACAAAGTAGGACCCCAGCCGGGGGCGCCCCTCTACCTGCCTGATGTGTTGAACAACAGAGAAGGACCCCAGGCAAGGGAGCCCTCTAAGTGTCTGAATGGGCGGAGCTACAGAGAAAGACTAGCCAAAGAGGCCTTCTGATCACCAGCTACCAGAAGCTTGAAAAAAGACTGATAGGGCCATAACTCGTGTAGCTGAGGCAGTCTGTGTCCCTGAACACTTGCTCCCCATGACCAAGCATGTGTGCCACTGTCACACTCAACCCTCACTGGGGCAGAGCTGCCACAGGCAAAAAAAAAAGTCTTGCATCTGTGCATGTGGGGTCGTTTTGGTTGTATCCAACTCTTTTTGACCCTGTGGACTGTGGCCTGCCAGTCTTCTCTGTCAAGGGTGTTCTCTAGGGAAGAATACTGAAGTGTATTGGCCAATACTTGTTGCCATACCCTTCTAGAGCACTATATTTCCTGCTGCCCTAGCTGCCAACTCCCCTGAGTACCTGGTGCTGCCAGAACCCTTGTGACCCAAGCAGCTGTACCACTCTGCACCTGGCCTTCACCGGGGCAGACCCAAGTCCTCCAGGGCAGCCTCAGGAGCAAACCCCAGTGGACAACCCACATTCCGTGAAAGCGAAATCTCTCAGTCGTGTCCAACTCTTTGCGACCCCATGGACTGTGGCCTGCACCAGGCTTCTCTCTCCATGCGATTTTCCAGTCAAGAGTACCAGAGTGGGTTGCTATTTCCTTCTCCCACATGCAGAGGTGGAAATAAAACCACAATTGAAACCCAGGGGCAGTGCGGCTAAGGAAGAAGACCCAAAACCTTCCCACCAGCTGTACAAGCTGCAGATTAAATCCACATGATCAACTAGGCAGACTCTGCGTCTATGGAATATATAAAAGGACATTGAGAGCTCCTACAAAAGAAAACGCACTAGTTCTGATAGCTGTGGACATTGGAGACAAGAACACATAGGAGTCTGACCAGATTAGAATCTGAGCTGCCCCCACAGAAGGTCCACAGACCAGCACAGTGTTGGAGAGCATCCTAGGGAGGTGAGGTGGACTGTGACTCTCAGCGAGGGAAAGCATCCTGACAGCAGTGACTCAAGAAAAACATTTATTATTCTTATGTTTTGACTTATTCTGTAGTTTGTTTTGGATTTTTTTCCCTTCTCTTTCTCCTTTTTACCCCCTCCCCCTCACCACCATTGTAGTTGTCCATTTTATTGGCATTATGAAATCTGATTAAGCTTTTGAGTTCTTTTTTAATCACACTTTTTATTGTTATAAACCTCTGCCTCTATGTTGGGCTTTTGCAGTTCTGGGCGTTTTCCCTTTTTTTTTTTTCTTTCTTTCCCCTTCCTTTCTTTTTTAATTTTTTTAAACCTATTATTATTGTTTCTACATTTATTCCTTTTTTTGGCTTTCCTACTGTTCTTTCCCCCTTGCAGTTAATTTTTAATGTATATAAATCTTACTTATCTACCTCTATTTAACTTTGCATATCTAGTCTTTCTTTCTTTTTTTTCTTTCCTTTCCTCTCAACATATTTGTTAGTTTTGTTTTCATTGCTTTATTCCTCAGTTGGCACCTTGCTTTAGTTTTGTTTTCCAGTTTGTGCTTTAGTTAGTTTTGTTCTTAACTGGTAGATATAATTTTTGGTTCCCTTTGTTCACCAGGTCAACCTACTGTACTTTATTTTTGTTGGACTGTTTTGGTTTTGCTATGGATGTATATATATGTGTGTATATTCCATTATTTTAATTATTATTTGCCTGATTTTTAAACTGCCATCTGTCTGGGGTTCATCTTTGGTTTCTTGTTTTTGGGTATATGTTTTAATCTCACTTAATACCATAACAAACCACTTGTGGAATCTTCGTTCTTGACCAGAGATCAAACCCTGAGCCTTTGGAGTGGGAGCACTGACTCAAAACCCTAGACTACTGGAGAAATAACCCTAGGGAGTATCAAATAATGAGAGCTCCCAGAAAGGAAACCACTTGAATACAAGACCCAGCATCATCCCATCACCAGTAGTACCCTGTGCAGGAAGCTTCATCCAAACAGCAAACAAAACAAAAATGCAAACCCAATCACCAGCAGACAGGATCACCACCTCACTCAGCCTTGCCCATCAGAGGAAAAACAAACAAACAAACAAAAAAATTCAGCATAAATCTCACCCAATATGAAGCTTAAACAAACCACTGCACAAAACTTAGGAGGGGGCAGAAACCAAAAGGAAGAAAGAATTCAACCTTGAAGATTGCAAAAAGGAGACCTCAAAAACAATAAGTTAAAAAAAAAAATGAAAAGGCAGAGAAATACCACACAAATGAAGGAACAAACTAGAAACACAGAAGTCCAAATAAATGGAAAGGAAATAGGCAAACTACCTGAAAAAGAATTCAGAATAATGATAGTAAAGATGATAAAAAATCTTGAAAACAGAAGGGAGAAAATGTATGAATAAATTAACGAAGACCTAGAAAAATTAAAGAATAAACATACAGAGACAAACAACACAATTACTGAAATTAAAAATATTCTAGAAGGAATCCAGAAGGAATGATTATTCCCTGGTGGCTCAGATGGTAAAGCATCTGCCTGCAATGTGGGAGACCCAGGTTCAATCCCTGAGTTGGGAAGATCCCCTGGAAAAGGAAATGGCAACCCACTCCAGTATTCTTGTCTGGAAAATTCCATGGGTGAAGGAGCCTAGTGGGCTACAGTCCATGGGGTCACAAAGAGTCAGACGCGACTGAACTTCACTCACTCACTAGAAGGAATCAATAGCAGAATATCTGAAGCAGAAGAATGAATCAGAGAGCTGGAAGATAAAATGGTGGAAATAACTTCTGAAGAGAATAATAAAGTAAAAAGAATGAAAAGATGTGAGGATAGTCTCAGAGACCTCAGGGACAATATCAAATGCTCCAACATTCAAATTATGGGGGTCCCAGAAGAAGAGAAAAAGAAAGGTATGAGAAAATTTTTGAAGAGATTATAGTTTAAAATTTCCCCACCCAAAAATGGAAAAGGAAATAGGCAATCAAGTCCAAGAGGTGCAAAGAATCCCATACAGGATAAACCCAAGGAGACACATACTAATCAAACTAAAAAAGATTAAACACAAAGAAAGAATACTAAAAGCAGCAAGGGAAAAGCAACAAGTAATATACAAGAAACATTCTGCTTTATTGACTATGACAAAGCCTTTGACTGTGTGGATCACAATAAACTGTGGAAAATTCTGAAAGAGAAGGGAATACCAGACCACCTGACCTGCCTCCCGAGAAACCTGTATGCAGGTCAGGAAACAACAGTTAGAAATGGACATGGAACAACAGACTGGTTCCAAATAGGAAAAGGAGTATGTCAAGGCTGTATATTGTCACCCTGCTTATTTAACTTATATGCAGAGTACATCATGAGAAACGCTGGGCTGGATGAAGCACAAGCTGGAATCAAGATTGCTGGGAGAAATATCAATAACCTCAGATATTCAGATGACACCACCCTTATGGCAGAAAGTGAAGAGGAACTCAAAAGCCTCTTGATGAAAGTGAAAGAGAAGAGTGAAAAAGTTGACTTAAAGCTCAGCATTCAGAAAACGAAGATCATGGCATCCAGTCCCATCACTTCATGGGAAATAGATGGGGAAACAGTGGAAACAGTGTCAGACTTTATTTTTTTGGGCTCCAAAATCACTGCAGATGGTGATTGCAGCCATGAAATTAAGAGACACTTACTCCTTGGAAGGAAAGTTATGACCAACCTAGATAGCATATTCAAAAGCAGAGACATTACTTTGCCAACAAAGGTCTATCTAGTCAAGGCTATGGTTTTTCCAGTGGTCATGTATGGATGTGAGAGTTGGACTGTGAAGAAAGCTGAGCGCCGAAGAATTGATGCTTTTGAATTGTGGTGTTGGAGAAGACTCTTCAGAGTCTCTTGGACTGCAAGGAGATCCAACCAGTCCATCCTAATGGAGAGCAGTCCTGGGTGTTCATTAGAAGGACTGATGTTGAAGCTGAAACTCCAATACTTTGGCCACCTCATGCGAAGAGTTGACTCATTGGAAAAGTTCCTGATGCTGGGAGGTATTGGGGGCAGGAGGAGAAGGGGATGACAGAGGATGACATGGTTGGATGGCACCACCAACTCGATGCACATGAGTTTGGGTGAATCCCGGGAGTTGGTGATGGACAGGGAGGCCTGGCGTGCTGCAATTCATGGGGTCGCCAGGAGTCAGACATGACTGAGCGACTGAACTGAACTGAACTTAACTGAACATACAAGGGAAATCCCATACATTTAACAGCTGATCTTTTAGCAGAAACTCTGCAGGTCTGATGGAGAAGGCGATGGCACCCCACTCCAGTACTCTTGCCTGGAAAATCCCATGGATGGAGGAACCTGGTGGGCTGTAGTCCATGGGGTTGCTAAGAGTTGGACACGACTGAGTGACTTCACTTTCACTTTTCACTTTCATGCATTGGAGAAGGAAATGGCAACCACTCCAGTGTTCTTGCCTGGAGAATCCCAGGGACGGGAGAGCCTGGTGGGCTGCCGTCTATGGGGTCGCACAGAGCTGGACACGACTGAAGCAACTTAGCAGCAGTAGCAGCAGCTGCAGGTCTGAAGGGAATGGCAGGATACATTTAAAGTACTGAAAGGGAAAAATCTACAAGCAAGATTACTCTAGCCAGTAAGGATCTCATTCAAAATTGATGAAGAAATCAAAAGCTTTTCAGACAAGCAAAAGTTAAGAGAAGTCAGTACCACCAAAGCAGCTTTACAACAAATGTTAAAGGGACTTATATAGTAAAGAAATACAAGAGAAGAAAGAGATCTACAAAGTCAAACCCCAAACAATTAAGAAAATAGCAATAGGAACATATATACCTATAATTACTTTAAATGTAAATGTATTAAACTCTTCAACCAAAAGACACAGACTGGCTGAATTAATACAAAAATAAGACCCATATATATGTTGTCTACAAGAAACCTACTTCAGACCTAAAGACACATATAGACTGAAAGTGGGAAGATGGAAAAATATATTCCATGCAAATGGAAAGCAAAAGAAAGCTGGAGTAGCAATCCTGATATCAGACAATATAGACCTTAAAGTAAAGAATATTACAAGAGATAAGGAAGGACACTACATAATGATCAAGGGCTCAATCCAAGAGGAAGACATAACAATTGTAAATATCTATGCACCCAGCATAGGAACACCTCAATACATAAGACAAACACTAACATACATAAAAGGAGGAACTGACAGTAACACAATAATAGTAAGAAACTTTAACACCCCACTCACACCAATGGACAGATCATCAAAACAGAAAATTAATAAGGAAACACAAGTCTTAAATTATACATAGATGAGATGGATCTCATTGGTATCTTCAGGACATTACATCCAAATGCAGAAGAATATACCTTATTTTCAAGTGCACATGGAACGTTCTCCAGGATAGACCACATCTTGGGTCACAAATCAAACCTCAGTAAATTTAAGAAAATTGAAATCATATCAAGCACCTTTTCTGATCACATTGCCATGAGAATAGATATCAATTATAAGGGGAAAAAAAGCATAGAAAACACAAACACATGGAGATTAAACAATACATTTCTCAATAACCAACAGGTTACTGAAGAAATCAAAAGGGAAATCAAAAAATTTCTATAAATAAATGACAATGAAAACACAACAACTCAAAACCTATGGGATGCAGCAAAAGTAGTTCTAAGAGGGATGTTTATAGCAATACAATCCTACCTCAAGAAAGAAGAAAAACATCGAATAGACAACCTAACTTTACAACTAAAACAACTGGAAAAAGAAGAACAAAAAAACCCCAAAATTAGCAGAAGGAAAGAAATCATAAAGATCTGAGCAGAAATAAATGCAAAAGAAATGAAAGAAACAATAGTAAAGATTAATAAAACTAAAAGCTGGTTCTTCGAGAAGATAAACAAAATTAACAAACCTTTAGCCAGACTCATCAAGAAAAAAAGAGAGAAGAATTGAATCAACAAAATTAGAAATGAAAAAGGAGAGGTTACAACAGACAATGAAGAAATACAAAGGATTATAAGAGACTATTATGAACAACTATATGGCAATAAAATGGATAACCTGGAAGAAATGGACAGATTCTTAGAAAAGTTCTATCTTCCAAGACTGAACCAGGAAGACATGATACTATACGTAGAAAAGCCTAAAGATAGTATCAGAAAATTACTAGAGCTAATCAGTGAATTTAGCAAAGTTGCAGGATACAAAATCAATACACAAAAATCACTTGCATTTCTATATGCTAACAATGAAAAATCAGAAAGAGAAATTAAGGAGTCAATCCCATTTACCATTGCAACAAAAAGAATAAAATATCTAGAAATAAACTTACCTAAGGAGATAAAAGAACTGTACATAGAAAATTATAAGACACTAATGAAAGAAATCAAAGATGACATAAACAGATGGAGAGATATTCCATGTTCCTGGGTAGGAAGAATCAATATTGAGAAAATGACTAAATACCAAATGCAATCTATGGATTCAATGTGATCCCTATCAAACTACCAATGGCAGTTTTCACAGAACTAGAACCAACGATTTCACAATTTGTATGGGAACACAAAAGACCCAGAATAGCCAAAGCAGTCCTGAGAAAGAAGAATGGAGCTGGAAGAATCAACCTTCCTGACTCCAGATTATACTACAAAGCTACAGTCATCAGACAGTATGGTACTGGCACAAAAACAGAAATAAAGACCAATGGAACAAGATAGAAAGCCCAGAACTAAACCCATGCACCAGTGGGTACCTTATTTTTGACAAAGGAGACAAGAATATACAATGGGGCAAAGAGAGCCTCTCAATAAATGATGCTGGGAAAACTGGACAGCTACATGTAAAAGAAAGAAATTAGAACACTTCTTAATACCATACGCAATGATAAACTCAAAATAGATTAAAGACATAAGTGTAAGACCAGAAACTATAAAACTCTTAGAGGAAAACATTGGCAGAACACTCAATGGCATAAATCAAAGTAAGATCCTCTATGAGTAATGGAAATAAAAACACAAGTAAATAAGTGTGACCTGATTAAACTTAAAAGCTTTTGCACAGCAAAGGGAACTATAAGCAAGGTGAAAAGACAGCCCTTAGAATGGGAGAAAATAATAGCAAATGAAACAACTGACAAAGGATTAATTTCCAAAATATACAAGCAGCTCATACAACTCAATACCAGAAACACAAACAACCCAATCAAAAAGTGGGAAAAAGATCTAAACAAACATTTCTCCAAAGAAGACATAGAGATGGCTAACAAACACATAAAAAGATGCTCAACATCATTCATTACTAGAGAAATGCAAATCAAAACTACAAGGAGATATCACCTCACACCAGTCAGAATGGCCATCATCAAAAAGTCTACAAAAAATAAATGTTGGAGAGGGTGTGGAGAAAAGGGAACACTCTTGCACTGTTGGTGGGAATGTAAATTGATACAGCCACTGTGGAAGACGGTATGGAGATTCCTTAAAAAACTAGAAATAAAAGCACCATATGACCCAGCAACCCCACTCCTAGGCATATACCCTGAGGAAACCAAAATTGAAAAAGACACATGTATCCCATTATTCATTGCAGCACTATTTGCAATAGTTGGAACATGGAAGCAACCTAGATGTGCATTGACAGATGAATGGATAAAGAAGTTGTGGCACATATACACAATGGAATAGTACTCAGCCATAAAAAGGAACACATTTGAGTCAGTTCTAATGAGGTAGATGAACATAGAGCCTATTATACAGAGTCAAGTAAGTCAGAAAGAGAAAGATAAATATCATATACTAACACATATATATGGAATCTAGAAAAATGGTACTGAAGAATTTATTTGCAGGGCAGCAATGGAGAAATAGGCACAGAGAATAGACTTATGGACATGGGGAGAGAAGAGGAGAGGGTGAGATGTATTGAGAGAGTAACACGGAAACTTATATTACCATATGTAAAATAGATAGCCAACAGGAATTGCTGTATGTCCCAGGAAACATGTACACCCATGCCTGATTCATGTCAATGTATGACAAAAACCACTACAATATCGTAAAGTAATTAGCCTCCAATTAAAATAAATAAATAATTTTTTTTTAAAAAAGGAAACCCAAAGAGGGACTGTGTATCAACCTAGAGGGGTGGGATGGGAAGGGAGATGGGAAGGAGGCTCAAAACAACAAAATTCTATAAAGCAATTATCCTTCAATTAAAAAATAACTAAATTAAAAAAAAACAAAAAATGAGCTACATTTCCTTGGGAATTCTCTGGTGGTCCAGTTGTTAGGATGCGGTGCTTTCACTGCTAGGGCAGGAGTTGCATCCCTGGTCAAAGAACTATGATCCCACAAGCGGCTTGGTATAGTGGGGGTGGGGGAGGGGCAGACCTACATTTTCTAGACTGTCTTACAGCTAGGGTGCCATATGTGGTTTAGATTCTTTTGAATTTGTGTATTTGCATGAAGCTTGGATTTGAAACTGAGTTAAAGGTGGGAAGAGGTAGGGCCAGAAACAACCAGCTCTGCTGGAGTAGATGGTGGCAGAGGCATCATGGTTCTACATTGGCCACTTTCTGGTTCTGCTGCATCCGACAGCAATGGCAGATGCTTTTTCAAAATTGGCAGAGGTAGTTGGGTGTTGTTCTTAGAAGCTCAGTTAGTACCCATTTCTCTGCCTTTCCGTTTTCTGCTTAAAGTGTAGCATCTGTTGTCTTCAAGCTATATACCAACCATGCCAGGTGCCTGAGAAGCTATATTCTTCACCACCCAGTTTTCAGTGCATAGAACCATGCAGTCCAGTAACCAAGGTTAGGTTAGCCTGTAAATAGAATAGGTAGCCCCCAAATCCAGTGACTTCAGGGGATGTCCTCTGTTCCCTGAGTTTACTGACCTCATATTTCACCTGAAATTCCAGTCTTAGGATTTCATTTCTTTAGTTTAAAGCCTCCTTGTCCCCCTCCCCGTCCCCCTCTTCCCCACCCGCCCGGCTCCTCTAAGCTATTCCTATGTGCATCACACCCATGTTGGACTTTCTCTTACTGTATATAGTAATCTTTAACATTAATGAAATTTCTCCTCTGTGTTCACTAGTGATATGTTGTGGGAGTAAATAGCCATGAAGGATGGGCAGGGAAGAATATCAGAGTCAAAAGGAGATGCTAACAAAGTAAAATTATTTGGGAAGGTGTAACTCCTTAAGCAGATGTTATTGGTTTTCACCTTAATATGCATGAGTTATTGGTCTCAGTTGATTTCTGGTTTTTATTCTGTAGAGCTGGAGCTGAGGAGAGTCATGGAGTAAAAGGTGAAAATGCTTGGGAAATCCACATTTTTCGGGTCTCTTCTGGAGTTGGAAGTGTTTGCTACCTAGGGAGTTGGTGTACAGAGCATGGAGATATTGAAGATACATTTGCTGAGAGTAGGCATGCCTTTATTCTTTAGAGCTTAAGTTAAAAAACAGTATATGCTGATATGGACAGATGTGAAGAGGGTGTGTAAACAGTGGGCAACATTTGCTAGTTCTTATACTTGGAAGTGGGCTTCCCAGATGGTGCTAGTGGTAAGGAACCCGTCTGCCAATGCAGGAGACATAAGAGACGTGGGTTTGATCCCTGAGTTGGGAAAATCTCCTGCAGGAGGGCATGGCAACCCACTCCAGTATTCTTACCTGGAGAATCCCATAGACAGAGGAGTCTGGCGGGCTACAGTCCATAGGGTAGCAGAGTCGGACATGACTGAAGTGACTTAGCATGCACACATACTTGGAAGTAGGTCTTCCCTGGTGGGTGGTTTAGTTGCTAAGCCATGTCGGACTCTTGCAACCCTATGGATTGTACCCCACCAGGCTCCTCTGCCCATGGGATTTCCCAGACAAGAATACTGGAGTGGGTTGCCATTTCCTTCTCTAGGAGATCTTCCAAACCCAAGTATCCAACCCAGGTCTCCTACATTGCAAGTGGTCTCCTGCATTGCAAGTTTGATTCCTGGGTCTGGAAGATCCCCTGGAGGAGGGCACAGAAACCTACTCTAGTATTCTTGCCTGGAGAATCCCATGGACAGAGGAGTCTGGCGGGCTACAGTCCATAGGGTCACAAAGAGTCAGACATGACTGAGCAAGTGAACACACACAAACACACTTGGAAGCACACAAAGGAAAATGTGTTTAGAGGAAAGGAAGGGAGTGGGTAATGGGAGTGTTCCTACTCAGACAGGGTAGAGCTGCTGGGATTTCTCTTCTGACTAATCCAAGAAGGGTTTGGAGTGGGTAGTACAATTCTTTTTTTTTTTTTTGGTCAGTCACATATTAAATACTTTTGAGCTTCAAGTGGAATGATTTTAAGGAGCTATTTAGAGGCAAGGTAACTCACTGGTTGGTCAGCAGAATCCTGGGCTTTTAATGGGAGAAGGCTGTGAGATGGGATCATTATGACTATTTCAAAGTTTCAATGAACAAGTTTATCCACAAAGCATTTCTCCAGTCTTTCCTAGGAGAATTAGAAACACTTTCACAACTATCTAATTTTAATCTCTCCAACATCTTTGTGAGGTAGGTAAGAAATATTTTTGCACTTTTTTTTTAACAGATGATAAAATTTCATGACAAGTAGTTTCCAAAGAAACCACGTGGGGCCAAAGTGTGAAGCCAGTCCGAACAGTCAGTCTTCTGATAGCAGAGCTGTCTTTCCTGTTGCTGAAGCATCTTGTTCAGCAAGATAAACAAGATGATTGTCCTTTCTTATTTCTGTTCTGATCTCATGGCTATCGATGGCCTTCAGAGTGGTCATGCAGGGCTTTCGTTATGGTTTAGTCACTAAATCGTGCCTGACTCTTTGCAACCCCATGAACTGTAGCCTGCCAGGCTGCTCTGTCCATAGGATTTCCCAGGACAGAATACTAGAATGGGTTGCCATTTCCTACTTCAGGGGATCTTCCTGACCCAAGGATCAAACCCACACCTCCTGCTTGGCAGGCAGATTTTTTACCACTAAGCCACTTGGGAAGCTCAATGCAGGGATTCAGTTCAGTTCAGTTCAGTCACTCAGTCGTGTCTGACTCTCTGCAATCCCATGAACCGCAGCACACCAGGCCTCCCTGTCCATCACCAACTCCCGGAGTTTACCCAAACCCATGTCCATTGAATCGGTGATGCCATCCAACCATCTCAACCTCTGTCATCCCCTTCTCCTCCTGCCCTCAATCTTTCCCAGCATCAGGGTCTTTTCCAATGAGTCAGCTCTTCACATGAGGTGGCCAAAGTATTGGAGTTTCAGCTTCAACATCAGTCCTTCCAATGAACGCCCAGGACTGGTCTCCTTTAGGATGGACTGGTTGGATCTCCTTGCAGTCCAAGGGACTCTCAAGAGTCTTATCCAACACCACAGTTAAAAAGCATCAATTCTTCGGCACTCAGCTTTATTTGTAGTCCAACTCTCACATACATGACTACTGGAAAAACCATAGCCTTGACTAGACGGACCTTTGTTGGCAAAGTAATGTCTCTGCTTTTTAATATGCTGTCTAGGTTGGTCATAACTTTCCTTCCAAGGAATAAGCGTCTTTTAACTTCATGGCTGCAATCACCATCTGCAGTGATTTTGGAGCCCCCAAAAATAAAGTCAGCCACTGTTTCCACTATTTCCCCATCTATTTGCCATGAAGTGATACAGGGATTAGCATCAGCCTATAATGGGTTCATAAGAGTGTTAATTATGAAGGCTTTCCTCTGGATCTGAGAGTAGACTGTGCATAGAATATGCTTTTCTTTTTCTTTTTAATTTTTTGCTGGGTTCTTAGAGAGGTTTCAGAGCTACAGAAAAATTATCTGGTACATGAAGCTGTAGAATCTTAGGAACTTTTATTCAGCAGCTCAAAAAGCCTTTCCTGGAGCATGAACTCTAATGAAAGGCAGAATTAAAAGAAAAGACATGGCTAATCATTATCTTCCTACCTTCTATTATTGTAGAAATAATTCTATTGATCTGCTCCGCTAAGTTTTACCCCGTCAGTAACAAAGACTTAATTTCTAACAACAGCGGATGAATAATAGACGAACAGCCAATTTATGCTGGGATGTTAAAGCCTGAAAGATAATGAAACCTCTCCTCTTTGTTTAAAATAGGATTTGAAACAGGCTACATAAAAATAGCTGTATATCATTAGAGCTTGGTGGTCAACAAGATAGAGACCTTTGTGTTAAAGGGAATTTTCTCTTGTTTTAAAGACAGATTGTGGATTTAGTTTTGATTTTTATTTCCTATCAATGAAACCTTAAGATATTTTCTTTTCATATTTAATTTCACTGTTAAGAAAAGCTTAGGGCTGAAAGACCCTTGTGAAACAACACCCTTT
Source organism: Bos taurus (assembly GCF_002263795.3). Lineage (NCBI taxonomy): Eukaryota > Metazoa > Chordata > Mammalia > Artiodactyla > Bovidae > Bos > Bos taurus. The sequence continues at coordinate 39,838,558 of NC_037336.1, forward strand.
TGCTTTTAAAGCAGAATTAGGCAAATTGAAGGATTTGATTGGTCATATAGATGCCTACAGAGAAGGCAATGACACCCTACCCCAGTACTCTTGCCTGGAAAATGGAGGAGCCTGGTGGGCTACAGTCCATGAGGTTGCTAAGAGTCGGACGCGGCTGAGCGACTTCACTTTCACTTTTCGCTTTCATGCATTGGAGAAGGAAATGGCAACCCACTCCAGTGTTCTTGCCTGGAGAATCCCAGGGACGGCAGAGCCTGGTGGGCTGCCGTCTATGGGGCCCCACAGAGTCGGACACGACTGAAGCGACTTAGCAGCAGCAGCATCATAGATGCCTAATGCTCTCTAGTTCCCTTTATGCTTAAATTGAATGCTGGAATACGACTGCGTGACTTGCAAACTATTTTCATTATCGTCCACCAAATTTAGGAAGGTTCTCATCTAACGTAATAAATATACAAAATCAAGATTCACTTAAAACTTCACTAGTGTTGATTTTAAGAGCTTCAAGAAAGACACATGAGATGGACGACGAGGCCACTCTCAGTGCATTCTGTGAGGCTGAAAAAGTGAGAGGATTGGTTCTGAAATAATTATGCTATGCCATTATTAAATTTCCTGTGAAGAAAATGTATAGTTGGACAATGACCACTTAATTTTCTTAGATCTCTGGGTTCAAATCTTATAAAATTCTATACATTTCTAAGTGTGTGATCTATAGTAAAGAAAGAGGTCCATTCCAGTCTTGGGTGATAAGGAGTAGAGAAAGACCTAGAAAAGCATTCTGTTTTTGTACTCAGCATTTTATGTTCTGAAGATGTAGAACAAAACTTTTTCATCATCGATGTATCTGATGTTTTGTGTTTTAATGTTTGGTACTGTTTTAATTTTGAAGTATACAGATGGGGGTTTGGGATCCACAATCAGTATTCTTGAGGTTTATGAAAGTCTTAATCAGGCTCTACCTTAAACCTATACCAGTGTCTTCTGCTCAAAAACCATCAATAAATCCCATTTCCAATGAATAAAATCCCAACTATTCAGCCTGCTTCTTTCCAAAGCTTCCCAGGACCGTCCCGTCTCTAGGACATGGTGAATTAGCATGACGAAAGGTCCAGAGACAGGAAAGCAGAGGGGGTGTTTGGGGTGTAGCCAATGGGGGCTCCTGGCTGGAATGTGGGGAGCCTGAAGGTTGGGTCCATTTTTACCAAGTCTGGTATCAGAGGGTTCTTCAAACCCTCTGATACACTTATTTTACACAACTCCTTTTTGTGCCAGAGACTGGTTAGAGCAGGGAGGCAAAAATGAATAATTATCATCCATGTCGCCATCCCTGCCTCTACTGTAGGACTTAGACTGGTAAAGAAGCCCTGCAGAGGCAGTTAAGTGCTGTGATACCTGATGGGCCAAAGTTATGGCAATAATGGGAATTTGTTTCCTGGTTTTTACATACTATTTCCCCACATTAAAGGCTGAATTAAAAACCCACAAAGACATCAAAATAAAAGCTGCAGCTATTAAAAACCCATTCCAGTGACCTCATACTTTGTGGTTGAAGCAGCTAATGGTAGCTACACACCCGCAAGTATTAGCAAGACACAGAAACTTGTCCCCACTGTTTGCAGTCCTTTTCTTTTCTTTTCTGCCGGCTGCCTTTTGTGACGGGAACTATTTCTCCTGTGTTCTCTCCTAGCAACAGCAACATTCTTTAGGACGGCATTTGTCTCCCGCTCTGAGCAACTGTCTAAGTCACTGGGGAAGAGGGGTAGGTGGGGGCGGGGCTGGTTGCTGTCCTTCTGCTCCCTCCTGGGAGAGAGCTGCTCTCTGGAAACACTCAGGAGGCTTCTGCACTGTGAACATTCCTGAAGGAGGTGTGGGGAGAGGTGTGTTCTGCAGTTGGGTTGGTACCTGCTTGATGGTGCAAACTATAGGCAAGTGTTTGGGGACCAGGACTGTGGCTGTTCTGAGGGGCTGGTGAAAAGCAGTCAGAGATGATTGAGCTGGCGCAATATGAAGAGCATGCTTTAAAGAGAAAGTGTAAAAGTGAGCAAGCGAACACAGTGAGAGAGTTAAGGGGAAATGGTGGTCTGCGTCCATGGCACACCAAACCCATAGAAGTTAGAAATGAAAGGAAGAATGGACACAGCTTACAGTACTGCAGGTTGAAGTGGGAAGGAAAAGACCCACTAGTTAAATTGCATCAGTGTGCTTTCCGAGAAACAAAGGAAACCTTAGGAAGATACACCCTGGCTGTGGCGATTCTGAAAGAAAAAGACAATGGGCTTGGGTGGTGACACCAGAAGCAAGTGGTTCTCATTTCCCCTCTTATGCCAGTAAAGACTCAGTAAGTTCAAGCCCCAAACGAACAATCCAACCTAAAGGCAAAAAGAATATAAACTAGTGCAAAACTAAAACAAAAGTCCTTTCTGACTTACTATGAAGTAACACATTACATATGACAGGAATTACCGTAGGCCAGGAACACTAGGTTCTTTAAATACATTAACTCATTTAATCATCCCAACAACTCTATGAGGAAGTTACTAGTATTATCTCTGTTTTATAGATGAAGAAACTGAGGTACAGAGAAGTAAAGTAACTTGCACAGGGTGACATTGGTAGTGAGTGGCTATAAAGAAAGCTGAGCGCTGAAGAATTGATGCTTTTGAACTGTGGTGTTGGAGAAGACTCTTGAGAGTCCTGTGGACTGCAAGGAGACCAAACCAGTCCATCCTAAAGGAGATGAGTCCTGAATCTTCATTGGAAGGACTGATGCTGAAGCTGAAACTCCAACCCTTTGGCCACCTGTTATGAAGAGCTGACTCATTTGAAAAGACCGTGATGCTGGGAATGATTGAAGGCGGGAGGAGAAGGGGACGACAGAGGATGAGATGGTTGGATGGCGTCACTGACTCAATGGACATGAGTTTAAGTAAGCTCTGGGAGTTGGTGATAGACAGGGAAGCCTGATACTGGAGTCCACGGGGTTGCAAAGAGTCGGATACAGTTGAGTGACTGAACTGAACTGAACGCTTAGATTAGGGTCTTCTGCTTCACCTCGTCTTTTGATCTTCACCTCATCTTTTGGCTTTGTTTCCTTTACCTGTCTTCCTGAATCCATCTCTCTTTAACTCTCTGGAATCCTTCAGTGAGCTGAAGGGCATTGTGTCCCAGTAAGGGTTTTGCAGATTTCTAGGTGCTATCATTTAGTTAGAGAAAGCAAGGAGCAGCTTTGCCCATACAATATTCCTGTGGCTGACTCCAGCTCCTTTTCCTTTCATTCTAGAGCTCTGAGAAATTCCCAGAGCAGATAGGGGAAGAAAACTCTCCTCTTGGACTCCCTACATCTTCCCATCAGGTGTCATGGGGAAGAAAAGAACAGCAGACAAGGGAATTTCTGAGTTTTGAGTATCAGGACCCTTTGTCAGTGCCTAACAATTTGTTAGTAACTATACTTAGAGGATTGAGGGAGAACATTTGCACCCACGTGTTCGTTCAGTTCAGTTCAGTTGCTCAGTCGTGTCCAACTCTTTGCAACCCCATTGACCGCAGCACGCCAGGCCTCCCACAAACTCCCAGAGTTTACCCAAACTCATGTCCATTGAGTTGGCAATACCCTCCAACCATTTCATCCTCTGTCGAGCCTCTCAAAATAAAGTCAGCCACTGTTTCCACTGTTTCCCCATCTATTTCCCATGAACTGATGGGACCAGATGCCATGATCTTAGTTTTCTGAATGTTGAGCTTTAAGCCAACTTTTTCACTCTCCTCTTTCACTTTCATCAAGAGGCTCCTTAGTTCTTCTTCACTTTCTGTCATAAGGGTGGTGTCATCTGCATATCTGAGGTTATTGATATTTCTCCCAGCAATCTTGATTCCAGCTTGTGCTTCATCCAGCCCAGCATTTCTCATGATGTACTCTGCATATAAGTTAAATAAGTAGGGTGGTAATATAGAGCCTTGACGTACTCCTTTCCCTATTTGAAACCAGTCTGTTGTTCCATGTCCAGTTCTAACTGTTGCTTCCTGACCTGCATACAGGTTTCTCAGGAGGCAGGTCAGGTAGTCTGGTATTCCCATCTCTTTCAGAATTTTCCACAGTTTATTGTGATCCACACAGTCAAAGGCTTTGGCATAGTCAGTAAAGCAGAAATAGATGTTTATCTGGAACTCTCTTGCTTTTTTGATGATCCAGTGGATGTTGGCAATTTGATCTCTGGTTCCTCTGCCTTTTCTAAAACCAGCTTGAACATCTGGAAGTTCACAGTTCACATATTGCTGAAGTCTGGCTTGGAGAATTTTGAGCATTATTTTACTAGCGTGTGAGATGAGTGCAATTGCATGGTAGTTTGAGCATTAATCTCCCTGCTACAAATCACTTTGAAGTCAAAAAGATTCCTGGTTGAAACTTTCCTACAGTTGGAATGAAAACTGACCTTTTCCAGTCCTGTGGCCACTGCTGAGTTTTCCAAATTTCCTGGCATATTGAGTGCAGCACTTTTACAGCATCATCTTTTAGGATTTAAAATAGCTCAACTGGAATTCCATCACCCCCACTAGCTTTGTTCATAGTATTTCCTAAGGCCCACTTGACTTCCCATTCCAGGATGTCTGGCTCTAGGTGAGTGATCACACCATCGTGATTATCTGGGTTGTGAAGATCTTTTTTGTATAGTTCTTCTGTGTATTCTTGCCACCTCTTCTTAATATCTTCTGCTTCTGTTAGGTCCATAGCATTTCTGCCCTTTATTGAGCCCATCTTTGCATGAAATGTTCCCTTGGTATCTCTAGTTTTCTTGAAGCAATTTCTAGTCTTTCTGATCTATTGTTTTCCTCTATTTCTTTGAACTGATCACTGAGGAAGGCTTTTTAATCTCTCCTGGCTATTCTTTGGAACTCTGCATTCAAATGGGTATATCTTTCCTTTTCTCCTTTGTTTTTTGCTGCTCTTCTTTTCTCACCTATTTGTAAGGCCTCCTCAGATAGTCATTTTGCTTTTTTGCATTTCTTTTTCTTGGGAATGGTCTTGATCCCTGTCTCTTGTACAATGTCACGAACCTCTGTCCATAGTTCATCAGGCACTCTATCAGATCTAGTCCCTTAAATCTATTTCTCACTTCCACTGTATAGTCGTAAGGGATTTGATTTAGGTCATACCTGAATGGTCTAGTTGTTTTCCATACTTTCTTCAATTTAAGTCCAAATTTGGCAATAAGGATTTCATGATCTGAGTCACAGTCAGCTCCTGGTCTTGTTTTTCCTGACTGTATGGAGCATCTCCATCTTTGGATGCAAAGAATATAATCAATCTGATCTCAGTGTTAGCCATCTGGTGATGTCCATGTGTTCATGGACACCTTGTAATAACTGCTTCCAACCTTCTACAAGCCCTTCATCCCCCTCAACCATCACCATGGCCTAGGAATCTCCATGTCAAGGCGTCTAAAGATTTTATCACAGACTACCTAAACCTTGTTTAAAAAAGACTTTAAGAACTCATCTCTGACTTAATCTCTGGAGGTGGGGCTTGTAAACCTGCATTTTAAATAACTCCCAGGTGGTTCTCACTCACACTTAAGTTTGAGAGTCTCTGCATTGTGATCTGAAAGTAGTATAGTTAGTTCTTCTGCTCTCTCTTGGGCTAGAGTGGTGATGTGAAGAAAAAGCAAAACGACTTTTGACCTCAGGATTTTTAATATATTCACAAGCTAAGTTGAAATGACAGAGCCCTGAGATGTTTGCCTTTGGGCATGCTGTGCTTCACTTTATCCTGTCAGTTCCCTGGTGATCTTTTCTGACCTTAAAAGGCTTTTTAAGCCCTTGACTTTAGGAAAGTTTCAACCAGGAATGTTTTTGACTTCAAAGTGATCTGTAGCGGGGAGATTATTTCTGGCATGTGTCATAATGATAAGATGAGCTGAGAGTGAGAGAGGGGAAGTGCTCCCAGGTGGTCCTGGTCCTATGAAACAGGGAGTGTTTTGATCATTCTTAACTTAAGCTGCTTTACTGTCACAAAATCCAGGAATGTCTCATCATGAGAGTTGATGTCCATAAATAAACCTAACTAACAACGCTTCAGATATGTTTTCAGAATCCAGGAAAGTGTTTGTGTGTGTGTGTGTGAAGTCTTTTATGAACTTCCTGTCCAGGCCTAGAGCTATCAGGCCTCATAGATTTCACCCTGTCCATACACGTCTTTCCCCCAACACACATGTTTCTTTTTTTTAACCAATGACTTGGGTGAAGCATTCCCTGATCCTTCCCAAGTTCCTTGATGGGAAAAGGAACCAGGTTGGAAATATTACTCGTGAGCCATCCAACATGGATTTGAGTATGATAAATTCTGGGAGACAGTGAAGGACAGAGGGGCCTGGTGTACTGCAGTCCACAGGGTTGCAAAGAGTCAGACATGACTTAGCAACTGAACAACAGCAACAACTTTATTGGTTAGGGTGGATAAGCACCAGGATTTGCTGGAGGAAATGTATTTTCTTGGGTCTGATTTCAGCAGGGTTGCTTGTAGTGTCTGTTGTTTGTCGGCAGTTCTAGGCCCATTCTAGGTCCACGAGGTCTGATTCAGGCCCATTCTGAGACTGTAACTCTGGCTGGAACTGAACCCACATGGCCAGGACTCCAACCCATCCAAAACCAAGCTTTGGACTTGAACCTATAGTCTTTTAACTGAGATCACATTTGGTTTCAGGACATAATGAAGCTCAGGTTCTTGATGTCTTATCACAAAAAAGAATTCAGTAGGAGACAAAGTGATAGGTGAGAAGTGAATTTATTTAGAGAGAAACACACTCTACAGACAGAGTGTGGGCCATCTCAGAAGGTGAGAGTGGCCCCCAAATATGGCCTGGTTAATTTTTATGGGCTGGGTAATTTCATAGACCAATTTAAGGGTTTCCCTGGTGGCTCAGTGGTAAAGAATCTGCCTACAAACGCAAGAGACGTGGGTTCCATCCCTGGGTCGGGAAGATCCTGTGGGGAAGGAAATGCAGCGCACTCCAGTATTCTTGCCTGGGAAATCCCGTGGACAGAGGAGCTTGGTAGGCTACAGTCCATTGGGTTGCAAAAGAGTCTGACATGACTTAGCAACTAAAAGAAATAACGATTATTTCGTTATTGGATTATTCCAACTATTTTGGGGAGGGGGGTAGGGATTTCCAGGAACTGGGGCACCTCTCACTTTTTTATTCTTAACAGTTGGCCTCAGAACTGAAATAGTGCTGGTGGATATGTCACTTAGCTTGCTGACGTGTTGTTCAGTCACTAAGTTGTGCCCAACTCTTTGTGAACCCATGGACTGTAGCACTTCAGGATCCTCTATCCTCCACTATCTCCCAGAGTTTGCTCAAATTCATGCCATCGAGTCAATGATGCTATCTAATCATCTCATCCTCTGCTTCAATTCTCTGAGTCATTGATGCTATCTAACCATCTCATCCTCTGCCCCCTTCTCATTTTGTCTTCAATCTTTCCCAGCATCAGGGTCTTTTCTAATAAGCCGGCTCTCTGCATCAGATGGCCAAAGTACTGGAGCTTCACCTTTAGCAACAATCCTTCCAATGAATATTCAGAGTTGATTTCCTTTAGGATTGACTCGTTTGATCTTCTTGCAGTCCAAGGAACTCTTAAGAGTCTTCTCCAGCACCACACCTCCTGTGTAGAGGAAGGATAAAGCAAGTCCAAACTGCTTGAGTAAGACAAACACCAAGAATGAGAGAACACAACATTAGGGGATCCAAAAGAGGCAGGAAAGAGTTCTTTCCCAAGCAGGCCAGGGCACAGAGACATCCTCTGGGCATTTTCCATAAGACTAGCCCAGAGCCAACTTTATTAGGCTGTAGACTGGGCAGGAGTGTGATTTTTAGACAGAGCTCCCAGCCCCAAAGAGTGGTTCCAATGTCTGTCATTCTATTATACTTTGTTTTTCTAGGTCTTTAAAGTTTTCATCTTGATGATTTCTTTCTTTAATGTGGATACTTCTCATGAGGCCTAAGTCATACTGAACTAATATCTTGATATTTAGCTACATCCTTAGGGTGGAGAGGAGGAAACTAATTGACAGTTCAGTGTACACAATCCTATCTAAGCTGAAGCTTGAGATGGGTGTTGAAAGGGAAATAAAGTGTGTTTCAAGTGTAGTGATAGAAGTAGGAGGGAACTAAAAATAAACTGATTAGTTCATCTTAGAAGCTGGCTCAAGCTATCCTTTGAGGTTTCCCACTGATAACAAAGGAGTATTTGATGGGCTTTAAATGGGATTAATGCAGTCTTTTTTGATGGACTGAAAAAATTAATAATAGCCTTTCACATTGAAAGACTTTCAATTTTGCTTTTACTTAGCAATTCTACTCTTAAGAATTTAACATGATAAAATAATTATTAATACTTTGGTTTATTTGGTTTATTATTCACTCTTCAACAGTTATTTATCGAGCACATACTACATTGCCAGGTGCAGTTCTAAAAACTGAGGTTACAGCAATAATCAAAGCAAACAAGTCCCTGACCTCTCGGAAGTCTCTTCCAACTATGTTCTAGTTGGAAGAGACAGGTAATAAGTATGGTGTTACCAAATCTCATTGACAGTTTTCAGCCCACATTTTATTGGACTGCTCTGTGTTTTTCTTCTAGAAATACTTTTTTCACTTGGTTTCTGGGACACTACATTCTTACTTCACTGACTCTCTCCAAATCTTTTGATGGAGTCTTCTCATCTTCCTGACCTTAAATTGGTCATCCCCAGAGCTAAGCCTTCAAATATTTCTTCCCTCCCTCTCTCAACATCAATATACTGATGATTCAAATTTATATTCCCAGGCTTCACTGTACCTCTGAATTCCAGTCTTTCAAATCCAACTGCCTACTTGACATCTCCATTTGGATGGCTTCCCAAATATAATATGACCACAAAAATCAAACCCTTGATTTTTCACCCCACATGACTCTTACTGAGCAGGGTGATTATTGAGCCTTTCCCTTCTCAGTTAATGGCAACTTCATTTTTCTAATTACTCAGGTAAAACCTTGAAAATATCCTTGACTTCTTTCTTTTTCTCATTGTCTACCTCTGACCCATCAGACTTAGCTACAAAGATGTCCATCACAGCATTGTTTAGAAAATGAAAACCTGACAATGATCTAATCATTCAACAGTGAGATTGGCTAAATTATGGTACATGCAGCCATTAAAGATGATGCTCTAGGTTAACAGGTAAATATCTAAAGACATTTCAATTATGGAACATTTCAAACATACTCAGTAATAGAGAGCTGAGAATCCCCATCACCCAGGTACAACAATCATCAGCCCACAGACATTCTTCCTTCATTTACATACCTGCTTATCTCTCACCTCTCCATTGGATTGTTTTTAAGCAAATCCTAGACATCATCTTATGTATTATATGATAAATTACATATTTAAATATGATTTACTATAACCCTGACCACATGGAAACAGGGCCTCACCTGTACAGTAAGAAAGTTGTACATCTTATTCCAAACAAGTATTGGTTTGTCTGGTATTTTTAGAGCTTTACTCTGTTGAAGTGATTCTCAGCTAAACATGTCTGTTGTAGCCTTGGTAAGTATTTCCACTTTTGTTATTTATTAGTGGTATCTTGTTTTGAAGTGTCAAATGTTGTGACTAAAGTAAAATATCATTGTAATTTAAAGTGAAAAAAAAAGATTTAAATATTATATAATTATATATTAAATAATAATATATTTATTATTTAACATATGTAAATATTAATATTATGTTACAAAAACAGATTATAAAGAAGCACAAGTTCACTTTTGTTTTATATGTATATATTGTTGTTGCTTAGTTGCTAAGTTATGTCCAACTCTCGCCATCCTATAGACTGTAGCCCCCCAGGCTCCTCTGTCTATAGGATTTCCCAGGCAAGAATACTAGAGTGGGTTGCCACTTCCTTCTCCAGGGGATCTTCCTAACCCAGGGGTGAAACCCATATTGGCAGGTAGATTCTTTAACACTGGGCCACCTGGGAAGTCCATATAGTACATACTATATACACAGCTTCCCAGGTGGCACTAGTGGTAAAGAACCCACCTGCCAATGCAGGATACATAAGAAATGAGGGTTCCATCCATGGGTCAGGGAGATCCTCTGGAGGAGGGCATGGCAATCACTCCAGTATTCTTGCCTGGAGAATCCCATGGACAGAGGAGCCTGGCAGGATACAGTTAATAGGGCTGCACAGAGTTGGACACGACTGAAGCGACTTAGCACACATGCACACACATATGATGTGTATGTGTGTGTGTGTGTATATATATATATATATATATACACATACATATATAGTATTGGGGCTTCCCTGGTGGCTCAGATGGTAAAGAGTCTGCCTGCAGTGCGGGAGACCCGGGTTCAATCCCTGGGTCGGGAAAATCCCTGGAGAAGGAAATGGCAACCCACTCCAGTATCCTTGCCTGGAAAATCCCATGGATGGAGGAGCCTGGCAGGCTATATATAGTCCATGGGGTCACAAAGAGTTGGACACAACTGAGCGGCTTCACTTTCACTTTCATATATTATATGAATAGGAAAAAATCTGACAGGATAGCTATATCTGGATTGTGATATTATGAATTATTGTTGATATCTTCTTTCGCTTGTGTATATTCTCCACAGTGAACAGGTATTACATGGAGAAAAGAGAATGGGGTTTGGGGGAAGATGTTAATGATAGCTTTGTATCTTTCTAAATTTGATTAATTGAGGTTGGTTACTTCACATTGTGAAATAGAAACAACCACCTAGCCAAAGTAAGGATCCTAGTTAGTCAGCTTCTGTATTCTCTCTGGACAGCCTCTAATCAAATGTTGCTACATTAATATCCACGGCTACAGTTGTTCAGTTGCCAAGTCCTGTCCGAATCTTTGCGACCCCTTGGACTACAGCGTGCCAGGCTCCCCTGTCCTTCACTATCACCTGAACTTTGCTCAAATTCATGTCCATTGAGTCGGTGATGCTATCTAACCATCTCATCATCTGCTGCCCCCTTCTCCTTTTGCCATCTATCTTTGCAGCATTGGGGTATTTTCCAATGAGTTGGCTCTTCGCATCAGATGGCCAGAGTATTGGAGCTTCAGTATTAGTCCTTCCAATGAATAGTTAGGGTTGATTTCCTTTAGGGTTTACTGATTTGATCTCCTTCCTGTCAAGGGGACTCTCAAGAATTTTCTCCAGCACCACAATTTGAAAGCATCAGTCCTTGGGCACTCAGCCTTCTTTATGGTCCCTCTCTCACATCCGTACATGACTATTGGAAAACATAACTTTGACTATAATATGGACATTTGTTGGCAAAGTGATGTCTCTGCTTTTTAATATGCTGTCTAGGTTTATCATAGCTTTCCTTCCAAGGAGCAAGTGTCTTTTCATGGCTGCGGGCACTGTCCACAATGATTTTGGAGCCCCCAAAATTAAGCCTGTCACTGCTTCTACTTTTTCTATTTGCAGTGGCTACAGTTGGGTTTCTCAACTTCAGCTCTATTGACGTTCTGGAGTGGATAATTTTTTGTTGTGGAAAGCTATTGTTTTCACTGAAGGGTGTTTTGAGGTATCCCTTGTCTCTACCCATTAGAAGCCAGTATCATCCTCCCTTGACTCTCACCGGTTGTAACAAAATGTCTTCAGAAATGGTCATTTGTCCTCTAGAAGGCAAAATTACCCCTGGTTGAGAACCACTGCCCTGCAAGCAGCATGTGTATAAATTGAAATACATGGTGTCTAGGAGATTAGCAGTAAAAATGTCCTGTTTCACTCGTTTTTGTTGGCTGAAACCTCAAGGAGGATGTAATTTATGATCCAATGAATGCTGCTTTTGTGGTGTACTGACCTCCATATTTAATTAACCAACCTACAAGCCAGTGGTGAATGATTATCTGCATTTTGGAAACATATCCATAAACGACTGAGACGAGTTCAAGTCTATAACAAAAGCAAAGGTGAAAAATTGCTTGTCAGCTCTGTGAGGGATCTTTAGATTCGTCTCTCCAGACTACCAACTGGTGCATTTCCTGATTCATTACCATCAACAACACATGGAAATACTGGATATAAGTTTAAAATGGGAGATTCCTTCCTAGAAAATTAATGGTGCTACATCCATATAAACTGTTCCTTTTTATTAATAATAAACACATAGAGACAGCTGTAAAAGATAGGAGAAAAGGGCCTTTACATAGTACATTTTATTTGGATAGTAAATATGCTCCCCCCATAATGGAAACATTATTAGAGAGCCATAGACATGAGATAAGGGAAAACATGAGTTCATTTTGCCCATTCTCTTCAAGGGCTCCAGTGTTCTGTGTTCCTCTCCTCCACTCCTAGTTCAGAGTCTCATTAAATATCCCCATTTTAATATTATAGGATACTCTTCATGTTTCCCCTTGAAGAATTCAACAGATAGGCAGAAGGTATAAGTTAGTGGTATCATAAGCTTCAAAAGATGACTTTTTTTGTTAGTGACACTATGATGGCAGCATAGAAATTAAAACTTCTAGGAAAGTCTGTATCAGACATTGGTGATCCACAATCACAAGCACAAGACAAATCATATCTTAAACAGCTTCACACAATTACATAATTTAAGAGTGCAATCGTATATGGAATTTAGAAAGATGGTAACAATAACCCGGTGTACGAGACAGCAAAAGAGACACTGATGTATAGAACAGTCTTATGGACTCTGTGGGAGAGGGAGAGGGTGGGAAGATTTGGGAGAATGACATTGAAACATGTAAAATATCATGTAAGAAACGAGTTGCCAGTCCAGGTTCGATGCACAATACTGGATGCTTGGGGCTAGTGCACTGGGATGACCCAGAGGGATGGTATGTGGAGGGAGGAGGGAGGAGGGTTCAGGATGGGGAACACATGTATACCTGTGGTGGATTCATTTTGATATTTGGCAAAACTAATACAATTATGTAAAGTTTAAAAATAAAATAAAATTAAAAAAAAAAAAGAGTGCAATCGAGGGATCTTGAGTTTTAGTGGTTTCTAGCAACTGTTGGGTACTCCTAGTTCAGAGAATACAGTGTAAGATAAATATCTTAAACAAATATTGTTATATTTTCTAATATTTTGAGGCATCTCTGGTCTCTCCCATTAGGTGCCAGTAGGAGAAGGCAATGGCACCCCACTCCAGTACTCTTGCCTGGAAAATGGAGGAGCCTGGTGGGCTACAGTCCATGAGGTTGCTAAGAGTCGGACACGGCTGAGCGACTTCACTTTCACTTTTCGCTTTCATGCATTGGAGAAGGAAATGGCAACCCCCTCCAGTGTTCTTGCCTGGAGAATCCCAGGGACGGGGGAGCCTAGTGGGCTGCCGTCTATGGGGTTGCACAGAGTCGGACACGACTGAAGTGACTTAGCAGCAGCAGCAGCAGCAGCAGCATCCTCCCCTGACCCTCACTGCTTGTAACAAAATGTCTTCAGAAATTGCCAATTGTCTTCTAGGAGGCAAAATTACTTCTTCCTTTGGAATCAATGCTTAAAGCTTGTTTTTCATAACATCCAGAGTTTTCTTTAATGGTAATTAATAAAAATAATCACTATTAATTGAATAACTTCTATAACCATGCATTATATAGGTTTTGAACATTTAATTTTTATGCAATCTTTGTAATCCTATGAGATATATGTCTATTTACACATGAGAAAACTGAGACTCACAGAAGCTATTTTGCCCAAAGTCTCACGGTTTCTGAAAGGCAGGGTCCTGATTCAGTTCAAGTGTAACACCACAGCTCATGTTGTTTAATTAGTCAAGGGATGTGATGTTTTGTCTGAGAGTTTGTGTCAGGAAAAGTGAACTTGATCGGTATCTTTAAAACAGAGCCTATCTGCAATAGCCAGAGAGTTACATCTAGGAAAACACCAAAATTCAACCATAATGAAACCCACAGGAGCCTGAGGACCTAGAGTGCTCAGAGAGTGGACTGTATCAGGTGGAGAAGTTTTGTTACATGCAGAGAAATAGCCCAAGTGCTTTGTGCAGTGACAAAGATTCAATTGGGTCTTTCTTAAGCCAGAAGGATTTTAGAAAGGAGGGCTCCTTATGGAAAATTCCTGAAATTGAGACGGAGAGTGTAATTTCCCACCTAGGGGCTGCGGGGTTCCATATTTGTTCTCTGTTGTTCATGCTATAGGCTGTCCATGGGGTCAAGAGTCAGACACAAGGGAGAGACTGAACAACAACAAATAGGCTGTCAAAGGCAGAGGGCAGGTCAGCAAGGGTAGTCTGACATAAAAGCATGGAAAATGAAAGCATAGAGGATGAAAAAATATGCCACAGCTAAAGAAAACAAACTCAAACCCAAACCTCAATTGGGTTGTGAGAAAGAAGTCTACTCACAATTGAAAAGGAACAGTCAACCCTGGACTTCAGGCTGTGAGCATTCAGCCTGATTAATTAAGGTCAAGGTGGTGATGGAAATACCAGCTGGGGAGCATTTTGCTGAAAGATAAATTTGTTCCTCTGTATCTCTGCAAGACAGCAGGGAGGTGTGTGTTGGGAGCTAAATTAATTTGATTTACATCATGCCATGGTAACTTCTGTTCTCTCTCCCTGCTGTCAGATGTCTTAGCTGGCTTTTCCCCCTCCTCCTTCACCCCCACACATTTCATAACACGAGGAGAAAGCACGGGTTGGCTTCAGGCAAAATTTAGAAATGGAATAACTTTAATTTGATTATTCTGCATCCAGCGCTATTCTGTCCTCCCCCTTTCCCTTCTTTCTTGAGGGAGAGAAGTTGTAAACCTGAGCATATAAGTGTGATGTATTTTTACAATGTGCTTCATGGCACAAGCTGCTTGACAATCGGAATTTGTTCCTTGCAGCAAAACCTGGCAGCTCACCTATCCTCCTCCTGTGTTTCTTCAACAACACTAGTACTAGAAAATGAAGTTATGGCCCAAGATCCCGTTAGGACTGTGCTTTTTCTGGCCATGTAGTTTTCAGGCTCCGGAGCCTGGGCTGGAGGGCGCCTCCTCGGGGACCCTCGAGGTGGGGCTGGGCCCGGAGTCTGGCTCGGCTGAGCCGCCTGCGTCCCTGGGACCCCGCCTGGCCCGCCGTTCCGCGCGCCCTTGCCAGCCGGGCTGGATAAGGTTACGCCGAGGCTTCCTTGAACAGAGGAAGAGAGGCGGGTCAGAGCCCGCGCCCCGGCCCGCGGGGGAGTTTCCACAGTTTGCAGCTCGGGCCCCCGGGGCCACATCCCTGCTGCGGGTGGGCGCGTGCGGGCGGCGGAGCGGAGCCCCGGGCCGGGCCGGGCCCAGCCCTCCATGGCGCGGGAGAGGCTGCCCGGGAGGGGCTGCTGTGCCCTGCGCCGCTGTCTGCTCGCCGCCGCTCTGCTGCTTGGCCTGCGGCTCTGCGCGGAGCTGCAGCGCGCCGGGCCCCAGCCCCCAGCCCTCAGCCCCCCGCCAGGCCAGGCCCCCCGACCGCCCGGGTCGCACCTGCAGCCCGCGCCCGGCCAGCTGCGCGGCGCCAGCCGGAGGCAGGTGACCTACGTGCGCAGCGGGCGGCGAGCGCCGGCGGGGGGCAGCAGGAGTGGGACGCCGGAGCCTGGCTGCTGCGCCCTGCGCGGGCGTCCCCGCCTGAAGGTCAGTTGCAAAAGATGCATTCTTGGTCTTTAGACCGGGATCCCCCTCCCGGACTCGCTCCAGAGCCCTCAACTCCAGGCCTCCGCGGACTGCCCAAACTGCGACCTTCAAAAAAAAAAAAAAAATCTTCTGCTTCCTCTCTCACCTCTGTGCTCTCTTAAGCAGCACCACTGGTGGCATCCTTTAATGCCCAGATACGATGAAGTGGGAGCTGGGTTCTTTCAATAATCAACCAGTATTTGCTGAGCGTTCACTGTGTGCCAGGCCCACTGTTAGGCGGGCATCCAGCAGCGAAGCGCCAAGCCCTGCTCTCAAGGAGCTTACTTTTTGGGGGGAGGAGGGGAAAGGGCGTGAGCAGTGGACAAGGCAAGGGAAAGAAAGGAGTTCTGGTTTTGTTTGTATTTTCTGCTCTCCCGGTTTTCTCCGTGAGGCCTGCACAAAGTTGAGTAGGTAGCCACTGTGAATTGCTTTTCCACTCTACCTTCATGGCAGTGATGAAGATCCACTCAGTCGAATTTTCCTTGAATTCCACCGCAGACGTCGTCGGCAGGGTGGTGAGCGGAGGGTGAGAAGTCCAGCCCCCAGCACCACTTAATGGAAAATTAATTGGACCTGGAGGACTGAAGTAATAACTCGGATTTGTCTTAGAACACAGTGTTGGGCTCCCTACCTCATTAACTTCTTGGCTCAGGCATTGAGTAGTTATTTTATTCAGTTTTGACCTCTTGAGTTTTAAGCCTCTGGCCTCCTATCCACCTCTTGGAGCTCAGTAATTTACTTGGTACTTGGGAATGAAAAGATTAAGAACTGAAGGTCTGAGCTTGCCTGGTCTTTATACATCAACCCTAACCACATCCTTTGGGGCAACTTCTTTTGCTTTGCTTTTCCTCTTTTCTTTTAAACATCCCCCTATTGGGGAGAGAGAAAAACTCTTCCTTGGACGCTGCTGCTTTCTTTAACTTCTAAACTACTTTTCAGTGGCACATCTGCCAATTTCTTCTACTGTTTTCCTTTCTCTCACTTCCTCTTCAAGCCTTGACCTCTGTCTTTCCACACCGCTGCTGTCCCTGTCTAATCCATCAGTGTTATCTTCCTGGATTAATTCAGACATCTATATCTGAAACCTCATTTCCTATATTAAGTCTTAATTTGCTCTTCCAGAACGATGTAGTCACTTCCTGCATTCTTCTAATGCACTACCATGTTTTGCCAAAGGCTTTTAAACACCCTTTTGCCAAGGGCTTACCAGGACAATCCTGATGACCATGCTGCACCAGGGCCTGGGGGCACAACATGAGCTCAGGGTCTAGTGGGGAGGCCCAGAGCACAGACATCCAATAATGTGACAAACGCTGTAATTAAGATCTGAACTCTGCTTGAGGAGTCAAGAAAGGCTAACCTGGAGGGGACATTTGACTCAGGACTTGGTATTGCTTAGGAGTTCACGTTCTTTTGTCCCTCTGGATGTTCTCAAATGTTCCATCCTGGGCACCCCTAACGCAACCTTGCACTTGCCATTTCACATCTGCTCTCAGCCTCCATTGCTTCTCTTTTACCTGTTGAAGAATCTTTCTTAAATCTTAGCTTCCACTTCAGACAATAGAATTGATAACTGGAGCCTCAAATGGAAAGGTTTGGAATGCATAGACTCAAAGGGCCTCTGGAGGGCAAGTTCACATCTGCTTCCTTTAGGAGGCTGCTGTAGTGATTCCTGCTGGAGACAGTGGTGACTTAGAGTGGTTTAAGTGGAGGTGTGGGAAGTGGTCCAACACTGGATATATTTTGCAGGAAGATGAGAAAGGAGTAGTTTTTGTTGTTTTGTGTTTTCGGGGGAGTAGATGGAAATCAGTTTTGTTTTAAACATCTTGAGTTTGAGTTATCCTTTGGATATCCATATGGAAATGTCACATAGGCAGTTGGACATAGGAGTCTGAAACTGGAGGAAATGTCCAGGCTGAAAATAAAGACGTGGGAATCCTCCGTGTACAAGTGGCTCTTTCAAAGCTGTGAGACTACAGGAGATCATCTGGGCAGTGAGGGTTGCTCACAAAGACAGAGATGCAAGTCTGAGCCCTGGGACTCAGTTTTAAAAGTAAATTTTAAAGTAATTTAAATTAAATTTAGTAAATTAAATTTAATTTAAGTTTTAATTAAATTAAGTTTTAAAAGTAATTTAAAAGTAAATTAAAAGAAAAAAATAAAAGTACATTAAAAAAAAGGAAATATTTGCATAGAACCTTACATGTTGTAAGCATTCAATAGTGGTCGCTTTAATTTTCACTAATCTGTCCCAAGTCTTTAGCCTCAGCCGTTCCCTAAATATCATTTGTTATAACTTCTTTCCACTCCTTTGGTTTATGCTGATTCTTTTACCCCCATCCTATGATTCATGCCCTTTCCATCACTGAACATTCAGGTCAAGGACGGTGGCCCAGAAACCTTTTTTCATCATTCCTACTTCCTTGCTAATCTTTGACCAGTTTGGGAGACAACATAAATGCGTTCTGATTTGCGAGTTGCTTTGTATGTGTTGTGACCTAATAATCTATTTTAGATTGAATGTTTTGTCTGTGCAGTTGTTCATGATGGAAAGGATCACATTTCCTAGTGACCCTTAGTAAATGTTTATTCCCAAGACATCAATAAGTAAAAAATAAGAATCTTATTATTTCAACCTATTATGTGTAATTGTAAATGTCTTTGGTTAAAAATATATAAGAAATAATTGAGTGAACATAGAAATTAAAATAACTATTTTTTAAGTATTGTTTTAGGTTTTATTTAGCCTCTTAAAGAAAAAAATTTCCCTGGATTTTCTCCCCCCTAGCTAGTTAGTTATTTTCATATTTTCAGGGTATACAGTATTACTTTCCCAAATTCCTAGATAGTGGGAATCTTGAATTTGTTTCATTTTTCCATTATTTCACAGTCAAATTAAAATGTTCCTCCAAAGTGGAAAGAGCAGCTATCTAGTCTGTTCTCCCAGTTTAGGGAACAGAGTGGAATGTCCCCTATCTCTCCAGGGATAAGTCTTGTTCCTTTTTAGCCTCGCATTGAGATAAGGTGAAATATAAACTGAATGCACAGTTAATTAATATAATAAATTTAGAAGTAATGTGTTAAATTCCTTGAATCCTATTTTATTTAAATTTTGTTTGTTGGGGATAATGATAAACAATATTATTTAGGTTCTTGGATACTTTGCCGTAGGCATCTACCAGATTGGTGAAGGAGAAAAAGTTCCATTCTATTTTGAGGATGGCTTTCTGGGTGAATGAAAACCTGTATGAAATAATTGGGTTGCCAAGTGTTTCTTGTCAATGTGCTTCCTTTGCAGGTGTTAGAGGCACAAAAATTCAGCAATTATATTGCCACTTTAATCATAGCTTATGCTTCTCTTAAAGCAAATAATCTGTTATAAAAAAGAGAAATGTGTAGTCCCCATGTAATTCTTTTCCTCTTTTCTTATCCTCTTCTTTCACCAAGCTATACAAGAAATAGTTCTAAATATTAAACCCTCTTTCACATCAGAGGTTCCAATCTTACAGCATTATGAAATGAGGGCAGATGATACATGGTGGATAAACACTGCCCTGTGGGATTAGGACTCCCCTAGAATCCATACATTTTTCTATATTACAGAAACTTTAAGCATACAAATATCACTATGATTCTTTTTTATTCTTTTACTTTCTCTCTGTTTTCTGTGTTTCTTTCTGGTTTCTCTTTCTTAGATATTTACTATGATTACATGGCTTAAGTTCTTCTGGAGGACATAAATAGAGGACTAATGATGGTCTCCTTGATTATACTTTTTTCTACAATCTTGGGTAGATGTTTCTTTTACAAGTAGGGAATCTACCTGAAAGCAGCAAAATATATGGCTCATATGCCCAGGAGAAGTACTGTTGACAAAAAAATTAATCAGTAGTCAATCTGAGAAAGAAATGGAAAATTTTACTTGAACCAAACTGAGTATTATAACTCAGGAGACAATCTCTCAGAGACCTTTGAGAACTGCTCCAAAGAGGTAAAGGGGGAGGCCAGTATAAGCGATTCTCTAGAAATGGTAGTGCAGTCAAGCACACAGCTTGATGGAGAGTTACTGTGATTCATAAGTAACAGATATCTTTAAAGGTTTTAGCGCTTTTCTAAGTATGGGTTCATGAATTTTCTCCTGAAAATATCTATCTGAAGGCCTATCTTTTCTTAGAGCACAGAATGCCTTATCCTGATTTTGTCCTGAGTTCCAGGGTATTGTAGGTCAGTGAATGTAGTGGCTAATGACTTGATTCTTATAGAACTGGATAGTAGACAACAGTCTCTGTTTTACAGTCCCCTCCCTTTTGGTCTTAATTTTGACCAAGGTTTGAGAGGCATTTCACGACCAACTTGTCCCAAGGCGCTAGGAATGCTCATTCCTAGGTCAATCAGGGATTTCATTGATAGGCTGCTCAGTGCCCTGTTACTGCACTTGGCCCTGTTAACAATAGTCAAAAGCCTCTGGACCATCTGTTTTACTAGTCAGTTATGGTCTAGGATGTCTCTTGTTGAGTCTTCTTATATCTAAAGTTACACTGTTATAATCTTTGATCTTATAGGACAATATATTTGGTCAATTGTTTAAGCTTGCCTAATCATCATTAATTTTATTGGAGGCTCCATCACACATTTGGTAGTATAAGAAATAATAATCTTGTGAAATAGGTAGAATACAAATAATATAGCTAGTAACATTAATAAAGTCCTAAGTGAGTATTTAAGGTAAGAATTTCCATTAAGGGAGGCCCAGTTCTCTCCAGGTCACCTGACCCAGTCTGTTCTGTAGCAGTTGCTCTCCTTTCAGTTCAGTTTAGTTTAGTTGCTCAGTCGTGTACAACTCTTTGTGACCCCATGAACCACAGCATGCCAGGCCTCCCTGTCCATCACCAACTCCTGGAGTTCACCCAAACTCGTGTCCATTGAGTCGGTGATGCCATCCAACCATCTCATCCTCTGTCGGCCCTTCTCCTCCTGCCCACAATCCCTCCCAGCATCAGGGTCTTTTCAAGTGAGTAAGCTCTTCGCATGAGGTGGCCAAAGTGTTGGAGTTTCAGCTTCAGCATCAGTCCTTCCAAAGAACACCCAGGACTGATCTCCTTTAGGATGGACTGGTTTGATCTCCTTGCAGTCCAAGGGACTCTCAAGAGTCTTATCCAACACTACAGTTCAAAAGCATCAATTCTTCGGCAGCTTTCTTTATAGTCCAACTCTCACATCCATACATGACTACTGGAAAAACCATAGCCTTGACTAAACGGACCTTTGTGGATAAAGTAATGTCTCTGCTTTTTAATATGCTGTCTAGGTTGATCATAACTTTCCTACCAAGGAGTAAGCGTCTTTTAATTTCATGGCTGCAGTCACCATCTGCAGTGACTTTGGAGCCCCAAAAAATAAAGTCAGCCACTGTTTCCCCATCTATTTGCCATGAAGTGATGGGACCGGCTGCCATGATCTTAGTTTTCTGAATGTTGAGCTTTAAGCCAACTTTGGGGAAGTACTAAATTGGCATTGTACATAAAGTTACCAAAAAGTCTGTGTGTATAAGCTGAGTGGTGGGTCATCATGGCATTTTACAGGATTGAGAAAAGAAGGTTGCCTTCTAAGAAATTACGTGGCTAGCTCCAGAAGAAAAAAAAATAAGCTTTATGGTTAAGCTGATATTTCTGCCATTGGGGTGGTCTGGTTAATGCATAATGCAGGTGCACAGTGCACACTAGAAGGGAGGGAGGAGGTCCAGACGGGCAGAGAAAAAAGTTTATTTAAATTTTTATTGTCTTGCCTTAAAATATAAATTTTGTTTCATCAGAACTCATACAGGAGCAAAGCTTCCTGAAGAAATTTCTTCTCTCTTATCGGAGATATTTTGCTTGACATTTAATATGTTGGATAGAAAAGTGACTTCTGAGTCACAGAGCTACAGAACCCAGCAAAGTGCTGGCTTGGTTTGTTAGTTACAGATCGTTTGGAACAGTGTGTCAGGGGGAAAAATGCTGTTTCCTCTTCTCCTGAAAAACCATATGGCAAGATTCTGTCTTGTCTTCATCACTTCTTGTCATCCTCTTAATTTTCTCATTCCATGATTGTCTTCAAGAAGAATGAGGAAAAATGGCATAGTAGGCCCTTGATATATCCAACTGCCTTAAACATCATTATTCTTTACAAAATACTTGAAGGTAGGTTTGAATTGCTTGTAAAATAAGGCCCAGCAGTAGTTTCTAGCTTCTTTAGGCTTCTGCTATTTCCCTACACGTCTGTCCTTCAGGAGCAACATTCATTAATCCTCTCACATTGTCCTCAGGAGGCACAGCATTTTCATTTTAAACAGTCGTGGAGGGTAATTGAATGGATTCCAGCAATATGTGGGTGTGAAATAACACTTGCTTAGTTTCGCCAAAAGAAAAAAAAGCAGGTTCTGATGAAAACTTTGATGGAGAGTAGGCTTCTGCACTCCTTCCAAACCTCACAGCTCCTCTGAGAGCATTCTGTGGGCAAAAGAACTGCTAATGGAGGCCCCACTGGTTTTCAACAATTGGTGATGGAGATTTTAGGTTTTCTGTGTGCAATTTGTCCAGTTCATTTTCTCCAAGAAACAGGAAGCCTTATCAGTTTTCTCGAATTGGATTTCATTTTTGGTCTGTAAAGAGAATCAGAGCTGTGTAGTTCAACTGGAGACTGGTAGACATTTGATTTTTTTCCATCTGTGTTATGACACTTTCGGAGTCCTTGTGCTTAGAAGTAATTTGGCTCTTTATTCTGTGATTCGTAGGAAGTAACAGGTGCCTGCTTCATTACCATGAGACTCACATTAAGGCATATTATCTACCAGCGTTGATAAGCTTCTCTTAAAAGCAGCCGTTGAGTTCTTTTAGATACCTCACATCAATCGTATTAATGACCTGTAGAATTTTCTACTAAAACAAGGAGGGAAAATTTGCTGTCCAAGAAGCGCTTTTATCCTACTCAAATGATTGAAACAAAATTGACTTTTATGAGCTTTCTAGTCTATGACCATATGTAATTTAAACTAAAAGCAAAGTGGCCTGTTAGTTTACGACTCAAGGAGGTAAATTGGGCCTGTGAAGAATTTTGTTTGGGCCACACAGTGTTTCAAGTAACTAAACATAAACATCTTCAGATGCAGCATATAGTGTCCAGTGGAGTCCAGTTCGGCACTGTCTGCCTTCATATTATCTGTCTGATCTGTAAAGGCATTTGAAGTTTCAACCCCTGAGCCAGGTGTCAAAATTTGCAACTACTTTTCCTAAAAAGTGACAAACAGGTTAATGCTGCTAAGCTCAGTGGCAGCTTGGTACATAAATACTGAATACACAGAAGCTAAGGATCCTTTTATGTCATTCCTAGTCAAGAGAGTTCAGTAACCTAAGGCTGGAATTGGCTACTGGGGAGAGTAAGGTTTAGGGGAGTATACTTAGTTGATACAACATTCTTTTGGTTATTAAAAAAAATACTGGGGCCTAGCTTAAGCAGAAAAAAAGAATTTATTGAGAAAATTTCGGAATTTATCACTGAATTGTAGGAAGAGGTAAATGATCATGATGTTGAGGAGAGAAGGAATAAGGTTACTCTGGAAATCTCAGCTTTCCTTGGCCTTCTCCCCACCGTGCCACCATAGTGAGACTCACCTCCCTTGACTCCTGGGCTGGGTCCATTAGATACTCACGCTGGGTCAACCAGTACTAGCCACAGGCCACAAACCTAGCCCAGTATCTAAACTGCACCTCCCCCTCCCCGTCCAGGGAGCCATTCTTAGAGAAAAGAAATTTTCTGAGTGCCATAGGTCTTTTTTTATACATAATAATCTCAGAGCTTAGCCTCTGTGCCTTTCCCTTTGTGTATTTCTTTATTGGTTAACAGTTTCTCTATTTAGAACTGTTAGAGATAAACTCGGAGAAGGCAATGGCAACCCACTCCAGTACTCTTGCCTGGAAAATCCCATGGATGGAGGAGCCTGGTAGGCTGCAGTCCATGGGGTCGCTGAGGGTTGGACATGACTGAGCGACTTCACTTTCACTTTTCACTTCCATGCATTGGAGAAGGAAATGGCAGCCCACTCCAGTGTTCTTGCCTGGAGAATCCCAGGGACGGGGGAGCCTGGTGGGCTGCCGTTTATGGGGTCGCACAGAGTTGGACACGACTGAAGCGACTTAGCAGCAGCAGCAGAGATAAACTTATTTCCAAGTAGCACTCATCAATAAGTTGGTAACTTGTGATACTTCTGATTTTTTATTCAGTTTGGCATATATACACAAGATATATATCTATGCAATGTTTTTCTTTTCTTTTTAAGTAAGACATTATTTGTGAGGACTTTTGTGGAGAAGATGAATATCATCAGTATTCAGCTCATGATCCCCACTAGGGTTCTCAAACCAAAGTTAGGGTTTTATGTTCTTTGTTTGATTCTTTTGTCTGTCAGTTCAGAGAGTTATTTTGTAAAAAAAAGATCTGAAAAATTCTTCAGAGCATCTGAATATTTACAGTCCTCTTTGCAATTAGTCTGGGATTCTTCAACATATGATTACTTCTGTATCAAGGCTGTAATACAGATCGCAAATGACAGCACCCAACTGAAGCTAGTGAAAGCAGGGATTCACTGGAAGGTCACTTGGGTAGAATTGAAGGAAGACCCGCAGAAACCAGAACAGCTCTCAGAACTTGATTATGGACTAAAATGAGTATTGAGGACATTGGTTATCCATGTTACCCATTTGTGGTGGTGATTTAGTTGCTAAGTCTTGTCTGACTCTTGTGACCTCATGAACTGTAGCCCACCAGGGTCCTCTGTACATGGAATTCCCTAGGCAAGACTACTGGAGTGGGTTGCCATTCTCTTCTCCTCTCCAGAATTACCTATTATCAAATATATAATGGGTATTTGAGCTTTCCTCATAGCTCATTTGGTAAAGAATCTGCCTGCAATGCGGGAGACCTGGGTTTGATTCCTGGGTTGTGAAGATTCCCTGGAGAAGGAAATGGCAACCTACTCCAGTATTCTTGCCTAGAGAATCCCAGGGATTCTGTCAGACTACAGTCCATGGGGTTGCAAGAGTCGGACATGACTTAGCGACTAAACCACCACAACCAGTGGGTATTTATCATTCTTCTAGGCCATACCTTTGAATTCCCTTCCTGTGTTTGAGGAATTCTCCACCTTTCTAAGAAAAAAGGTAAAGAATAAATTTCTTTGGCTCTAAGGAGCATTCTTGTGACCTAGGCGTCACCATTCACATACACCTTCATGAGAGTTTGGATTGGACTTTAGAGACTTGAAGAAGCAAGTTTCAGCACAAGGACCACAGAGCCTCTGGTTCTAGTGGAGGCATCCAGTGCCAAGGGTGGTGGAATGAACAGTGGTGTCTGTGCCCAGTGGTGGGGCAGTGCAGGCTACACTGGTGCCCTTGCTGGTATTCCTCCTGCCCTTGAGATTCTGTAAGCTAATAAATCTTTAGTCAATTCCCTTTCTACTTAACTAGCCAGAGTGGTTTCTATTGTTTACAACCAAGAACCCTGGCAGATCAATAAATTAGAGTTGGCAGTTTGGAAGGTTACAACTGTAGCTTTCCCTCTTCAATTTTGCTTGCTCTATTTAATTCAGATTTTGGAACATGATGATTGGGGTCTGAGTAACTATGGGCTAATGGACCTTTCCCTGACAAGATAATAACATTTAGTGCTAGATACTAAATCATACAAATCTGCTAACTTATCACTAGAGACACCAGGTTCTTTTTCATGGCGTTCTTTTGGGTATCTGGCAGCAGAGGCCAGTTTATGCTGTGATCACAAACAACCCTCGAATCTCAGGGCTCTTACTGACAAAGGTTTGTTTCTTGCTTATGCTGCGTATCTGTTGCGGGTTGGCAGGGGTGGGGCGCTGCTCTGTGCTGTCTTCATCCTCTCTCTAGACCCCAGACTGGAACATTGCCTGTCACCTCGGCAGAGGGATAACTGCTTTGGAGGCTCTTGTGTGGCATTTTTAACTGTCCTGGCCAGAAGCCAGACTTAGCACTTTGCTCACATTCCAATGACTAGAGCTGGTTGCTGGGCCCTACCCATGCAGGGGGCCTGAGATCTGTCATGTGCTCAGAAGTCAGAGAACAGGAACTGTTCGGTGAGTAGCACTTATGGCCACCACACTATGGTAACCCTTCAATCATCTGTATCTAAATGGACATCATCTAGGTCATGTCTCATGCTCCCTGTTTCCAGTGCCTCGCTGAATCTGCACATTTGGCAGTATTGAATAAAGCATGGGAGGCTCTTTTCAGGGGGCATAGATCTAAAATGAAGCAGACGCCTGAATTTAGCAGAACAGTGAAATAAAACAAGACGCGATTTACATCTTATAAACAGTGCTGTAGCATGTCCTGCAGTTTGTTAAGTACAGTGATTCTCGTTGACATTGTTTATTCTTTGTGTAGAGCAGTGATGGGGTGATGATCTGTAGGTCTTTTTTTCTGGGGGAAAAAAGGCAAGTTATTTGAATAAATAAAACCATAAGTGTAAATGAAACAAAGGCCTCTAGTGAGGTGAATCAAGCTTTGTGTTTAAAATGCATCTTCATGGCAATCACTTACTTATTTTTGGTTAGAGCAAGCTGAAAGGCTTCCAAGCATGTTTTCAGAATCTGGTCACAAATCAGAGACAGTATTCATGTTGTGTAGTGTTTGTTATTGCACACAATAAGACAACAAGTATTTTTAGTTTATTGTTCATATACTTTGAGTTGTTGTTATTGCTGTTCAGTCGCTAAGTCATGTCTGACTATTTGACCCCATGGACTGTAGCATGCCAGGCTCCCCTGTCCTTCACTATCTCCTGGAGTTTGCTCAAATTCTTGTCCATTGTCTGTTGACCCCTCTCCTTTTGGCTTCAGTCTTTCCCAGCATCAGGGTCTTTTCCAATGAGTTGGCTCTTCTCATCAAATGCCCAAACTATTGGAGGTTCAGCTTCAGCAACAGTCCTTCCAATGAATATTCAGAGTTGATTTCCTTTAGGATTGACTGGTTTGATCTCCTTGCTGTCCAAGGGACTCTCAAGAGTCTTCTACAGCACTACAGTAGAGCATAACAAATCAATTAAAAATCCTAATTAGCAAAAACACATACCCGTTGAGTGCAGAATGATTTGGTTACGTATGAAAGGAGGCCTCTTCATTCAGCAATTTTAGGGGTAGAATATGGAGAAGCCAAGTAACACCTGAGGTCCTAGGGGACTTATTTACATGGATTTGCAAATGTCATGAAAACTTTTTATTATCATGCATCCTCACCTATAAGAGGGGCTCATAATTTTACACTTGATGTCAGAAGTTTAAATTCTGCTCCCCTTACTTATTGAATGTGGACAAGTGACATACCCTGTCTGAACTTTAGTTTCTTCCTCTGTAAAAAGTTAGTACTTAACTCATGAAGACTAAAGGAGAGTGTGTAGGTGAAAATGCCTGGCCTATGAAAATAGTTCTGTAAATTAAGTTGTCTCTATTCAACCTTGTATTGCTGTGATGCTGGCTCCTGAACAGCAAACACATGTAGGCCCATGTAACTGGGTAGTATGAAGCACAATATTCATTGAAATTTTTAATATTCCTTTTATTATTCTTGAAATTTATAGCATATATAATATGCTTTGCTGTCAATATTTCCAATGCTGAAAAAATCTTAAGTAAAAGCTGGAAATAAGCATTAACTTTTTGTTAGCATTTTAATTATAAACTTATTCCTCATGTAAGTCATTTATTATAAAATTGCTAGGGCTTACCTGTTCCTATCAGTTTGTGATTTTTTTTCCCTCAAAACCAACTATAAATATCATTTAAAATATTTCCGTTAAATAATTTTGGCCTGTGTTAGGGTTGACAGTATGAAATGTGTTTCCAAGCTTTTGGAATACAATTTTCACTTAAAAGGATGCTTACAACTCGCCTATTTAATACTGCCACTTACTATAACTCTGCTACTTCTTTACTTTAGGGGAGTCCACTGGAGTAATTGTGGGTTAAGGAGCTAATAATTTCTCTGTTTTTCCGGTTCCATCTTCCACATTTTAGTCTAATAATAAAGTGCATATTATTATACTTGGCACTTTATATTCATTTAAAAGACAAACTCAACCAACATGATAAACTAAATCTAAGTACAGACCCTGCATATCATATTTTGCATACTATAAGGACTTCAAAATACTTACAATTAAAGTGAGGTGTTAGGGGGCCACTATGCTAGTATCCTTCCATTTAATTTTCACAAAAAATCTGTGAGGTAGGAATTGTCCTCATTTTTCAGATGAGGAAGCTGAGGCTCAGAGACATTAATAAATGTGGGTAAGACATAGCCAACGATGAGATGAAGGTGTAAACTCAATATCCATGACTCTCAATTTGCCCACTGAAAAGGGCAACGGACAACCAAATCTCATGTAAGGTAGATCCTTTACTACCTGAAAATTAAAATCTTCTTTTAAACAAAAGACACAAAGTTAAAAGGCAAATCATAGGCTGGGAGAGAGTATTTGCAATGCATATCATGAATAATGGCTTCCCCAATGGCTTAGTGGATAAAGAATCCGCCTGCAATGCGAGAGACACAGGACATGCAGGGGGTTTGATTCCTGGGTTGGGAAAATCCCCTGGAGATGGGCATGGCAACCCACTCCAGTATTCTTGCCTGGAGAATCCCATGGACAAAGAAGCCTGGTGGGCTATAGTCCAAAGGGTTGCAAAGTGTCGGATATGACTGAGCAACTGCACACATACATCACCACAAATAAGGGGTTAATACCCTAAAATTTTTTAAAAAACAATAAGAAAAAAAGATAAACAAGTCAACAGAAAAACAAACAGTCTTAACCAGGAATTAACAGAAGAGGAAATCTGAAAGACTAATATATAAATATATATATTATGTAGATTATACATATAGCATATATAATTACTAGATAATATATTATAATACAGTTATAATATGGAAAGAGAGAGGTGAGTACAGAGACATGATAAATCCTACCAATAAGCAGAGGAAGCAAATCAAAGCACAATAGGATTATATTTTACTCTCCCCCAAGTCACATTGGAAAGAGTATACAATGTCTGATAAAATGAAGAATGAAGAATATTGAGGAAAAGGAACTCCTTACTAAACTACTTTATCCAAAGTAGCTCCCTATCCTGGTTGCTCTCCTGATACCTCCTCTTATATTCTCTGTGGCATCCCCACTCTCTGACATTTTTTCTTTCTCTAATTCTTGTTTACAGTTGCATCCCCTATAAAGGTGGGGGTGGGGGGGCTCATGTGTCCTGGTCACTAATCTATCCCCAGAGACTATGATAGAACCAGCATAAAGCAGGTGCTTAGTAAATAAGGCTAAAAAATGGTTATTTCAATCACTGGGGTAATAGACCAGTGTGTTTGAGGAACATTTGGATCTTTCAAGAGCTATTCCAAGACCCCCTCCAGATCTCTAATTTCTGGATCAGGATTTTACACCCAGACTCTTGGAAGAGAGCTCCCAGCATTGACTTTGCTTCAGACTATGGTACTGCAGAGATTTGGAGCCATATCCAGCCTGTACCCGTTTTGTAATGGCCCATGAGTGAAGAATGGTTTTTATAGATGAATATTTGCAATTGATATGATGTTAGGAAACACTAACTTTGAACCCCAATGAAGCAAAATGCTATCTAAAAATAGTATACTATATTACCAAAAATGTTGTACAGTTTTTATTATATTTTGAATTTCATCAATAAAAATGTAGAAATTTGTCTTTTCATTATGTAAGAATCTATTTAATATCCTTGATTTTGCCTCTTGGCTCACAAAGTCTAAAATATTTACTATTGGACTCTTTACAGAAGACATTTGCCAACTCCTGCTCTGGGAGTAGCCTCAGGCCCACCTAACTAGACTAAGATTGTGGGGGAGACCATTGACCTACCGTGGCCCCAATCTAGTCCTCAAGACCCTTGTGCTAGAGTTTTGCAATCTGCAGCATGAGAAGAATGGGCCGAGGCTTTCCGCAGGGATACTGAAGACATGCTTTAGTCCTCTCTAATCACTCATGGGAATGTCATCATAAAGTCACCCAAGGTCTTTGTTTTGAGGCCATTTCCAGGCAGTGAGTGTTAAAATAATTTAAACCCTGGTGTTTTCCTGTTACCCACACATATATAATTGTTCAGATTTTATTATGACAGTCAGATGAACCCTTTTTTTCCAGCTCTGAGTTCACTCTTCGTTTAATACTTAAAATGGTTTGAACTGTGTGCTGTGAGAGATCCAGTATTTTCTAGTAATATCTAGCATTTAAATTTTCTGATCACTCGCCTAGTTAAATATTTCACCTCTGGCCACTGCCATCTCCTCGGTGTTTTGCTCTGCCCACTTCTTTTATCCCCTAGAATGATCTAGGCATTACTGATAGTCTCAGGGTAAGAGAGGGAGATGTCAATGAAGTTCAAAACAAAAATCAACATAAAACTGATTCAGGATTTCTTGCCCATTGTGAATTTCTTACGCTGTCTTTTCTTCTTAGGCTCCTATACTATTGATCTTGCCTTCTCTTATTTACACATCAGTCCCTTTCTTCCATTTTTCAAGCCTTCAAAGCATCACTCCCCATCCAATGCTCTTGAGCTTACAGCAAACAAATCCTAAATGTATGTCATTTTCTTACTTAGGCAATTTAGTTTTCTCCTCTGCATCCAGGCCCAGCATCGGGATGAATTAAGCCACTCTGGCAGGAAGGCAGAATTGGTTGCAATCAGTGTTGATTTTCAAAAATCAAGTTTCCTACATGCTCTGTATGATTAGACAAGCCATATAATGTGCTCAGCATAGTGCCTTGGATGTACATGGTTAGCACTCATTACGTGTTGACTGTGCCCACTTAGGTCCAGTGTTGTTCCCCTCATCCTGGCTATGGCTACTGCTGTTTTGTGATGTAGGGGAAATATATTACTAGTGACGTTTTGGGAACAGTAGTATATTGCTTCATGCATATCTTCTTTTTCCCTTCTTATGCATCTTCGTTACTTCCTTTGGCTTTTGGGAACCCTGGTGAACTGTATTTCCTTCTGTCTGCTGTGGAAGGTAGTTTACACAGAGTGCTAACATGAACTTTAGGGTTCAAGAGCGCCTAGAAATTACCCATCTAGGTATATACCCAAGAGAATTGAAAACATGTTTGTACAAAACTTGTACATGTCCTGATCCATGCTACAGTGTGGATGAACCTTGAAAATACTGTGATAAGTAAGAGAAAAGAGCCCCAGAAGGCCACACATTGCATCACTCCATTTTAATGAAATAACCAGAATATGCAAGTCTATAGAGGCAGGGAATGGATTAGTGGTTGCTAGGGGCTGGAGAGTGGAGAAGGCAATGGCACCCCACTCCAGTACTCTTGCCTGGAAAATCCCATGGACGGAGGAGCCTGGTAGGCTGCAGTCCATGGGGTCTCGAAAAGTCGGACACAACTGATCGACTTCATTTTCACTTTCATGCATTGGAGAAGGAAATGGCAACCCACTCTAGTATTCTTGCCTGAAGAATCCCAGGGACAAGGGAGCCTGGTGGGCTGCTGTCTATGGGGTCGCACAGAGTCGGACACGACTGAAGCAATGCATCAGCAACAGCAGCAGCAGGGGCTGGAGAGAGGGGAGGGAAAGTGGTGAATGGGGAATGGCTGCTACTGGAAATGTTTTTTTTTTTTTTCAAGGTGATGAAAATATTCTGGACTTAGTGGTGATGGTTGCCTAATCTGTGTATATATCAAGTGCCACTTAATAGTTCACTCTAAAAATGGTAAATTTTATGGTGTGTTAATTATATCTGTTTAAAAATATTCTCAGAAACCCATGGAATGAATGGCAGGTGTGAAACCACATGTTTTGCTCTGTCCAGATAAAGATAAACTAACTGTGCAATAGCCCTGGAACCCAGTCTGATGGTGCTCACTACTGGGCATGGGCACACTCAGTGGAAAGGTGGAGCCCACATGCTTGCTTTCCTAGGAAGCACCTGGTTTGGTGTCTCAGTGTGGTTACCTGACTACTGGTGAACTGGCTGGTGCTCACTCTCTCATCAGTGCCCCAAGCCTGGAAGATGCATTGTAGCATCAGGCACATACAGCCCTACGTTAGGAATGCAGGAGCTGGCTGTTTGCCAGATAAAGGGGATGCCCCAGCTGCCATTACTGTGAGCTCGCTGGGCTCTTAGTGCATCAGTTTTTTGCATAGAGTCAGAGTACCAAGTGTTTGTCAAAAGAAATGGTCAGTCACTGGTCAGCCCACTGCCCCTCTCCTATGAGTGAGTGCTTCTGCTTAAGGACTTCAGCTCCCTTGGCTCTTTCTTTTTCTTGCCTTCGTTTTCACCCAAAGGACACTTGTCACCTCATTCATGATGACTTGTGTGCAGGACACATCCTATACGTTTTGGAGGGCGTTTGTGTTAAAGAGAACAGCAGTTATGCTAATATCTTACTTGTATCACTCTCCCCAGCTTCCACAGGCTTGCTCTGATGTTATTCTACTGGTTCTCATAGTATCTTAATGAGTGAGGTTCTGTTACTTCCTTTCCATCAAGAAGAAATCTGCTTAAATAATTGGTTTCAGGAAAATAGAATTATACCCCAGGTTGACTGAGGTCATATTTAGTATAGTGTTTACTATGTGCTGTGACTACCTCCATGCTGAAATCTGTATCTCAGCAAAATCTGTTGACAACTGTAGATGTGAAGTTTGATACAAAGTCTTCTTAGATATTTCCCAAGTCAAATAATGTATTTTAAAGCTTACTTTTAGCCATTTTGTCAGGTTGGGATTTCAAGCATGCCTTGCATTGCTTAAGAACAAATTTGAACTGATTATATAATTATGATAGGGAATGTTCTTTTGAATAGTGAATATTCATTTTGCACAGAAATAGTAAAAAATGGCTTATTTAACTAATGTGCACTTAGAGGACATAACCTCAATCAGGAGCAGACAGCTACATCAGTTTTGATACTGAAGTGCTTGAATTTATTTGGGTACCCTGGATACAGAGAATTGTTTTGGAAAATCTGAGTGCCTAGGCCTTCCTCCTGGACAAAGAATGTTCTTATTTATAAAACCAAACCGCCAGCACAGATTGGAGCCTATTTAACACATACAATGTAGTATCATTCCTCATTATAGTGATGTGTCAAGACAAGGAACAGGAAAAAAAAGTACTATCTCTATGTATGATTTGTTACTTTAAAAATATAGGCAAGCCAGGATGCTGTTAATAAAAATAAAGACACATATGTTTGGTCAAGTTATTAGCCTAATATGAAAAGCAGATCAAAAGTGCTTGTAAGGTTTAAAAAAATTTTTTTAATAACAAAGTCATATAGGAATGGGAGAAATGTTGTAAGGGAAATTGGAAAGTTAATTTTCCCTGTCTTTTATCAGATGAGTTTTTAGATTATAGTTATTTTGAAACCAAAAAATTTCAGTTTAAAAATAGAAGTGAAGAAATAGGAACAGATTGGAGTTTGGAGGGAAAAAAACTAAAGCGAAAAAGAGAAATATAACAGGAAGTCTCTGTACAGGGAATGCTTGTGTTCAGCTTCTTCTCAAATTTCCTCTGGTTTACGTAGACAACCAGATTGGTGAAGGCTTGAACTGAGTTCAGAACAATGAATCTTCACATTCTTTGAATTATGAAAATTTGATGAAAACAATTAGATGAAAGCTATGGATAAGTGTTCCAGAATACTGAACATCTGTTTGCAGACATATTTGTTTACAGTTGATTTCAGGGGGTTCACGGACCTCAGAAAAACTCTTAACGTGAGAGTGAATCAGAATCACTCATAGGGGTTTTCAGAATACGGATGCCTCAAGCCCTGCCCCTGCCACCTCAGGCCTCCTGTGAAGGACCACTCCCTCCCTTGGGAGGCTTGAGTGCTGGGTTAAGACAGGTTCAGCTATGATTTGAATGGTTGATTTCTGAAGTTGGGAGTAGGTAATTTAATAACTAGTGTTGGTCTCTAACTGAGAGGTGTGCTTGTGTTATGGATGGGCTTTTGTCTGCTGTAATCATCTCAGCTGGGCTGAATCCTCAGGAGGTAGAGCTCAGAGTCCTGGTTAACAGCCTGTGGAGTTGGCACCAGCCCAGGCCTGCCCTGGTGTTGAGATATGTGCTGAGAGGTGCAACCCTACTGATGGCCTATTCAGCTCTCCTGGGTCTCAAGCTACATCTTAAAGAAGAGCCCCATGGTTTGTTTTCAGAATTGTAGCCAATGGTTCCTCCCTGTTATTGATTTTTATGTCATTTCATTTGTAAAGTCCTTGTTCTATGCTAAATGCTAAAAAATTTTAGCATTGCTAAAATTTTATAGCTTCTTGAGAAGCTATGTTTATTATGTTAGAGTTCATCTCTTCCAGTCTTCTGCCTTGTCCACAGTCCTGCTTTACGTTTACATTTCCTCAGCTATGCACCAACATTAGTCCAGCATCTAAGTTAATTGGTAATGTTGCACTCTCTAACTATGCACTTATGGAATCTCTACAACCATAAAATTAGCAAGTGGACCCGTATACATAGTCATCAATTCACAGTAATCAGTCAATTACATAGACGGTGGTTAAAATAGAGAATAGTATACGCACAGTCCATTTGAACTTAAAACATATGCAAGTGCATTTGTTGGCCAATCTTTGGCTGTGAGTATGTTCCCTTGCTGGAATTCTTGGAAAAACCCATTTGAACTGTATCACCAACCATTTCCAGTTTTGGTTTCTTAAGTAGAGCAAGAATTTGACACTTCTGAAGCAATCTGAGTGCAGAACACCTCTAGATTTTAGGGATTCTGTTATTCTTTTTTACAGTTACTTCACCCATGCTTAACGCAACAGTATTTAAAAATAGCACCTAGCTTTTTCTCAACTTGGTTTCTATAGAAAAGAGAACCCGTTTTCTTTCTGTGTACAGATTTCATCATTTTACCTAAATTTTAACGAAATGATGTAATTTCAGTAGCTTGTACAACTGACATAAACTGGTTTGGGAACAAATCAAATGACTCCTGGTAAAAATATGACTAAAGTGGTAGCAGCAGGAGTGCACAGGTAGAGAAAATACTGTCAGTTCATCTGACAAGCTGGTGTTGCACAGACAGATTAAGAGTGCTTCTGCTGTAATATATGCTGAAGACGAAAACTGTGTACTACATTCTAAAGTATGTTGGAGTGTATTTATAAAGTGAATTCCTATGATGAGGAATTCTGTTACTTTTAAGAGGATCTACACAGCATTGCTGTATAGACTGAATGAGTAAAACTAGATCAGGTCAATTATGAGCAGAAGGTCAGTCTCTGCAAGGCTTTGTGGGATCAAACCCCATGGCAAACATAGTTTTCACCTTTGTGCTGTGCTTAGTTGCTCAGTGGTGTCTGACTCTGCAACTCCATGGACTGTAGCCCGCCCGGCTCCTCTGTCCATGGGGATTCTCCAGCAAGCATACTGGAGTGGGCTGCCATGCCCTCCTCCAGGGGATCTTCCCAACCCAGAGATCGCACCCAGTTCTCCTGCATTGAAGGTAGATTCTTTACTGTCTAAGTCACCAGGGAAGCCTGTTTTCACCTTTACCGAAGCATTAATTTTTCTGCATTTAACAAAATTTATAGTAACAAATATTTATAGTTTCAAGGCTGCACGCCAACAATCTTTAGAATTATGAAAACAAACTTTCTATTTTATAGAAAAAATCTGTGCTCTTTTTAACAAATAGATTTGGATAAAACCTAACTTTATGATTTCAAGATATAGAATATATGCAGATTTAACTTAAATTTTATAACCAATATGTAGATCTTTATTAGCCTTTTAATATATTAAAACAGATGTTAATTTTTTACCTGCATAATCTCTAAATATTTTTATTGGAATATAGTTGATTTACAATATTGTATTAATTCCTGCTGTACAGCAAAGTGAATCAGTTACATATATATATATGTATATATATATATATATATATATATATATATATATATATATGTATTTCCACTCTTTTTTAGATTCTTTTCCCATATAGGTCATTACAGAGTATCGAGTAGAGTTTCCTGGGTTTACAGTAGGTCCTTATTAGTTATTTATTTTATATATAGTAGTGTGTATATGTCAATCCTAATCTCCCAATTTATCCCTTCCCCGCTTTTTCCCTTGGTAACCGTGGTTTTTTTTTTACATCTGTGACTCTTTTTCTGTTTTGTAAATAAGTTCATTGTTATCATATTTTTTTGGATTCCACATATAAGTGATATTATTTATTTGTCTTTCTCTGACTTCACTTAGCTGTGATAATCTCTAGGTCCGTCCATGTTGCTACAAATGGCATTATTTCATTTTCTTAGTGGCTAACTAATATTTCATTGTATATATGTACCAAAACAAATGTTAATTTTGAATGAAATATCTTAAATTCTCAACAATGCTTGTTTTCTTTCTTTCAAAATGCTTTCTTGGAAACTTTCCCGGTGAAGTTCCAACTTCCCCAGTGATTAAGACTCTGCTCCCAATTCAGGGGGCACGAGTTCAATCTCTGGTCGGGGAACTAAGATCCTGCATGCCCAGTGGTACAGCCAAATAACAAACAAACCCACAACAACAGTAAAAAAAATAACAAAAACAAAAAACTCCCCAATGTTTCTTAAAGTTTCTCTCAGAATTCCTGCTAAGCTACTTGTCATCTCTTTTACTTGAATTTGAATCAAAGACATTTAAGTTTGATAACAATTTATTTCCACTGAAATAAATAAATAGTATTTATATTTAGCTAGATTAAGATATTACTGTAAGTACCTGCTAGTAAATTTCCCTACTTTCTTCCAAAGTAGTATAAAAAAAAATTATCCTTAATCCTAAGCATTCTATTATGTTCTTTCCTCGCTGGCATTTAAATCAATGTAAAAACGTCTCTTGAAATCACTTCTGTGGGGGACTGCAAAAGAACTAAAACACACTGTGTCCTCACAAGGCTTGTAATCTGGTTCTAGAAACAAGATTGACACATTTGAAACAAATTATATCAAACATCTGTTGTTGTTATTCAGTCCCTGCATCATGTCCAACTCTTTGCAACCCCATGAGCTGCAGCACGCCAGGCTTCCCTGTCCTTCACTATCTCCCGGAGTTTGCTCAAACTCATGTTCATTGACAGTGATGCCATCCAACTATCTCATCCTTTATCACCCACTTCTTCTCCTGCCTTCAGTCTTTCCTAGCATTAGGGTCTTTTCCAGTGGGTCGGTGCTTTTCCCATCAGATAGCTAAAGTATTGAAGCTTCAGCTTCAGCATCAGTCCTTCCAATGAATATTCAGGTTGATTTTGTTTGATCTCCTTGCTGTCCAAGGGACGCTCAAGAGTATTCTCCAGCACCACAGTTTGAAAGCATCAATTCTTCGGTGCCCAGCCTTCTTTATGATCCAGCTGTTACATCCATACAAGACTACTGGAAAAGCCATAGCTTTGACTATGTGGACCTTTGTTGGCAAAATGATGTCTCTGCTTTTTAATACACTGTCTAGGTTTGTCATAGACAAACCTATGACTAACAAACATCTGATTAGTTATAAAATGAGAAGTTTAAGCAATAGTTGCTGAAGCACCTGCTTTGCCTAGTTTATTTTGTGTATAGTAGAGGCTTGAGTGGAGAAGGCAATGGCACCCCACTCCAGTACTCTTGCCTGGAAAATCCCATGGACGGAAGAGCCTGGAAGGCTGCAGTCCATGGGGTCACTGAGGGTCAGACACGACTGAGCGACTTCACTTTCACTTTTCACTTTCATGCATTGGAGAAGGAAATGGCAACCCACTCCAGTGTTCTTGCCCGGAGAATCCCAGGGATGGGATCGCACAGAGTCGGACACGACTGAAGTGACTTAGCAGTAGCAGCAGCAGAGGCTTGAGTGATTAAGAAATTTGGGAGAAGTATGTGGGACTAAAACTGGATTCTGATGAGTAAGTGGAATTTGAACTGACTGGGGAATAACAGAGAGAATTTTGGTTAGGAGGAAAGAGGCCTGGCCTGACACTTTAGGGACAAGATGCTCTCAGGAAACAGACTAAAGAGTAGGATCTGTTTGTGTCCTTCTGGTCTTTATCTGAGCATTTCCTAATTTCCCTGAATCTTGTCCTGGCAATGGATTGTCTTTGGTTACACTTCTTTTCTTTCCTTATGGGAGAATCTCCATAAGACCAATGGTCTGTTCTAGCCTATCATCCAATCCCTAATGCCATGGCACTGGAAAGGGTGTGGGGATACATTTAGAATTATGATAGCCATCTTTTACCCGGTGCCTTTTAGGGACCTGTATCAGTCAGGATAGGCTAGGTTATGCAGTAACTAACATCCTCAAAATTTCAGTAGGTTAAAAGAAAAAATATTTATCACTCATACAGTGTTTTCCGTGGGGGTTGGTGGGAATGAGAGGCACGATCTCATCTTCTTGCTATCATTCTGAGACTCAGGCTGCCCTTGTCTCAACTTGGATATACCATTGTCATTCATCAGAAAGGCCTAAATCTTTTCTAATCCTTCTGTTTAACTCACTGAATATTTGTCATGTATGACATTTGCAGAGCCACTGGAGAATTTTCTAATGTATTCCACATCTTCTGGATAAAGAATTTCCTGAGTTTGTTACCCATTGCATCAGTGAGTGTGTTAGTACAAGACACCCATTGTGGTTTTTACCTGGGAATCCCTTCTAAGTTGCTATTGGGCATACAATGTCTATCTTAAGAGGAAAACTAGACATGGCGAAGATGAAGCACTTGAACCTGGGGTGGAGGCGGCATCGTCTAGCAGAGCAAGGATGCAACTAGCAGCCTAGAGCCCTGCCCCCTCCTACCTGTGTGGCTTCTGTGTCTCTTCAGATCTCTGAGCTTCATTTTCTTCACCTATATTATTAATATAAAGGAGTTGGTCTAGATCACCCTTAAGTTCTCTTTGAATACAATGATTCTCTGCTACTATGAAACAAATAAAATTTAAGGCTAGAGGTAGTTTCTGTCCCCTGTAGTCTATAACCTGTTTGCTTTTAAAGCTCTTCCTTGTTGATGGAAGTTTGTTTGTTCTTTGATGCAAGAAGGTGTTAGTCCTCCTTTCCCGTACATTTGAGAAATATAGTCAGAATTTCTCATCAGCTAGATCGGACAATTTGTCCCCTTTAGTCTTGTTATTCAGTCTGATATGGGGAAAGGGGACAGGGCCGAGGTCAGATAACACTTTCGGAGCTTCACTTCTAATCTTGGAGAGTCTCACTCTTGTTCGCCAAAGAATTCTCAGTTCAGAGTCACAAACCCGGCAATAATTGACCTCTGAAGAGGTCTGCTTTCTTCAGCAATTCTTCATGTTCCCGAAAAGGGCCACTTAATGATAAAGACTGTAGATCTTTCCTTCCATTTAGGGTTGAAGCTTAAAGTGCTTTTGGTTCCAGAGTTGTCCAGCCAGCTCTCTCTCTGCCTTGTTTTATACTGCTGGCAGCCTTCCACAGATGAAAAAGAAACGTTTATTGGGCTGGTTCTACTTGTCAGGCACTATAACTTACAGTGCACTCAGACAGAAAAATGTTCTATAAATATAGAATCATGTGAGGAATGTCCCAGAACCAGAGTCTTATCTTTAATTGCCAGCAGGATTCACTCAGGCTACCAGATACTGTATCATAATCAAAAAGACCAAGGCCAGAGAATGGCAATATGGACAATATGAGACACAGACAATATGAAGATGACAAGTTAGTTAATAATGAATGAGCGTACACTTAAAACTGAGAAATGCATATATGTATACATACACACGTACAAACACACATACATATGTTGTGTGCAACCGATGGCTTATATACAGGGGGATGTGACAGCCTCATCAGGAAACTGATGATACCCTTGGACCAAGTGTGTGATTTTTCTAGTGTCCTGAACCCACTTTCTTTTCCCCTCACATTCACCCTGGCTGTCCTCCTCATGGCAGAGCACCTTGTCTTGCTTGCTCCATCCTTTTCCAAAGAAGACTGGATGATACCCAGCATCATCCAGCATCACTGGGTGACTTTCAGGGACGGCTTGTGTCCCATCCATGTGCTGTGCCACGTGCAGCTGCTCTTCCCCACATCAGCCTGCAGGGTGGCCATTGGATGCTACAGCTCTGCACCTAAGATGTGGCCTCTGGGATGCATTCTTTTTGCCATGCATCCCATCCCACTGCACTTGGTGATGCTGGGTGACACATTTTAATTCTTTGTGGTAATAAGAATCATGCCTTGTTTAGGCTCTGGAACTCAAACACTTTCCCTCTGAAACTGCTCAGCAGCACTGAGCTTTACCACTGACAGGCTTTCCGCTCAACATTGTGCCACAGAACCTTGTAAGAGTCTCCGAGGCTGAGAGGCTAAGGTGACATCTGTTTGTCCGTGACTGCCAGCGGCAGGATCAGACTGAGGGAACCTGTGGAGAGACTTGTGGTTTGGCACGAGGTTGAGGACTCATGTGGGCTGAGAGCCGCTGAAGAGTCCTGGGCACCACTTTATGGACAACCCTGGGACCTAGGTCAACGTGTGGGGAGTATGGAGATTTGCTGTGCAGCTGTGAGGGAAGAACCCTTTTTCCTCTCATGCCCCCCTTTTCTAGTTTTCCTTCTCCATTCTTCTCCCCACCCTCTGCTAACTCCACATCTCCTTTGGCTTTGGCAGCTACTCAGGATCCGAGGATCCTTGAAATGGGTTTATAGGGGTCTTGCAGACCTTCCGTCCTGAGATGATAATGTTTTTGAAACTGGTAAATATTTGGGGGATATTAACTGGCTGGAGTTTTCAAACTAAAGTAAATCCATGACCTCATAACAGATTGATGTTGATTCAGATGATGTTAAGCTTCTAGGACTTTGAATCTCAAGAGGTGTAGGTAACTTATATGTTTTTAATACAGTGTGTGTGTGTGTGTATGTGTGTGCACTTGCACACGTATAAGGGAGAGAGAGAGAATTCTTAAAAATGTGATAGATG
Organism: Bos taurus; assembly: GCF_002263795.3. Taxonomy (NCBI): domain Eukaryota; kingdom Metazoa; phylum Chordata; class Mammalia; order Artiodactyla; family Bovidae; genus Bos; species Bos taurus. The sequence continues at coordinate 39,879,307 of NC_037336.1, forward strand.
CTGTTTCCACATTCCTATTTGCTTTCTTAGACAAACAGTCTTCTATACTTTTACTTTTGTAAGACAAATGAAACCCTTCCTTTACATGGTTGATATGTAACCCTGGTAAGATCCATGATTGATGTTTGAGTACCACTGTGTATGCAGTTGTTATATAGTTTCTCCATCATGAAAACAAATAAAAACCTCTGCATTTCACTGAATCTACTCCAGGAGTTTGGCTTCTCTTTCTATTGTCCTATGATAAAAACCTAAAATACATTATATGTTTTATTCTCTTCACTACCCTTTTCTGTGTATCAGTCTCACCCAGACGTGAGCTATTTTGCCACACACAGAAAACATAGTGAATTTAAAAATGTCAGTTTGAAAACGAAACCCAACTCAAATTTGGCATTTCTTTCCAACTTACCAAGATAACTTAGAGAACAAATCTAGAGCTGAGAATTTATTCCTTCTTGTCCTTTTATTTTATTTAGAAAAATTTCTTCCTAAAAGTTATCAGGGCCTGCTTGAATGATAGTGCATTTTTTTCTCATCAGAGTTGATTTCATTTCTGGTTCCCTTGCTTCCCAGCCTACACTCTGTGTAACGTTGCAGAGGCGGCAGATTGATGGGGAAAGGATTCAGAATGTGCTCTGGATTGGGGTTTCAGTGTGTGTGCTGTCTGCTGCCAGAGACATTTAGCAGATGGACTTGGGAAGGTGGGACTGGGCCTGGATGGGGAGGGGGCCTCAGGGTAAGAAGCGCTTTATGAGCTGGGCTGGCTCTGCCTTCTCCATTTAGCCATTAAGACCCTGGCCCACTATGAAGTCTATCACCAGATAAAAGAGACTCAGCTTTTGCTGTCGTTGTCTTTCACTTTCAGCAGTTTGATTATGATGGGTACGGGCGTGGATTTCCTTGTGCCTTTCTGTTAGGGGTTTGCTGAGCTGCTTGAATCTTTAGGTTTATATCTGTTGTCAAATTTGGGAATTGTTTAGCCATTGTATCTTTAAATATTTGTTTCTGTACTGCATTCTTTCTCTTTCTCCTCTGGGATCCCAATAAGTGAGTGTTAGACCTCTTGACATTGTCCCACTGGTCCCTGAGGTTCTTTTCATTTCTTTTTCAAATCATTTTTCTCTTTGTTGTTCAGATTGGATACTCTCTGTTTATCTGTATTCAAGTTCACTGACTCTTTCTTGTGATATATTCTTTCTGCTATTGAGTCCATCCACTGAGATTTTTATTTTGGTTATTGTATTTTTCAGGTCTAAAATGTCCTTTTGGCTCTTTATATATCCTGTTTCTTTGCTGAAACTTTCTATCTTTCCATTGGTTGCAAGAGTGTACACTCCTCTTACTTCTTGGAGTGTTCTGTAATACTTGCTTTTAAGTTTTTGTCAAATAATTCCAGGATCTGTGTCACGTCATTGGCATTTGTCGATTGTCTTTTCTCCACACCAATTGGGATTTTCCTGATTCTTCAAATGCTGAGTAGTTTTGAGTTATATCCTTTTGTGTGTATAATATCATGGAGGCTTCTGTTGTTGTTCAGTTGCTCAGTCATGTCCAACTCTTTGTGACCCCATGGACTACAGCCTGCCAGGCTTCCCTGTCTTTTACCATCTCCCAGAGTTTGCTCAAACTCATGTCCATTGAGTTGATGATGCCATCCAACCATCTTGTCTTCTGTTGTTCCCTTTCCTTCTGAGTCTCTGAGTTATGTTTAAATACTATAAATAATGTCCATATATCAATATTTGTTTTTCCACGTAGTTGAGCTGGTTGGGTTCAGGTCTCAAGGTCCAGCCAGCCTTTTATGAATTAAGATTTCACTATCAGTTGTCAGTTATATTTTTAAAATTTTGCAGTGTTCTTTGGATCTGTCCCACATGCATTACACCCAGTGGCCAGACTCAGACCTGGTGGAGGTCTGTCTATTGGCGGTTCTCCAAGTCTTTGATATGCTAACAGATGCACATGCGCATGCACATATCTAGGTGTCTGGGGATGGGGGAGGGGATTGGTTCTAGCACGCCTGCAGATAAATCAAAATCTGTGGATGCTCACTTCTCATACAGTGATGTACTACCATTGGCCCCCGGTATCCCCAGGATTCTGCATCCACAGATATTGAAGTGAAAGTGAAAGTAGCTCAGTCGTGTCGAACTCTTTGTGACCCCATGGACTATACAGTCCATGGAATTCTCCAGGCCAGAATACTAAAGTGGGTAGCCTTTCCCTTCTCCAGAGGATCTTCCCAACCCAAGGATTGAACCAGGTCTCCCACATTGCAAACAAGTTCTTTACCAGCTGAGCCACAAGGGAAGCCCAAGAATACTGGAGTGGGTAGTCTATCTTCTCCAGCTGCTGCTGCTGTGTCATACTGGTTGTGTTCGACTCTGTGCGACCCCATAGACGGCAGCCTACCAGGCTCCTCCATCCCTGGGATTCTCCAGGCAAGAACACTGGAGTTGGTTGCCATTTCCTTCTCCAATGCATGAAGTGAAAAGTGAAAGTGAAGTCGCTCAGTCGTGTCTGACTCAGCGACCCCATGGACTATAGCCTACCAAGCTCCTCCGTCCATGAGATTCTCCAGGCAAGAGTACTGGAGTGGGTTGCCATTGCCTCCTCCATCTTCTCCAGCAGATCTTCCCAATCCAGGAATTGAACCAGGGTCCCTTGCATCGCAGGTGGATTCTTTACCAACTGAGCTATCAGGGCTGATATTGATATTGAGGGCTGACTGCATTATCTAGTTCCCTGTGTTTCTGAACCTCTGGCTAGAAAGGTTAGACTTTAGTTACAACACCCTTCCTGTGACTATATGCAAGCCCAAAGTCAAGCTGTTTGAGAAGAGAGAAAATACTCAACGAGGTTTTTCCCCTGCCCTCTTGGGGCCACAGCTTCAGATCAGAGAAGAAATTTCCCTTTCCTAAGAGTTTTAGGTGCTTGCAGACTCCTGCTGTGGCTTCCACTACAGTGGGATTGCCTGGGAGTTGGGGTGCTAGAATGGAGGAAAGGAAATACAAGAAGAGGGGTAAATAGGGAATCCTCCTACTTTCTCTGAGCATTAGGAGACCCTTCCCCCCTTGAGCCTGAGCTAGAGGGCTTCTCTGGAGCTCTTGGTCTGTGCAGATGTCTGCCTGCAGTGTGAGACCACCTTGAGTGGGGGCACGAGGGGGATGCCAGAAGAAAACCAGTGGTGCCCTTACTGCTGCTTCCTGATACTTTGAATTCTGGTCTTCTTTCCCAGCCCGCCTGCCAGTATTTACTTTTCAGATTTCTCAAATAGCTGCTTTGATGCATTCTATCCAGGTTTTATTGCTGTATTCACTGCCAGACACAGGGTGAGGGTGTGCTTACCCATGTTATCCAGAACTGAAACTGAGATTTTTTTGGTAACAAAATTTTTGCATGGGGAACCTGAATTTTAAACGTGTGTAACTGACCCTTAATCTTTCTAAAGCAGGGCCCATTCTGAGAGAAAGATCAGTTACATGAAGCTGAGGGGAGGGACATGTGAGCTGCCACCCCAGAGACTCTGAGAATCACACTTGAGTGAAGTCCTAAAAACTATGATTATCCCAGGGCGTCCCAGAAAGGCAGTGGCTGGTGCTCACACGCTCCCCGTTGTGTCTGGATGGCTGCTCTGTCCAGGTCCCATTCTGTGCCTCCCCCTCCCCCAACAATTCCCCCAACTCCCCTTCTCCTTCTAAAAAGGAACAATTTCCTTCAATCTTTGTTTCCTGCCGGCTAACAGATGCTCTTAATTAGCACAAAATTGCTAAATAAATAGATTTTGCTTGTTTTGAGTTTGTTTTTTTCCAGAAAGCTTAGGCTTTCCAACATTAACTCATTGCACACTCTCAGCGTATTGTTTAGTTTGAGTCAAGGACTCACAACCTTGTTCTTTTCCACAGGCACAACCATAATGCAGAAAATCAATTGTTAGCTATCTCCCACAACAGAAAATTGCTGTTTCTAAAACCTTTCAAGAGCTTACTAGCTGTGGGGAATGTGAATTTGAGAGTACCGAAACTTGGCAAAAATACCCCAGACACTCTACCAATTATCAGTCACAATAAAGAAACTGATCATTTAAATCACTTATCATACAATTTCATCCCCAAAGAGCTGTAGAATTGAGACACAGAGGAATGGACCATTAGACTCTTTCTTTGGTTTTTATTTCAAAAGAAAGTAAAAATATGTATGCTTGTCTAAAACTTGCTTGTACAACTGGTGGTGGTACTGTTGCCAGTCTGACCATTTCTGTGTGGCCTACGTGAGGTCATTCATGGGTGTGGGAGAAATGGCTTGTGAAGAAGGAAGCTTTTATGCCAAATTTCAAGGCAAAGAAAGCTTTTGCACAAGACAGAATCCATGATTCTCTTTTCAGGTCATGGGTGGGTTTGCTTTTATATGTATACATATATTTTAATGCAACCAGTTTTGCTTGGGGCTTATGGTCTTGAATTAATATATTTCTATTATGTGCATATGTGTAAGCTGGTAGGCAAAAGAGTATTTTAAAAGATTGCTTTATTTTTTGCATTATCTTTTAATAGTGAAACCTTGGAATTCGGTTTCTTTGGCTTGAAAGAATCATTTTCTTTATCCAGAAACAAATTTGATGCTGAAGTCATAAATTATAAAAATATGTGAAAGCCTCACGGTTGTGCTTGTTGCAGTTTTTGGAGCCAGATCCATTATCTCTGTGCACCGACTTGGGCTGACTCAGCGATTGCTTTTTACCCTTTGGGAAGAGACTCTCAGATGTCTGCAAAATAGCCCCCAAACAACATGAGTTAGCTGTGTATAGAATCCTTTGCTTAATGTTAATTTTTTGGAAATTTTTTCTATATAATCAAACCATTTCCCCTCGTTAGAGGAAGCCAGTTCACTTTGCAATGCATGTTTCCTGGAGGAAGAACCAGATAAATCCTTCACAGACAAAAGTGGGTGGGGACTGCTTCCTTTCCTCTGAAATCTGGGTCCCTGCCTTTCCTGGGATGCTTATCTCTGTTGAAGGAGGTGCTCCTTTGTATGAGTGGCCTCGTGGTTTATGTATGGGGCAGGACCACGGATTGCAAAGGAATTGAGCAACCCCCTGGCTCCACCCCTGCAAGGGCTCAGGAGCCTGAGCACTTCTCTGTGGCAGCACATTGTGGAGGCTCCATTTGACACCAGCTCAAGCCTGTTGGGGACAGATGGATCTGCCCCAATCCCCAGTGACAATACCTCCACCACCTTCTGCTTAAGCTGCTCCTTTACTGATCTGAAGAGGAAGTGGAGGCAACAGAGGGGACCAGGAATCTACCTTCCCACCCCCTGGGGGTGGGATGGGGGTAGCCTTGTCTGGTCACTTGATATTTGGAGCACATGGATAACAGTGTACTTTGGCATTTAGGGAGTTGTTTGGGGGAATTGTTTCTTTTTAAAAGGAAAAGACATTTTTTTTTTTTTTTGCCTTGTTGTAGTAAACAGTGTTTTAAGGTGCTCCAAGAATTCTGTTTGTGGGACTTCTTTTTTGTTGTTGTTTTCTTTGTTTGTGGGATTTCTGATGGACAAATATTGATGTGTGCACTAGAGAATTAAGACAAATGATAATTGAAAGAGATGATAAAAGCTAGTGGTTTCCTTGGGGAAATAATCACAAATTGCTGTCAGGCTGATTCCAATGAGAACATTACTTTATGTGAAATGTTTTCTAAACAGCTCAACCAAAGCGTTAAGCCAGAGCACTTTTGAGGGCATCTCTCTGCTGTATATTTCTATTATATCCCCACCTGAGACCCTTCAACTTATTCACCGTTCCAGCTGTCGCGTTTAGCTTTGTCATGGTCAACACTCAGTGGAACTGAGAAATATCAGATAGCAAGATGGATATAGTTTGTGGATTCTTAATATAATTGTATAGTTTTATCATATTGAGTCATCCCCCCCATAGATTCACTATTATTGATCCAGAATGTTACCTTTGTGTGTTAGCCCAGGTTAAGTGCTTCTGCTATGTTTAAAGTGTCTCTTTAATGAGAATTTTGGGCTTCTCACATTGGAGACTGCTTCCCATGATCTATATTTGTATTTTCCGGCATTTATTTTGGATTGGCACTTGGATCCTTCACCTCTCTTGTAACACCATTGTGCCTATAGAGGTTTCAGTCAGAGCTCTTGTGGAACTTTGTTGCATTTATTGGTTTACACAGCTGTGTCCTATATTAAATTGTAACCCAGATCCTGGCACAAGGCACAAATGACCACTGAATGAGTGAATGATTCCCTGGTCAAGTCTCAATGCCTCTTTCCAAAGGATGCTGTGTGGGAGAACTTCCACTTGCCTTTCCAGGCCCACTCTCCATCTTGATCCCCTACTCCGTGCCCCAGCAGAGGCTGACCTGTGGACCAACCACAGCCTCCCGCTTCTTTAGCTTCTCCTTCCATTTGACAGTTAGGGTGAGTAGGTACTTTCATAGGACTGTATGTGATAGGGTTGGCTGTAATTCTATCAAACACCTTCTCCATGCAGTTTCCCTCTTTGGGTTCCACAAATTTCCCCCTTCTCCTGCTCCTTCCTGCTCAGGATTTGGAAGGGCTCCCTGGTGCTACCAGCCACAGGTATTGCATTACTCCTTATTAGTTTCCTAAACTCTTTCTTCATGAGAAACATTGGGCTGGACGAAGCACAAGCTGGAATCAAGATTGCTGGGAGAAATATCAATAACTTCAGATGCAGATGACACCACCCTTATGGCAGAAAGTAAAGAAGAACTAAAGGGCCTCTTGATGAAAGTGAAAGAGGAGAGTGAAAAAGTTGGTTTAAAGCTCAACATTCAGAAAACAATCATGGCATCCGGTCCCATCACTTCATGGCAAATAGATGTGGAAACAGTGTCAGACTTTATCTTTGGGTGCTCCAAAATCACTGCAGATGGTGATTGCAGCCATGAAATTAAAAGATGCTTACTCCTTGGAAGGAAAGTTATGATCAACCTAGATAGCATATTAAAAAGCAGAGACATTACTTTGCCAACAAAGGTCCGTCTAGTCAAGGCTATGGTTTTTCCAGTGGTCATGTATGGATGTGAGAGTTGGACTATAAAGAAAGTTGAGCACCAAAGAATTGATGCTTTTGAACTATGGTGTTGGAGAAGACTCTTGAGAGTCCCTTGGACTGCAAGGAGATCCAACCAGTCCATCCAAGGAGATCCAACCAGTCCATCCTAAAGGAGATCAGTCCTGAATATTCATTGGAAAGACTGATGTTGAAGCTGAAACTCCAATACTTTGGCCACCTCATGCGAAGAGCTAACTCGTTGGAAAAGACCCTGATGCTGGGAAAGATTGAAGGCAGGAGGAAAAGAGGACGACAGAGGATGAGATGGTTGGATTGCATCACTGACTCAATGGAGATGAGTTTGAGTAAACTCTGGGAGTTGGTGATGGACAGGGAGGCCTGGCGTGCTGCAGTCCATGGGGTCGCAAAGAGTTGGACACGACTGAGGGACTAAACTGAACTGAAACTCTGCCTGCACCTTTGTAAATAGTCTCTCTACTAAATTCTTCCCATCGTATCCTGCTGGGACCTGACCGACATTTCCCAGCTCACCCAAGATAACAAAGTTTTTTGTAACCTAGATATCATAATCTGCGTCTCTTGCATTATTTCAAGTAAACACTCTCTTCTAGGATGGTCTACAACCAAATCAGAGTCAGATAGAGCAGGGGTCAGCAAGCTCCAGCCTTGCAGGCCAAATCCAGCCTGCCAGCTGTTTTTGTAAATGGAGTTTTATTGGAGCACAGTCCTGACCATTTGTTTACTTACTGTCTTTGGCTGCTTTTGAGCTACAACAGGCGGTGAGGAATTGCAGCAGAAACTGCATGGCCTGCAAAGACTGAAATATTTGCTGTTTGATCTCTTATAGAAAAAATTTACAGATCCCTGATTTAGAGGAAAACCATAACGTGAAAACTTTATTGTTTTCATCAAAAGCCTCCTGGGTCAGGCACTGGGGTACTTGTCAGGATCCCATGAGACTGACCTGGGGAGTTTGAAACCCCAGGCCTGGACAAACTTGCAGGCAGCTTTGTGTTGCTGTGCTGACAGCAGCAGCAACCTGGAAAGTCAGTCTTCGTCATTAGATGCAAAAGGAGTGTAACCAAGCAAAGCTAAGAGGCATTTGTCTGTAATTTATGATTTCATAATTAATAATTCCCTGGAAAGAATGGCTTTCCCTAATGTTTCAGCATTTCTCTATCAAGCTTATTTTGTATATATCTGTCTCCCCCACCAGACTGTGAGTGCCTCTCAGGAAGTTCTGGGTTTTATTCATATGGGTGCCAACTAGTGCCTGGCACAGAGTGGCTGATGCTCAATAAATATTGTTTGACCAAATGGTAATCAACAACTAACTTAGAGAAGAAAAAAAGAAATAGCGGGGTGGGAGTCATTAACTGGGAAGATTTATTGCTTAATGTTCTCAGACTCTCTCTGGCTGGAGTCTCTGCCTCCTCAGCCTTCATAAACAAGAACAGCTATATGAAAAGCCTATTTCCTAAGAAAAGGTGCCCCTCAGGGCAGACTGACTATATAATTTGCAGGGCTTAGCACAGAATAAAAATGTTGAGCCTCTCGTTTAAAAATTAAGAGTTTTAAGACAGTGTCAGCACTGAGACAAACACAAGCACATCTAAGAATGTACAACCTGCGTGCCTACGAAACTGGCCCTGCGCTGAGGATTCCTGAGGACGAGGCAGCCTGTGGGTGATCAGTGAGGGTTCTTTCAGTCCAGAGGACTGCAGGGTGCTCCACCACTATTTGTCTGGCTGCTGAGACTGTGGACTCTCAGGACTTGGTACAGTGATATGAGTCTTATAATGCCTAACCTGGAATAATGCTTTATCACTTACATAGTGTCTGCATTTATCTCAGACCCACATGCCAGAGTGTACTGTGCTTCCCCAAGCCCACACATTTGGCTTGACACTGACTAATCAGCTTGGCCTTCATTCTTCTTGCTATCTGTTTAACCCCAAGTCACCTAGGCCACCCCGTTTAGGGGCAAAAATATATATATGTACTAAAGTGCCCCGTTTCCAAGGCAATGCCAAATAATGTACCAACTACCACACAATTGCACTCATCTCACACACTAGCAAAGTAGCGCTCAAAATTCTCCAAGCTAGGCTTCAACAGTACATGAACTGTGAACTTCCAGAGGTTCAAGCTGGATTTAGAAAAGACAGAGGAACCAGAGATCAAATTGCCAACATCCACTGGATCTTTGAAAAAGCAAGAAAATTCCAGAAAAACATCTACTTCTGCTTTATGCACTATGCCAAAGCCTTTCACTGTGTGGATCACAACAAACTGGAAAATTCTTCAAGTGATGGGAATACCAGACCACCTGACCTGCTCCTGAGAAATCTGTATGCAGGTCAAGAAGCAATAGTTAGAACTGGACATGGAACAACGATCTGGTTCCAAATTGGGAAAGGAGTATGTCAAGGCTGTATATTGTCACCCTGCTTGTTTAACTTATATGCAGAGCACATCATGTGAAATGCTGGGCTGGATGAAGCACAAGCTGGAATCAAGATTGCTGGGAGAAATATCAATAACCTCAGATACGCAGATGATACCACCCAACTTATGGCAGAAAGCAAAGAAGAACTAAAGAGCCTCTTGATGAAAGTGAAAGAGGAGAGTGAAAAAGTTGGCTTAAAACTCAACATTCAGAAAACTAATGGCATCTGGTCCCATCACTTCATGGAAAGTAGATGGGGAAACAATGGAAACAGTGACAGACTTTATTTTTCTGGGCTCCAAAATCACTGCAGATAGTGACTGCAGCCATGAAATTAAAAGACGATTGCTCCTTGGAAGAAAAGCTCTGACCAACCTAGACATCGTATTTAAAATCAGAGACATTTCCTTACCAACAAAGGTCCACGTAGTCAGGGCTGTGGTTTTTCCAGTAGTCATGTATGGATGTAAGAGTTGGACTATAAAGAAAGTTGAGCACTGAAGAACTGATGCTTTTGAACTGTGGTGTTGGAGAAGACTCTTGAGAGTCTATTGGACTGAAGGGGGATCCAACCAGTCAATCCTAAAGGAGATCAGTCCTGAATATTCATTGGAAAGACTGATGCTGAAGCTGAAACTCCAATACTTTGGCTACCTGATGGGAAGAACTGACTCACTGGAAAAGACCCTGATTCTGGGAAGGATTGAAGGCTGGAGGAGAAGGGGACGACAGAGGATGAGATGGTTGGATTACATCACTGACACATGGGCGTGAGTCTGAGCAAGCTCTGGGAGTTGGTGATGGACAGGGAAGCCTGGTGTGCTGCCGTCCATGGGGTTGCAGAGTTGGACGTGACTGAGCGGCTGAACTGAACTGAACTGAACAGAAAGTGCCCCAGTACGTCTGTTTAGATGTTTCTTTTTGGGTGACAGACAGTTCTTGCCATAAAACCTGTCTTTGTCTCCTGTGGCTGCTGTCACAAAATACTACAGACTGGGTGGCTTATAAGCAACAGAAATTTATTGCTCACCGTTCTGGAGGCTGGGTGTTCAAGATCAGTGTGCCAGCATGGCTGGATCCTGGTGAAGGTCCTCTTTCAGGCTGCAGGTGGCTGCCTTCTTGCTGTGTCCTCACATGGTGGTAGGGCCCAGGGAGCTAGAACACTAATCCTATTCATGGAGGCCCCACCCTCATGATGTAAGCACCTCTCAAAGTCCCGCCTCCTAATATTATCACATTGGGCATTAGGATTTCAACACAGGAATTTTGGGGGTGGGGACACACATCCAGACCATTGCAATGTCTGCCTGGAGAACAATGTGTGTGCATGATCCTTGTTTTGGCCCCAGAACCCTTTCTGCAAGGTGGTTGGGATGGGCTCCTGAACCCGACTTTATGGTGAGGAGGGGGACAGGGGAGGGCTGTGTACATGAATGATCCCCAGAACCCTCCCCTGCCCCCTTCCTCACCATAAAATGAGGTTTGGGAGCCCATCCTAACCACTTTGCAGGAAGCTCTGTGCCAAGACTCCCAAAGTCTTTCCTCACATGAGATGTTCACCCTGCCATCTGCTAGGGCTTCTCCTTGCCCAGGCCCCTGCCCTTCCCCATCCTACACCCTGCACCGTACTCTGCCCTTGGGATCACAGTGAGTCTCCTGGAGGTTTCCGGTGGTGACCACTATGGTGGGAAACTTGAGCTCTAGAAAGGATTTCATGACTAGAGCTTCCTTTTGACTGGAGGTATCCCCAGTTTTGATTCTTCTAGATCACCACTACTTTCCTCCAACCCTTCATCTACTCTACCTTGCCACAAAAGGAGGCTTAGTGTTCTGATCACTCCACTCCTGGGAGCTCCTTGCATCTTCTGCTGAAAGTTGGAGGTTGTCTGGCAGTGCTAGAAGGCCACCACTGCCAGCCCTGGTGGTGCAAGCTCCAAGGTCTGTTGGCAGATGCATGGTGCCAGACGACAGGGGCACTGAGGTCTGGAATACCCAGTGGCACCCCTTGTCCTCCCCCGCATTTCCCTCTGCTAGGAGCAGGGGGTACCCGAGCACCCTGAGGATTCAGGCATTACGGTGTCATGACAACAGAACAGGCCCTTAGGAGGCACCTATTTCTAAAGCTGTAACCCATAGACCGTGGAGGTTTATTCCACAATGGGGAGAAGCTCCGGCTAATACAGAGCTGCAATTGAGAGAGCCTGATGGGGTCAAGTGGAGTTTGCCTTTGATCAGAAGCTTGAGACAGATATCCCATCTGGCTTTTGCAGTCTCCTGCTAAAGCTGGTAGCTGGGCTTTCTCAGGCCTCATTTGTCTCCCTGTGACTGATGTGGCCTTCATGCTGCTGCTGCTGCTGCTGCTGCTAAGTCGCTTCAGTTGTGTCCGACTCTGTGTGACCCCAGAGATGGCAGCCCACCAGGCTCCCCCGTCCCTGGGATTCTCCAGGCAAGAACACTGGAGTGGGTTGCCATTTCCTTCTCCGATGCATGAAAGTGAAAAGTGAAAGTGAAGTCGCTCAGTCGTGTCTGACTGTGACCCCATGGACTGCAGCCTATCAGGCTGCTCCGTCCATGGGATTTTCCAGGCAAGAGTACTGGAGTGGGGAGCCATTGCCTTCTCCGGCCTTCACAATGGCAGCCCCAAACCACCTCCCTGATGCTCAAGAGCGGCAGTGTTTATTTTGCAGGCGGCAGTCTTACCTTCCTAATACTCTGCACCCTTCCCACCCCCCACCCTAACTTCCTGATCCTTTTCATACTAACCTATGTTTTCTCCTTGCAGGGTCCCCGGTGGCAAATAGACCTCCAGCCTTGGGCAGGCCCTGCTCGCTCCCTGGATGAAGAAGCCTTGAGGTTCCTGAGATACATCAGCACCATTCAGGTTGTGTTTCAAGCACAAGTGGGTTTGGAAACTGTAAAAGATGCCAGCTGCCCCTTTTAAAGGATTTGTCAATAAGGGTCTGGGAAGTTTCTCAGTGCCTCCTGATAGATGCTTGATAGGGACAGTTTCTGAGGCCTTACTGCTTAAATATATCTGCTCACCTAGAGGCAGATAATAGGTGCCTTCCATCTGCTTTGGCATCTTATCCCTTCCAGGAGTATCATCACCCCGAGATGTTTTAATGATTCATTGCAATGTGTTTTAAAGATCCACTTTAGAAAATTGCTTTGGGAAACCATTTGAAGTGACAGATTCTTGCCCCTGAGTAGGCAGTCCAGTGTGTCACAAACCAAAACCATCATCTGGAGATTCAAGTCCCAGTTTGGAGAAATCTGCCTTTTCACTTTTCTGCCACAGAAGGTTGGCAGACAGAGACGCGTTAGGCCAGAGAGCCAAGGAGACTTCGCAGGCAGTCAGAAGAGAAGCTAATGAATCCGAAGGCTCTCTGTTCCTAGGGCCCTTTAAATCATTACTGAGCACCGCCTTCATTAGTGACTTAACGCATTGTGGCAGCTCCTGCCCGGTGCCCCGAGCGGGCAGAGACTCTTCATTAAGGAAAGTCTATGGCTCTTGACACATTAATCAGGAGGGTCCATTCTCCAGTAGCCTGATCCTGAGGAAAGAGAGATGGAAAAGGAAATCAAGGCCTGAGGGAAACTTCTCCCTGGACTGAGAGTGCTAGTAAATTAAAAACTCAGACTGCCTGTGAAGCTGCAGCCCTGAAAGCCGTACTGTGGAGCTGTGTGGTACTGAGGGGTCCCCGGGCCTTTTGATCTCCCTCAGCCCACTGGCTCTTGACATCCCACTCTCTCTGCCCAGCCTCACTGGTGGCCAAGCCCATTTTTCATCCATGGAGGAACGTATATTTCTGGAATTTTAGAAGGCTAATTTAGGGGTAAAAAAATTTTCATTTTTCATATGATGCAGTCAGACAACCAGAGATTTCAATACTTGTCACCTAGACATGGAAGTAAAAGCTTGTTGAATTCATCATGAGTAATGGGATGATAAATTGGTCCCTGTGCTTTACATAATTTCATCTTATTTTGCTGCTGCAAATTAATTTGGTGGACTTACACTGACTTAATTAAAATACTGAAGTTTTAATTTTATAGTTTGGTTTTACATAAAGAATAAGAAACTAGACCTCTTAACTATGACTTTAAGAAGCCCTTAAAAGCCCCAGAGAAAGGTGTTAAAAGTATGAGTTGAATTTGAGAATGGTTGGCTTAACCCCCTGCCCCACCCCCCTGACACACACAAAAATTGACCATGTGAAAGCCTTGAAATTCCATTTTATATGTATTTCAGGTTAATGTTCTGTAACTTATAAAAGGCAAATTAACTTAGAAGAAGCTCTTGAGGCATGAAAGCATCATTTCAAGTCCCTCTTCAAGTTTTCCCATGAGTTATGGACTGAGAGGGAAAAATGCTTTTAAAAAAAGCATCCTGTGATGTGGTCTGATGTTGTGATCCTGGGCAATTTATTTTGCTTGTCTGGTCTGACTGTTCTGATCTTGGAAAGGAAGAGATTGTATCAAATTATTTCTAAGGTCCCTCCCAGCTCCATGAGCTTTTACCATAAGACTGGTGTAGAATTATTATTAACCAAGTATTACCGAACACCTACTCTGTGCCAGAAATGTAGGCCTTGGAAATAGTCTCTGCCTTCAAGTGGCTAACAAACTAGTTGGGAAGGTAGATAAATGGACATATAATTATTATTCACAGTGAGAAGTATAATAATAGAGATTTCGTTGTTGAAGCTCACTAGAAGGCTTTGCATCCTCTAGAAGGCACTAGATAAAGTTCCAGACCTCACAATGGTTTTGTAATCAGAGATCATTTTAACAGCTAAAGTCCTGTGCTTTTGTGTGCTTCTGACTCACTAGCCCAGGAGGTGGGAGCTCATCAGAGATGACACTAACTGGTTTAATCAGAATCCCACTAACCAGTGCTCCCTCCTCTTTTCTCTGTAGTGCAGAGATTTTCAGCTGTGTTGGAACCTTGTGCCTCTTTTAGAACTCATCTCGACAATGAAAGCCTACAAAACTGGCAGAATATTAGAGTCCCTATTACCTAAAATTTTCACAGTTAGCAGTAGTGAGTCATAATGGACAAGCAAAAAAAAAAAAAAAACCACAACAATAAGCCAAAAAAACCTCTGTAGTTATTTGAGCAAATTCCACCTCCATCCTCTTATGCTGGCTTAATATATATATATATATATTTCCCTCAAATCCATATTCAGGCTTGTACAGCAAAACTTAGCATTTGATATGTTCATCACTGATTTATTCATTCATCAATTCAGCAGACATTTGTTGAGTATTTGCTCTGAGGAAGATACGGTGTTAGGCACTGGCTGGGATGTCAAACTTGAATTAAATACCCCCACACACTGGTAAACAGCTAGGGAGCAAGAGAACTGTTGTTCTTTAACAGAGTGGACAGATAGGTGGGTAAGCTTCCCCAGGCCCAGGGAGCTTGGGAACAGGAGCACAGGGCATAGGACAATGTGACATTAGACTGTGGTGGGGAAGGTGCCCATGGACTTGTGCACTGCGGTGACCTTAAAGGTGTGGTTGGGGACCTGCATTTTTTAATGAAACACCAAAGGATATGGTATTTGGTTAGAGTGGGCAGAATATCAGATTCAGTTTTAGTAGGTATTGTTTTCTAGTGTGAAAGGCTGTGATTGCATCTCTGAGTTCTGGCATAGATGATCTGCTGCTCATAAGAAATGGTTAAATCAGAAACCCAGTGCTCTGTTCTAAAGGAAAGCTCCAGATTCAGCTTTTTATGGCAACCCCCAAACCATATGCCTTCAGGAAGCATGGCTTGCGGTACAAAATTAATATAAGCACCAGTTGCTGTTTTGTTGTTTTTTTAAAGTATATTTTAAAGTCAGCCTATCTATCTATCTATCTAATCATCTACCCATCTAACTGTTTCTAAGAATGACATAAGAACCTACGGCTCTGGAGATTCAGATTTTGCACATTTATTAATAAAACAATAGTTTCTATTATATTTACTGCTACACACACATACACACTCACACAAATTTGGATAAGAGCAACAAAAATACAACTCTTTCCTTGATATTTTACCTTTCAAAATAATGTATTACATTAACATACAATTTGATTATTGAAGTGATTCTTGCCAACGTACCCAAAATTTAAGGGCTCCCTTTGCCAGATTCTGGTTATGAGTTGGCAGAAATGCTATTTAGGCTTTTGGGATACAAAATGAAAGGAAAATAAATTAGATCTCTTCAAGTTAAATTAACTAAAAGGCATTTCAGGAAACACTTTTTTTTTCTTGCAATCTGTTTTCCTTTTCCAGGTTTAATTCTTTTTATTTGGCTAAAATTACAAGGGGATTTGGAGGGAGAAAAAAACCCTATATTTACCTAAATTAGAGCTTAGCTAGGACTTACTGCTCTCATTGGTTTTGCTTGCAAGTGACTTCACTGAAGCCCTGGACATAAATCTCAACAAGAAAGTTTGAAAAATCAATATTTAATTAGTTTTTAGGAGCTGAATTTTACTGAGTACTCCTAGTTGTTTTCAAAAGTTAATGTCTATAAATGAGATGATTAATAAATGGTTAAAATGGAAAAAACAAAGAAAGCAAAAACAACACCCAGTGTGGATGTGACTGGTGATGGAGGTAAAGTCCGATGCTATAAAGAACAATAGTGCATCGGAACCTGGAATGTCAGGTCCATGAATCAGGGTAAATTGGAAGTGGCCAAACAGGAGATGGCAAGAGTGAACATCAACATTTTAGGAATCAGTGAACTAAAATGGACTGGAACGTGCAAATTTAATTCAGATGACCATTATTTCTACTACTGTGGGCAAGAATCCCTTAGAAGAAATGGAGTAGCCCTCATAGTCAACAAAAGAGTCCGAAATACAGTACTTGGGTGCAATCTCAAAAAAGACAGAATGATCTCTGTTCATTTCCAAGGCAAACCATTCAATATCACAGAAATCCAAGTCTAAGCCCCAACCAGTAATGCCAAAGAAGCTGAAGTTGAATGGTTCTATGAAGACACACAAGACCTTTCTAGAACTAACACCCCAAAAAGATGTCCCTTTCATCATAGGGGACTGGAATGTAAAAGTAGGAAGCTAAGAGGTACATGGAGTAATAGGCAAATTTGGCTTTGGAGTACAAAAAGAAGCAGGGCAAAGTCTAACAGAGTTTTGCCAAGAGAACGCATTGATCATAGCAAACACTCTCTTCCAACAACACAAGACAAGACTCTACAAATGGACATCATCATATGGTCCTACCAAAATCAGATTGATTATATTCTTTGCAGCCAAAGATGGAGAAGCTCTATACAGTCAGCAAAAACAAGACCGGGAGCTGACTGTGGCTCAGATCATGAACTCCTTATTGCAAAATTCAGACTTAAATTGAAGAAAGTAGGGAAAACCACTAGAACATTCTGGTGTGACTTAAATCAAATCCCTTATGATTATACAGTGGAAGTAACAAATAGATTCCAGTGATTAGATCTGATAGAGTGCCTGAAGAACTATGGATGGAAGTTCATAACATTGTACAGGAGGCAGTGATCAAGACTATCCCCAAGAAAAAGAAATCCAAAAAGGCAAAATGGTTGTCTGAGGAGGACTTACAAATAGCTGAGAAAAGAAGCTAAAGGCAAAGGAGAAAAGGAAAGATATACCCATTTGAATGCAGAGTTCCAAAGAATAGCAAGGAGAGATGAGAAAGCCATCCTCAGTGATCAATGCAAAGAAATAGAGGAAATCAATAGAATGGGAAAGACTAGAGATCTCTTCAAGAAAATAAGAGATACCAAGGGGACATTTCATGCAAAGATGGGCACAATAAAGGTCAGAAATGGTATGGACCTAACAGAAGCAGAAGATATTAAGAAGAGGTGGCAAGAATACACAGAACTATACAAAAAATATCTTAATGACCTAGATAACCACAATGGTGTGATCACTCATCTAGAGTCAGACATCCTGGAATGCAAAGTCAAATAGGCCTTAGGAAGCATCACTATGAACAAAGCTAGTGGAGGTGATGGAATTCCAGTTGAGCTATTTCAAATCCTGAAAGATGATGCTGTAAAAGTGCTGCACTCAATATGCCAGCAAATTTGGAAAACTCAGCAGTGGCCACAGGACTGGAAAAGGTCAGTTTTCATTCCAATCCCAAAGAAAGACAATGACAAAGAATGCTCAAACTGCCACACAATTGTACTCATCTCACACAATAGCAAAGTAATGCTCAAAAATTCTTTAAGCTAGGCTTCAAAAGTATGTGAACCATGAAATTCCACATATTCAGGCTGGCTTTAGAAAAGTCAGAGGAACCAGAGATCAAATTCCCAACATCTGCTGCATCATTGAAAAAGCAAG
This sequence comes from Bos taurus, assembly GCF_002263795.3. Taxonomy (NCBI): domain Eukaryota; kingdom Metazoa; phylum Chordata; class Mammalia; order Artiodactyla; family Bovidae; genus Bos; species Bos taurus. Next base: position 39,897,177 of record NC_037336.1, read on the forward strand.
AGAGTTCCAGAAAAACATCTATTTCTGCTTTATTGACTATGCCAAAGCCTTTGACTGTGTGGATCACAACAAACTGTGGAAAATTCTTCAAGAGATGGGAACACCAGACCACCTGACCTGCCTCGTGAGAAACCTGTATGCAGGTCAAGATGCAACAGATAGAACCAGACATGGAACAACAGACTGGTTCCAAATTGGGAAAGGAGTATATCAAGGCTGTATATTGTCACCCTGCTTGTTTAACTTATATGCAGAGTACATCATGTGAAATGCTTTGCTGGATGAAGCACAAGCTGGAATCAAGATTGCTGGGAGAAATATTAATAACCTCAGATATGTAATTGACACCACCCTTTTGGCCGAAAGCGAAGAAGAACTAAAGAGCTTCTTGATGAAAGTGAAAGAGGAGAGTGAAGAAGCTGGCTTACATCCAGTCCCATCACTTCTTGGCAAATAGATTGGGAAACAATGGAAACAATGACAGACTTTATTTTTGGGGGCTCCAAAATCACTGCAGATGGTGATTGCAGCCATGAAATTAAAAGACGCTTGCTTTTTGGAAGAAAAGCAATGACCAGCCTGGAGAGCATATTAAAAAGCAGAGACATTACTTTGCTGATAAAGGTCCATCTAGTCAAAGCTATTTTTTTTTTTTCCAGTAGTCATGTATGGATGTGAGAGTTGGACTATAAAGATAGTTGAGTGCCAAGGAATGGATGCTTTTGAACTGTGGTGTTGGAGAAAACTCTTGAGAGTCCATTGGACTGCAAGGAGATCAAACCAGTCAATCCTATAGGAATCAGTCCTGAATATTCATTGGAAGGACTGATGCTGAAGCTGAAACTCCAATACTTTGGTCGCCTGATGGAAAGAACTTATTCCTTTGAAAAGACCCTGATGCTGGGAAAGATTGAAGGCAGAAGGAGAAGGGAACGACAGGATGAGATGGTTGGATGGCATCAGCAACTCAATGGAAATGAGTTTGAGTAAACTCCGGGAGTTGGTGATGGTCAGGGAGGCCTGGCGTGCTGTGGTCCATGGGGTCACGAAGAGTCAGACATGACTGAGAGACTAAAATGAACTGAAAATGGAAAAACTTCTGTGTTATATGTTTGCACTAGGAGAGAAAAGGGGAACAATAACAGATACTGAATGGAAAAGAATGTTTTTCCAACAGGGATATCTGAACAAGAGGAAGTCTGTGGAAGAAGAAAGTGTTAACTTTAATAGGATAAAAGCCCACTCCCTAAGGGTCATAAAGGAGGAGCAGCTGAGCCTCAATGCCCTGAATCTTGACCATTAATATTTACCTGGCTCTTGGGGGGCCTCTGGATAACGGTACTGTCACCTCTCTGGCCCCTTGTTAGGGGCAAGGTTGGAAGTGCTGCTGTTTTCAGTTGAAAGCTCTAGCTCAAGCATAGCCTCTTCCCTTAATTTGCTAAGGCACGGGTGAGGCCAATCTGGAACGTTTCTGTGGAGCTTTGCAAAAGGCTGCCAGGAAACTCTCAGGACCTCCTGCATAAGAATCACCTAGGAGAGTTTATTAGAGTGCATGTTCACATGCATAAGACTCAAGGATTCTGATTTTATAGATATGGAGTGGGACTCAAAAATTTTTAAGTACTCCCTCATCTATCAGGATGTAGGTGGCCACACCTTTAGAAATATGGTGGGAAAGGCTAGATATTGTTCAGTTGCTAAGTTGTGTCCAACTCTTTTCAACCTCTTGGCTTGCAGCCTGCCAGGCTCCTCTATCCTTCACTGCCTCCCAGAGTTTACTTAAATTCATATCCATTGAGTCAGCGATGCTATCTAATCATCTCATCCTCTGCTGCCCTCTTCTCCTTTTTCCTTCACTCTTTCCTAGTGTCAGGGTCTTTTCCAATGAGTAGGCTCTTCACCTCAGGTGGCCAAGGTATTGGAACTTCAACTTCAGCATTAGTCCTTCCAATGAATATTCAGGACTGATTTCTTTTAGCATTGACTGGTTTGTTTTCCTTGCTGTACAAGGGATCCTCAAGAATCTTCTCCAGCACCACAATTCATAAGCATCAATTCTTCGGCACTCAGCCTTCTTTATGATCCAACTCTCACATCCATACCTGACTACTGGAAAAAAGACAGCTTTGACTATCTGGACCTTTGCTGGCAAAGTGATGTCTCTTGTGTTTTAACACACTATCTAGGCTTGTAGTAGCTTTCCTTTTAAGGAGCCGAGTCTTTTAATCTCATGGGTGCAATTATCATCTGGAGTGATTTTGGAGCCCAAGAAAATAAAATCTGTCACTCCTTTCACTTCTCCCCCTTCTATTTTGCCATGAAGTGATGGGAGCAGATGTCATGATCTTAGTTTTTTGAATGTTGAATTTCAAGCCAGCCTTTTCACTCTTTCACCTCATCAAGAGGCTCTTTAGTTCCTCTTCACTTTCTGTCATTAGAGTGGTATCATCTGCATATCTGAGGTTGTTGATATTTGTCTTGGCATTCTTGATTCCAGCTTATGATTCATCTAAGCTGGCATTTCACATGATGTCCTTTGCCTATAAGTTAAATAAGCAGAATGACAATATATAGGCTTGTCTTACTCCTTTCCCAGTTTTGAACCAGTCAGTTGTTCTGTGTCCAGTTCTGATTGTTGCTTCTTGACCTGCACACAGGTTTCTCTGGAGACAGGTAAGATGGTCTAGTATCTTTAAGACTTTTCCACAGTTTGTTGTGATCCACACAGTCTAAGGCTTTAGTGTAGTCAATGAAAGAGAAGTAGATGATTTTCTGAAACTCCTTTGCTTTCTCCATGATCCAACAAATTTTGGCAATTTGATTTCTGGTTCCTCTGTCTCATTGAAACCCAGTTTGTACATTGGGAAGTTCTTGGTTCACATACTGCTGAAGCTTTGCTTGAAGGATTTTGAGCATTACTTCGCTAGCATGTGAAATGAACTCAATTGTATGGTAGTTTGAACAGTCTTTGGTATTGCCCTTCTTTGGGATTGAAATGAAAACTGACCTTTTCCAGTCCTGTGGCCACTGCTGAGTTTTCCAAATTTGCTGGCATATTGAGTGCAGCACTCTAACAGCATTATCTTTTAAGATTTGAAATAGCTCAGTTGGAATTTCATCACCTCCACTAGCCTTGTTCATAGTAATGCTTCCTAAGGCCCATTTGACTTCACACTCCAGGATGTCTGACTCTAGGCAAGTTATTGCAACATTGTGGTTATCTGAGTCATTAAGACCTTTCTTGTATAGTTCTTCTGTGTTTTCTTGCCATCTCTTCTTTTTTTTTAGGGGGGGGCATGAATACAGTGGGTTTTTTTGTTTTATTGTTTATTAGATAACAATACCCTCAAGCCCTTTATCATCACCATCAAGGCTTAGAAATAATTCCTAAGTAAAGTTGACAAAATCAGAATATTTTAATATATTTCAGTGAAAACAAGCTTGGAGGTCAACTAAAAAGGCCACTGTCAAACAAACACAAGGAAGTTACCTGTCAAATTTTCTCCTGGGGGAAAAAAATACATCAGAATAGGGAAAAAATCGATACACAACAAGAAATGCCCAACAATTAGTCGCTAGAAACATGCAAATTAATTATACTATTTGTCAATCACCAAATGAATACTTGAGACTTGGGATGTTTTAATCCAGAAACTTAAAAAGTAAAAATGTTACATACCTTATTTAACAGCATGAAAAGTAATTTCAATAGTAACAAAAACTAATTGAACTAAGAACAGCTACTCATCTCAGTCAATTAATCTGTGTTTAAAGTTTTGATTTGGGCTTTTTTGTTTCTTTTACTATATTCCAGGAGGGACATTTTGGATATTTTATAAATGGCGAGTCAACATAACCAATGTTATTAACACACATGCTACTAGGCTAAAATCTCCGTATCTCAAAAATAAGGTTTGCAAGCATCAGTGGACAAGCCAAAGTTCTTAGACATGGACAGGTGAAGACATGGGCCATCACGATGCTTGATGCTGAGTATGGGATTATGGTCTTGTCACTCAAAAGCAAAAGAAACGCAGCTCTGTACTATCACAAACAGCATGAGTCTCCACTGACAGCGATAAAACTTAAATTCTGCTTCACGATAACAGGAACTTTTTATTTACCACCCAACACACACCATTATGCTGAAAGGGCAAAGCCCAAGAAAATAGTTTTACAAGATGATTCTTTTAGAATTACATTACTTGGATAAAGTAAATGTTATTAAAACCAAATCTTCTGCATATCAATTACATTTCTACATGGTACAATAAAAATCTGTTAATAGTAAGAACCAGAAACTGACAGAAGTACATTTTAAAGTCTAGAAGCAAACACAAATTAGCAAGAAATTAATAAGTTTATCCTGGAATGGAAGGTTTCGGAGGGCAGAAACCATGACTTTTCATTCTGAAAAATCATACAGAGTGAAGTAAGTCAGAAAGAGAAAACCAAATACTGTATATTAAAGCATATATGTGGAATCTAGAAAAATGGTACAGTATGGACACCAAGGAGGTGAAAGAAGAGGTGGAGTGAATTGCAATTGAATCAGATACACTACCATGTATAAAGCAGCTAACTAATGAGAACCTACTGTATAGCACAGGGAATGCTACTCAGTGCTCTGTGGTCTTCTAAAAGGGACGGAAATACAAAACAGAGGGGTAAATGTGTATGTACAGCTGATTCACTTTCCTGTACAGCAGAAACTATACCACACTGCAAAGCAATTATACGCCAATAAAATTTTAAGTTAAAAAAAATCTAAAACAAAACAGTCCATTCTCCACTTCCAAGAGTAAATAAATGCCTGTGCCTGCTTGTTAGGTCACTTCAGTCATGTCCAACTCTTTTGCAACCCCATGGACTACATAGTCCACCAGGATCCTCTGTCCATGGCACCCCCCAGGCAAGAACACTACAGCGGGCAGCCACGCCCTCCTCCATGGGATCATCCCAACCCAGGTGTCAAACTCATGTCTCTCATGTCTCCTACATTGGCAGGTGGGTTCCTCACCACTAGTGCCACCTGGGAAGCCAGTAAATGGCTGTATCCTACTCTATATAATAAAGTACATTCCCACAAAAGTTGACTTTTAATTTTTTTATCTTGGGTGGATTCATTTTTCTATTCTCTGATGTGGCCCAAGTGTCACAAGCTGTGCAGTGCATTGCCCCCAGCATCTCTGACTTTGAAAATCCAGGCAGTTCCTTAGAGCACCATGCAGCCTTGGATCTACAGCAGGTGGGGTCACAGCATAAGCCAAGAAGAGAACCCAAAATCCAGGGCAATTCAGTCGGAGTCAAACGCCTATGGGCTTCTCAGGTGGCTCAGTGGATAAAGAATCTGCCGGCGATGCAGGCGATGCAGAAGACACAGGTTTGATCCCTGGCTCGGGAAGATCCCCTGGAGGAGGGCATGGCAACCCACTCCAGCATTCCTGCCTGGAGAATCCCACGGGCAGAGGAACCCGGCGGACTGCCATCCACAGGATCGCAAAGAGTTGGACATGAGCGAAGCGACAGAGCATGCACACACACGTACAAACGCCCGCACTGACCCCTGCATGTCATGCTCTTCAGTGCTTCAATCTCACGCTGGAGCTAAAAGAGAAGGGTTCCTACTTCCATGACTCTCGAATTGAGGGACTTATAGCCCCAGAGATGGTGAGCCAATTTGGATTTTCCGTACTTTCCCTGAAGACAGACTCTTCTTTCATGGATGCATATTGTGTCCATGTAAGGCAGTGACTCCTTATAGCCATGTTCCTTTCCTGAGGATTGAACCATGATTCCTCTTCTAACTGGATATTAGGTACCTTTAAAATGTTCACCTTCCTTAAAATTTCTGGAACCACATTCTGACAGACTGCAATCCTCTTTCTATAGATGATCCCTGTTGACACATCTTTTCTTTCCTCCACAATTTTTACAGAGATGACATTTTTATCCATGGGGTTTGGATACTTGTCCTGAAGGATCCCGGACGAGCCCCCAAGATGAAAGGTTGTTGTTGAATCACGCGAATACACCGGGATTCTTGGCCCCCGGAGGAGAAGAATTCAATCCGGGGCCAGAGACGAGGCTTGATCGCTCAGAGCTTTTGTGTAGTAAAGTTTTATTAAAGTATAAAGGAGATAGAGAAAGCTTCTGACATAGGCATCAGAAGGGGGCAGAAAGAATACCCCCATCTCTTCTTAATCTAGAAGATTAAGAGAGGCTAGAGTTAGGTGTAAACGGTATTGGGGGGAATATGATGAACAAGCAGCTGTTGACATCCCTGTCTTTTGGAGGTTCTCAGGGAGGGTCGGAGAAGGCAATGGCAACCCGCTCCAGTACTCTTGCCTGGAAAATCCCATGGATGGAGGAGCCTGGTAGGCTGCAGTCCATGGGGTTGCTAGGAGTCGCACACGACTGAGTGACTTCACTTTCACTTTTCACTTTCATGCATTGGAGAAGGAAATGGCAACCCACTCCAGTGTTCTTGCCTGGAGAATCCCAGGGACGGGGGAGCCTGGTGGGCTGCCGTCTCTGGGGTCGCACAGAGTCGGACACAACTGAAGCGACTTAGCAGCAGCAGCAGGGAGGGTACATAAAAAGAAACAATAGCAAATGGGATCATCATACCACTTTAATAAAGATACCCCAGGAGGCTACCTTAGAATAAATGGTTCAGGCTTAGGAGATCCAGGCATGCCTTTGGGACTCACCAAACTGCCCTGGGTCTAACTGACTGACTGCAGGAGGTTGGGCATGGAACTGAGTGCCAAAGAAGTTTTAAGGCATCACAACATACCTACTAGTAAGAACAAGCTTGATGAACACTGAGTTTTGACTATTAGATTAGCACCCTCTCCTTTGGATGGGTGGGTAGGGACAAGAAGTGGAAGGCAGTGGCATACTTTCCATTTATTTGTGGGAGAATAGTAAGAAATGAATTCTACAAATTGACATGTTGACAGATCCAGTTAATAAATGTGCTCTCTACTAGTTGCTTGGGAGAAGATTCAATTCCATTTTCTATTATTATTTTTCCTTTGAACAGTGATTGCAGATTGAGAAGTAGAAAAAAAACTGGGTTGAGGATGTTGACAAAAATTAGTCAATAGTCAGTCTGAGGAAGAAATTGAAAATTTTATAAGCCAAACTCAGAATTATAAGCTTGGAGATGGTCTCTCAGCTTCTGAGGACTGTTCTGAGTGGGGAGGTTGGTAGATATATGATTTTGACAACAGGGCATGTGCCTGTTGCAAGCACACATCTTGGCAGAAAGTTACTGTTAATAGTGAAAAACACATATATTTTAGTTAATGGTTCTAGTGCTTTTCGTAGTATGGGAAGATATAGGAAACTGGATCCAAACGTTTTCCCCTGAAAATATCTAACTATCTGAAGGCCCATTCTGCCAGTTTTTCCAGAGCACAGAATGTCTCATTCTGATTTTTGCTCTGAATTCCTTTCAGGGTGTTTTGTAGGTCAGTGACTGCAGTGGCAAATAACTTGATTCTTGTAGAACTATATAATGAATAACATTCTTTATTTTACAGTCCCTTCCCTTTTGGTCTTAATTTTGACCAAGGTTTTGGAGGCATTTCATGGCAAGCTTGTCCCAAGGTACTAGGAATGCTTAGTCCCAAGTCAGTCAAGGATTTCATTGTTAGCCTTCTCAATGTGCTATTACTGGACTTGGCCATCAAACTCTGGACCATGTGTCTTACTAGTCCATTATGGTCTAGGAAATGCTTACTTCTTGTTTTATCTAGAGTTACACTATTATAATCTTTGATCTTATAGGACTATATATTTTGTCAAAAGTTTTAAGTTGCCTAATCATCATTACTTTTTTTGGAGGCTCAGTCACACATTTATTAGTACAAGAAATAATAATCTTGTAAAATAGAATACAAGTAATAAAGCTAGTAACATCAATAAAGTCCTACAGACGTATTTAAGCTAAGAACTTCATTGAGGCCCAGAATCTCCCCAGGTTACTTGACCCAGTCTATTCTGCACCAGTTGCTTCTTTAAGGAAAATGATATATTGGCATTGTACATAGAGTTCACCAAAGATGTCTGCACATACAAGGTGAGTGGTGGATCATAAAACTTTATGTTGAAATTTTTATTGCCTTAAAATTTGAATTTTTGTTTCATCAAAAGAAAAGTACAAATAAATATTAGGATTTCACTTTTTAAACTTTCCTATAAAAGCTCCAAATTCTAGCAAGAAGTGCTCTCTCAGTCATTGATAGTGTTAGGATGATTTTGCCAGGTCAGCCCTGCTGCTGCTGCTGCATCGCTTCAGTCGTGTCCGACTCTGTGCGACCCCATAGACGGCAGCCCACCAGGATCCTGTCCCTGGGATTCTCCAGGCAAGAACACCGGAGTGGGTTGCCATTTCCTTCTCCAATGCATGAAAGTGAAAAGTGAAAGTGAAGTCGCTCAGTTGTGTCCCACTCTTAGCGACCCCATGGACGGCAGCCTACCAGGCTTTTCCATCCACGGGATTTTCCAGGCAAGAGTACTGGAGTGGGGTGCCATTGCCTTCTCCAGGCCAACCCTAGATTACAGCAAAAGTAAGGGAGACACTGGCTCCACATAATATGCTGTTTTCAGATTAACATTTTGGAAAATAAATTAAAGAATTTAGCAAGCCTAGAATACCTTCTTAAGAAAGAAATCATTTACCATTATGTTTTCCAATGAGTTAAAGCAACGAAACTCAAAACATCCTTTGCCTCTGGAGTGGTCTGTTGTCTGCGATGTGACAGCAAGAACTGCGTGATTCATGGGGCATCATGATGACTATGAGAGTTTTGAGGCATTAGAGGGAAACACTGTTGTTCAGTATGATAAATACCTTGGCCACAGAACTTGTTTTCTTTCGTTCCAACAGCCTCAGCCGTGCATACTGTGCCAGGCTCAAACACAAGGCAGAATTCCTTGTGAAGTATATTTACTTAGTGTGCATTTGAAATTAGAAACTGGCTTCCTTCTGCTTGACTTAGATACATGTTCCCTTTGGTTTTCTTATCTAATTTTGATGGATGAGTTAAGAGAGGTGCTTTGGCTAGATCAAGAAGAGCCTCCTTCCCATCTGGGGCTCTTGCCCATCCCTGCTGCTGCTGCTGCTGCTGCTAAGTCGCTTCAGTCGTGTCCGACTCTATGCGACCCCATAGACAGCAGCCCACCAGGCTCCCCTGTCCCTGGGATTCTCCAGGCAAGAATACTGGAGTGGGTTGCCATTTCCTTCTCCAATGCGTGAAAGTGAAAAGTCGAAGTAAAGTCGCTCAGTCGCGTCCGACTCTTAGTGACCTCATGGACTGCAGCCTACCAGGCTCCTCCATCCATGGGATTTTCCAGGCAAGAGTACTGGAGTGGGGTGCCATTGCCTTCTCAGGAGCCCATCCCCGCAGGAGGAAGCTTATTGGACGTGTATCACAGACAGTACTATCTTGTTAGTCAGGGCTTGTATTGTTCTCACTTGACCTCTGATCAGTTGTTTACCTTGATGAACACATGCTACCTTTTTGGAACATGTTGGCCTAACCTTGTCTAAGGAGTAAATAATCTTGTGTTCTTCTAAGATCCATGCCCTCAGCCATATCTCACAACTTCTAATAGGAATGCTGTGAGTAACAGACCTCTGTGGTTTGGGAGCACTGTTCTTCACGTCTGGAATGCTTCTTGGTCTCAGCCTCTTATTCAACTTCTGTTCCTCCTCCAAGACTAACACACCCCTGTAGAGCCTTTCCTGGCTTCTTCTCTCTGCCATCCTTGCTCCTGATTTGTTGTCCTCTGTATACTCTGTGCAAAAGGCTATAGTATTTTTTTTTTTTTTAATAGCAGTTCTTAACTTCCCTTCAAACCTCCCTCTAATCTCCATGAGGTTACCTATAATCTAGTATTTGAAATTCCTCCAAACATTTTACAGCAATCCTGTGATTCCCTGGGGAGGGGGCGTGGTTCTCAGTGGAGAAGGATATAACTCTCCCGTTATGGTTTTCAGTGACCAGGAAAGCAGTAAGTCTCTACCTGCCATCTATCATCCAGTACTTTAAATTATTCACATTGATTTCCAATCCTTACAGATTGAGTGTGATCACATGAGCACAGACAGCCTGGCTACTGACTCCAGCCCTACAAAAAAGCCCTGGCCGGTCTGTCTTGATGACAGGTTTGGCTTAGTTCATCAAATCCGCAATAAGCAGTGCCGCCTCTATTCGTTAGGGTAAGTACATTTTATAGCCAAAAAACAAAAAACACGCCTGTAGGAAGACAAGGTTTTTTCAGCAATACAAATTATGAATGGTTGCAGGGTTTACCAGGAGCTCTGCTTCTTTCCTGCCATCATTTCAGACTCCTCTGTGTTATGTAACCTTAGCACTTGCAGAGCACCAATGGCCAGGGCCACTGTCTCTCCCATTCTGTTGGTAGTAAATTGACAACTTCCATTTTCAGCCTAATGATGATCTCCTTGGTGAAGCCAGTGATTCTCAGCTAGGATTAGAGCATTCTTATGAGAAACAGAAAAATATTAAGAATGCCTCTAGAAAAAAAATAACGGTGAGTATATTAGAAATTTTATACATAATTATGATGAGTGATCCAGGACAAATGGCCTCTGTTGGAATTTTTTTTTTGTTTTATGTGAATGGTAAATATGTGTATACTTTTAGACTAAAAAAAATAAAAATAAAAAGAGGAAGCGTCTGTGAAAATAACAAGGTTTTGTCAAAACTGGGGGAGATACTGATATTCAGTTGTTCAGGCTGAAAATGACCTAAATGTTCAAATAGATTTGGAGGGCTTGTTGTGAAAGGGTACGTATAAAATAATGAGACTATTTACTCAGTGCATCAGTATTCGTATAAACAGTCCTGAAAATTTACAAATTATATATATCTCACAAAAAATAAAAGGCAAGAGAGGGTTATTTTTGTTTGGAATACCCTGTTGTGTTGACTCTAGAAGCTGTATGGTTAGTTTCTCAGGCAAGATCCCTGGAGTCCTTTACAAAATACTGGGGACCCTCACAAGTGTCATGCTTGTTCCTCACCAATAGGTTTCATTTCCTCTGTAGTTTACATTCAGGCTCATGAGTGACAACTGCTAACCAGATTCTTAGATGATGAGGGTTCAGAGCCAACGCTTGGGTGATACAGAGGCTCACCCAAAGGTGCTAATTCCATAGAGGATCACGATCACTGTCAAACTTTACCAAGCAAGAATTCTTAATTGTAGTCATTGTGGATTTAAAAAACAAACAAACAGAGGTTTCAAATAAGAGTCTCAGGATAATGGAAACATTCTTTTATGGGTTAAATGAAGAGCCATGGTGTGTATCAGTGAGGCGTGGTACACACTTCAGTTCAGTTCAGTCGCTCAGCCGTGTCCGAATCTTTGTGACCGCATGAATCACAGCATGCCAGGCCTCCCTGTCCATCACCAGCTCCCGGAGTTCACCCAGACTCATGTGCATCGAGTCGGCGATGCCATCCAGCCATCTCATTCTCTATCGTCCCCTTCTCCTCCTGCCCCCAATCCTTCCCAGCATCAGGGTCTTTTCCAATGAGTCAACCCTATGCATGAGGTGGCCAAAGTATTGGAGTTTCAGCCTCAGCATCAGTCCTTCCAATGAACACTCAGGACTGGTCTCCTTCAGGATGCACTGGCTGGATCTCCTTGCAGTCCAAGGGACTCGCAAGAGTCTTCTCCAACACCACAGTTCAAAAGCATCAATTCTTTGGTGCTTAGCTTTCTTCATAGTCCAACTCTCACATCTATACATGACCAGTGGAAAAACCATAGCCTTGACTAGATGGACCTTTGTTGGCAAAGTAATGTCTCTGCTTTTCAATATGCTATCTAGGTTGGTCATAACTTTCCTTCCAAGGAGTAAGCATCTTTTAATTTCATGGCTGCAATCACCATCTGCAGTGATTTTGGAGCCCCAAAAAAGAAAGTCTGACACTGTTTCCACTGTTTCCCCATCTATTTCCCATGAAGTGATGGGACCAGGTGCCATGATCTTAGTTTTCTGAAAGTTGAGGTTTAAGCCAACTTTTTCACTCTCCTCTTTCACTTTCATCAAGAGGCTTTTTAGTTCCTCTTCACTTTCTGCCATAAGGGTGGTGTCATCTGCATATCTGAGGTTATTAATATTTCTCCTGGCAACCTTGATTCCAGCTTGTGCTTTTTCCAGCCCAGTGTTTCTCATGATGTACTCTGCATATAAGTTAAATAAGCAGGGTGACAATATACAGCCTTGACATACTCCTTTTCCTATTTGGAAGCAGTCTGTTGTTCCATGTCCAGTTCTAACTGTTGCTTCCCGACCTGCATATAGGTTTCTCAAGAGGCAGATCAGGTGGTCCGATATTCCCATCTCTTTCAGAATTTTCCACAGTGTATTGTGATCCACACAGTCAAAGGCTTTGGCATAGTCAATAAAGCAGAAATAGATGGTTTTCTGGAACTCTCTTGCTTTTTCGATGACCCAGCAGATGTTGGCAATTTGATTTCTGGTTCCTCTGCCTTTTCTAAAACGAGCTTGAATATCTGGAAGTTCACGGTTCACGTATTGCTGAAGCCTGGCTTGGAGAATTTTGAGCATTGCTTTACTAGCGTGTGAGATGAGTGCAATTGTGTGGTAGTTTGAGCATTCTTTGGCATTGCCTTTCTTTGGGGTTGGAATGAAAACTGACCTTTTCCAGTCCTGTGGCCACTGCTGAGTTTTCTAAATTTGCTGGCATATTGAGTGCAGCACTTTCACAGCATCATCTTTCAGGATTTGAAATAGCTCAACTGGAATGCCATCACCTCCACTAGCTTTGTTTGTAGTGATGCTTTCTAAGGCCCACTTGACTTCACTTCCAGGATGTCTGGCTGTAGATGAGTGATCACACCATCGTGATTATCTTGGTCGTGAAGATCTTTTTTGTACAGTTCTCCTGTGTATTCTTGCCACCTCTTCTTAATATCTTCTGCTTCTGTTAGGTCCATACCATTTCTGTCCTTTATTGAGCCCATCTTTGCATGAAATGTTCCCTTGGTATCTCTAATTTTCTTGAAGAGATCTCTAGTCTTTCCCATTCCGTTGTTTTCCTCTATTTCTTTGCATTGATCACTGAGGAAGGCTTTCTTATCTCTCCTTGCTATTCTTTGGAAGTCTGCATTCAGATGCTTATATCTTTCCTTTTCTCCTTTGCTTTTTGCTTCTCTTCTTTTAACTGCTATTTGTAAGGCCTCCCCAGACAGCCATTTTGCTTTTTTGCTTTTCTTTTCCATGGGGATGGTCTTGATCCCTGTCTCCTGTACAATGTCACGGACCTCCGTCCATAGTTCATCAGGCACTCTGTCTATCACATCAAGTCCCTTAAATCTATTTCTCACTTCCACTGTATAATCATAAGGGATTTAATTTAGGTCATACCTGAATGGTCTAGTGGTTTTCCCTACTTTCTTCAATTTAAGTCTGAATTTGGCAATAAGGAGTTCATGATCTGAGCCACAGTCAGCTCCTGGTCTTGTTTTTGCTGACTGTATAGAGCTTCTCCATCTTTGGCTGCAAAGAATATAATCAATCTGATTTTGGTGTTGACCATCTGGTGATGTCTATGTGTAGAGTCTTCTCCTGTGTTGTTGGAAGAGGGTGTTTACTATGACTAGTGCGTTCTCTTGGCAAAACTCTATTAGCCTTTGCCCTGCTTCATTCCATATTCCAAGGCCAAATTTGCCTGTTACTCCAGGAGTTTCTTGACTTCCTACTTTTGCATTCCAGTCCCCTGTAATGAAAAGGACATCTCTTTGGGGTGTTAGTTCTAAAAGGTCTTGTAGGTTTTCATAGAACTGTTCAATTTCAGCTTCTTCAGCATTACTGGTTGGGGCATAGACTTGGATTACCGTGATATTGAATGGTTTGCCTTGGAAATGAATAGAGATCATTCTGTCGTGTTTTTTTTTTTTTTAATTTTTTTTTTAAACTTTACATAATTGTATTAGTTTTGCCAAATATCAAAATGAATCAGCCACAGGTATACATATGTTCCCCATCCTGAACCCTCCTCCCTCCTTCCTCCCCATACCATCCCTCTGGGTCGTCCCAGTGCACTAGCCCCAAGCATCCAGTATCGTGCGTCGAACCTGGACTTGCATCTCGTTTCATACATGATATTTTACATATTTCAATGCCATTCTCCCAAATCTTCCCACCCTCTCCCTCTCCCATAGAGTCCATAAGACTGTTCTATACATCAGTGTCTCTTTTGCTGTCTCGTACACAGGGTTATTGTTACCATCTTTCTAAATTCCATATATATGTGTTATTATACTGTATTGGTGTTTTTCCTTCTGGCTTACTTCACTCTGTATAATAGGTTCCAGTTTCATCCACCTCATTAGAACTGATTCAAATGTTTTCTTTTTAATGGCTGAGTAATACTCCATTGTGTATATGTACCACAGCTTTCTTATCCATTCATCTGCTGATGGGCATCTAGGTTGCTTCCATGTCCTGGCTATTATAAACAGTGCTGTGATGAACATTGGGGTACACGTGTCTCTTTCCCTTCTGGTTTCCTCAGTGTGCATGCCCAGCAGTGGGATTGCTGGATCATAAGGCAGTTCTATTTCCAGTTTTTTAAGGAATCTCCACAGTGTTCTCCATAGTGGCTGTACTAGTTTGCATTCCCACCAACAGTGTAAGAGGGTTCCCTTTTCTCCACACCCTCTCCAGCATTTATTGCTTGTAGACTTTTGGATCGCAGCCGTTCTGACTGGCGTGAAATGGTACCTCATAGTGGTTTTGATTTGCATTTCTCTGATAATAAGTGATGTTGAGCATCTTTTCATGTGTTTGTTAGCCCTCTGTATGTATGTATAGCCCTTTGGAGAAATGTCTATTTAGTTCTTTGGCCCATTTTTTGATTGGGTCATTTATTTTTCTGGAGTTGAGCTGCATTCTGATGTTTTTGAGATTGCATCCAAGTACTGCATTTTGGACTCTTTTGTTGACCATGATGGCTACTCCATTTCTTCTAAGGGATTCCTGCCCACAGTAGTAGATATAATGGTCATCTGAGTGAAATTCACCCATTCCAGTCCATTTTAGTTCGCTGATTCCTAGAATGTCGATGTTCACTCTTGCCATCTCCTGTTTGACCACTTCCAATTTGCCTTGACTCAGGGACCTAACGTTCCAGGTTCCTATGCAATATTGCTCTTTACAGCATCGGACCTTGCTTCTATCACCAGTCACATCCACAACTGGGTGTTGTTTTTGCTTTGGCTCCTTCCCTTCATTCTTTCTGGAGTTATTTCCAGAATATTTTTGGTGGTACACAGTAGGCACAATATATATATTTGCTACATAAACATTGCCTGAGGTAAGAAGACTCAAGAGGGAAGCTGGTTCTGCCATGAATTAAACTAGGAGGCTAAAGATTAGGAAATGAATTGTTTAGCCAGTTGATTAGAACAGAGCTCTTTTTTTCTTGGAGCCCACCAGCTATGTTGCAAGATTGGAGAAAGAATGGGAAGTTGTGACAGTAGAGTTTATTTTACATCATATTAAAAATGCATGAAAGTAGGTCATAAAAATAATTGCATAGTTCTACATGCAAATTAAAGATCTCAGCTTGGTCCTATTTTCTTGCTCCAAACTGCCTGTATGTTTTGCTTAATATTTTACACCCTGGAATAATTTCATTTAAAGCATATAACTGAGTAAAACAAAACTGGGAAAGCTGTTTTGGGGGAAATTCTTCAAGTTACTTTTTGCTTTTCTTATATTTCAAAGCCATTAGATAAAGTCGTTCTGGTGTAAAATTTCAGATTATTACATATAAAAGGTAGTTTCTTATTTTCATTTAAATATTCACTATTCAAAATCAACTTTGTAAAGAGCAGATAGGAACAGTTCAATTCTACTGGGAAAAGAAATGGATTGGTTTTAAGGGCCAACATTTGATTCAAAACCTAACAATGCTTTAATTGAAAACTGGAAGAAAATATTTCTTATGCCCTAAAAAAGAATGCTTTGGATTATGGGTGTTTATGTTGATTGTATTATTACTCAGGATTGAGAATCTTCTCAGGTGACTTGTTTGCTTCAGTTCAGTTCAGTCGCTCAGTCGTGTCTGACTCTTTGCGACCCCATGAATCGCAGCACGCCAGGCCTCCCTGTCCATCACCAACTCCTGGAGTTCACTCAAATTCATGTCCATTGAGACGGTGATGCCATCCAGCCATCTCATCCTCTGTCATCCCCTTCTCCTCCTATCCCCAATCCTTCCTAGCATCGGGGTCTTTTCCAATGAGTCAACTCTTTGCATGAGGTGGCCAAAGTATTGGAGTTTCAGCTTTAGCATCGGTCCTTCCAATGAACACTCAGGACTGGTCTCCTTTAGGATGCACTGGTTGGATCTCCTTGCAGTCCAAGGGACTCGCAAGAGTCTTCTCCAACACCACAGTTCAAAAGCATCAATTCTTTGGCACTCAGCTCTCTTCACAGTCCAACTCTCACATCCATACATGACCACTGGAAAAACCATAGCCTTGACTAGACGGACCTTTGTTGGCAAAGTAATGTCTCTGCTTTTGAATATGCTATCTAGGTTGGTCATAACTTTCCTTCCAAGGAGTAAGCATCTTTTAATTTCATGGCTGCAATCACCATCTGCAGTGATTTTGGAGCCCCCAAAAAGAAAGTCTGACACTGTTTCCACTGTTTCCCCATCTATTTCCCATGAAGTGATGGGACCAGGTG
Organism: Bos taurus; assembly: GCF_002263795.3. Taxonomy (NCBI): domain Eukaryota; kingdom Metazoa; phylum Chordata; class Mammalia; order Artiodactyla; family Bovidae; genus Bos; species Bos taurus. The sequence continues at coordinate 39,913,948 of NC_037336.1, forward strand.
CCATGATCTTAGTTTTCTGAATGTTGAGGTTTAAGCCAACTTTTTCACTCTCCTCTTTCACTTTCATCAAGAGGCTTTTTAGTTCCTCTTCACTTTCTGCCATAAGGGTGGTGTCATCTGCATATCTGAGGTTATTGATATTTCTCCCGGCAATCTTGATTCCAGCTTGTGCTTCTTCCAGCCCAGTGTTTCTCATGATGTACTCTGCATATAAGTTAAATAAGCAGGGTGACAATATACAGCCTTGACATACTCCTTTTCCTATTTGGAAGCAGTCTGTTGTTCCATGTCCAGTTCTAACTGTTGCTTCCCGACCTGCATATAGGTTTCTCAAGAGGCAGGTCGGGTGGTCTGATATTCCCATCTCCTTCAGAATTTTCCACAGTGTATTGTGATCCACACAGTCAAAGGCTTTGGCATAGTCAATAAAGCAGAAATAGATGATTTTCTGGAACTCTTTTGCTTTTTCGATGACCCAGCAGATGTTGGCAATTTGATTTCTGGTTCCTCTGCCTTTTCCAAAACGAGCTTGAACATCTGGAAGTTCGCGGTTCACGTATTGCTGAAGCCTGGCTTGGAGAATTTTGAGCATTACTTTACTAGTGTGTGAGATGAGTGCAATTGTGTGGTAATTTGAGCATTCTTTGGCATTGCCTTTCTTTGGGGTTGGAATGAAAACTGACCTTTTCCAGTCCTGTGGCTACTGCTGAGTTTTCCAAATTTGCTGGCATATTGAGGGCAGCACTTTCACAGCATCATCTTTTAGGATTTGAAATAGCTCAACTGGAATGCCATCACCTCCACTAGCTTTGTTTGTAGTGATGCTTTCTAAGGCCCACTTGACTTCACTTCCAGGATGTCTGGCTGTAGATGAGTGATCACACCATCGTGATTATCTTGGTCGTGAAGATCTTTTTTGTACAGTTCTCCTGTGTATTCTTGCCACCTCTTCTTAATATCTTCTGCTTCTGTTAGGTCCATACCATTTCTGTCCTTTATTGAGCCCATCTTTGCATGAAATGTTCCCTTGGTATCTCTAATTTTCTTGAAGAGATCTCTAGTCTTTCCCATTCCGTTGTTTTCCTCTATTTCTTTGCATTGATCACTGAGGAAGGCTTTCTTATCTCTCCTTGCTATTCTTTGGAAGTCTGCATTCAGATGCTTATATCTTTCCTTTTCTCCTTTGCTTTTTGCTTCTCTTCTTTTAACTGCTATTTGTAAGGCCTCCCCAGACAGCCATTTTGCTTTTTTGCTTTTCTTTTCCATGGGGATGGTCTTGATCCCTGTCTCCTGTACAATGTCACGGACCTCCGTCCATAGTTCATCAGGCACTCTGTCTATCACATCTAGTCCCTTAAATCTATTTCTCACTTCCACTGTATAATCATAAGGGATTTAATTTAGGTCATACCTGAATGGTCTAGTGGTTTTCCCTACTTTCTTCAATTTAAGTCTGAATTTGGCAATAAGGAGTTCATGATCTGAGCCACAGTCAGCTCCTGGTCTTGTTTTTGCTGACTGTATAGAGCTTCTCCATCTTTGGCTGCAAAGAATATAATCAATCTGATTTTGGTGTTGACCATCTGGTGATGTCTATCTGTAGAGTCTTCTCCTGTGTTGTTGGAAGAGGGTGTTTACTATGACTAGTGCGTTCTCTTGGCAAAACTCTATTAGCCTTTGCCCTGCTTCATTCCATATTCCAAGGCCAAATTTGCCTGTTACTCCAGGAGTTTCTTGACTTCCTACTTTTGCATTCCAGTCCCCTGTAATGAAAAGGACATCTTTTTTGGATGTTAGTTCCAAAAAGATATTGTAGGTTTTCATAGAACTGTTCAATTTCAGCTTCTTCAGCATTACTGGTTGGGGCATAGACTTGGATTACCGTGATAGTGAATGGGTTGCCTTGGAAATGAACAGAGATGGGGAAGGCAAATAGCCAACTGACAACATCTCAGTTGATGCTGAGGGAAGAAAGAGACCCAGGCCACAAGTGGTGGTTCTGAAATGAAGCAGAAACATTTGGGAGTGTTGGGAGAATTGTGAGGTAGATGGGCTGGGCAGGAGGCAAGTGGGTCATGGTGCTCCTACATTCAGGCCAAGCTCTAAGCCCCAGGGCTGCAGTAGCAGACCATCCAAGCCACTGCTGTGCTTCGCCATTCCTATCCTAACTGAGCGTAATGAATGAAGCTGCAGCTGGAGGTGACCTTCTAGGAGTGTGAGGAAGAAAGAATCTCAGGACATACTGATCAGAAGGCAGAGGCTGAATACCCTTCTCTGATCTGTGTCCTACCTTTCTTCCACCTCCAAGGAATGAAGGAGGTATCACCTCTACATTCTCTCTAATGTCTGAAATTTCTTTACTAGGAATCAAAGCTTTTTATTCTGCAGTTAATGTACAAGAATTTTTCTAGGAGTGTACTCTGAGTCAAGTTCAGTTGAAAATTTAAAGCAGATCCATTTTAGTTTTGAAAAGGGATAGAACAGATAGGGGAGGGCCCTGAAAAGAAAGATTATGTTATGGAGAAGGGGAAAGAGAAGTTAAGTGAGAAGAGGCTGTGCGGTTGCTTGACTTCAGATGGGGTCTGCCCTGCAAGTCTTCTTGTATATAAGGTGGATGGGTGATGGTGGGGAGATGGGGTAGAAATGAAGATGGTAGCTAAAGTCAATTAGGAAAAATCACCTTTTAATCCTTTATATCAAAGATTATATTTCGGGGGTAGGAGTGGGAGTAGAGGAGAAAATTTGAGAAGGGATAAATCTTTTTTGCCTCTTCTTTAGTTTTCTGACATGATGTACCATTGGTTTTAAGACGTAAATTCTCAGCATGAGACAAGAAAACTTGATATGTGGTTTAGGCAACAAGAGCCAATATCTTAGGCAGAAAATCTGGGGCTTCTGGTTACCCTGAGCCTTTCAAGAGGAATGAATGAGCTCTGGAGCCAAAATTTCTATCTTTTAATAGTTTAATTAACACAGTAAGAGCTCATTTTTTATATGAATGAGGAATTAGAAAATCATGTTCCCAAGGACTCTTTTTAGACAATTTTTTCCCCTAATCATCTTCCCCATGAAATTTTAATGCTATACACTATATCTATTTATGTAACATATATATTATCTATACTTTAAACATATACTTCAAGAATCAATCCCCGCTCCTCGCTTAGGGATGATATCATTCCTGTTAAGAATATATGTTTTAGATGAAAATTTTGGCATTTTATGCAAGGTTATTTAATAAAAATAAATAATTATAAAATATTTTTATCCACTATTCATTGTCATTTATGCTTTGGAAAACCTATTACTTTCTCTCTGACAGTGGTAAAAGAATCCTCCTGCAATGCAGGAGATGCGAGTTTGATCCCTGGATTGGGAAGATCCCCTGGAGGAGTGCATGGCAACCCACTCCAATATTCTTGCCTGGAGAAACCCATGGACAGAAGAGCCTGGCATGCCACAGTCCATAGGGTTGCAAAGTCAGACACGACGTGGTGACTGAGCACACACAGTTACTTTCTCTCTAGTAGTTGGCAGTTTACAGATCTAGGTGATTATTTGTCCAGATTGTCTGGTTCCTGCTGGAACGAGGAAAGGATGACTGATACTCCTGGGGAAAATACAAATTGTCTTACTTCTTCCAACCTTTCTGTCTTCAATGATGAGAGTTAAAAACTTTCCCTATATATGGTCTGATTTTTTTTCTTTTTAGTTTATTAAACAGCTTTATATTGAGATATAATTCACATACCACACAATTCATCCATTTAGGGTATGATTCAGTGGTTTCTAGTCACTGCAGTCAATTTTAGAACATTATCATCACCCCAAGAAAGAAAGGCCTGTACTCAGTAGTGGTCACTCCCAATTTCCTCTTACCAACTTCCGTCTTTTCATCTCCCACTTCTAGGCAACCTTTAATCTATTTTCTGTCTTTATAGTTTCACCTATTCTGGACATTTCATATAAATGGAAGCATTTAATACGTGGTGTTTTGACTGATTTTTTCATTTAGCATAATACTTTCCAGTTTTATCCATGTTATTACATGTATCTGTACTTCATTCCTTTTTGCTGCCAAATAATATTGCACTGTATGGATATAGCACACTTTATTCATTCATTGGCTGATAGACGTTTGGGTTTTTTCCACCTTTTGGCTACTATGAATGATATTGCTGTGAATGCTCATGTACGGATTTTTGTGTGTGGACATATGTATTCATATCTCTTGGTTATACACCATTTTATGTTCCCACCAACAGTGTATGAGGGTTCCAATTTCTCCATATTGTCATCAACACTTACTATTATTGGTCTTTTTGTGTATAGCCATCCTAGTAGCTGTGAAATGGTATCTCATTACAGTTTTGTTTCTCCTACTAGTTAGTGATATTGAGTATCTCTTCATGTGTTTATACTCTGAGTTTCTGCATTTTAGGGAACATAAAGGACAGTTACCCTAATACTCCTAGAAATATTTTTAAAAGAGTAATCAAGGATTTTAAAGTGCCACAAACATCCCTTCTGTATAAGGGTATCTGTATCCCATACTGATACCCTTCAGTAGCATCAGAGGGCATGCAATTGCCAGTACTGTAGCTAGTCCAATGGACACTTTTACACATGTGGGAAAAGGCATCTCCTCCCTCAAGAACTTTTACTACCATCTGTTGGATAATCATTATGATGACTAGGAGTGGTGCCCCCTAGAGTTGTTTAGTGTACAACCCACACAACTATACTTAGGGATCCTGGTTGTTGCTCTCTGAGGAGGGCTAAGATGGTTATTCTGTTATTCTGTTACCTTTGGGTATTTAGCCCTATAATTTGCCCTTTCCTCCCTTCCTATTTCTTCAACAAATCCCTCAGATTTGACAACCCTTCTGTGCTGAAGAGTTTGTTGTGGTCTCAAATCTTTATGTCAACATATATAGAATAATATTAATATTTGTTAATATAAGCATGAGTTATATAATTTATTCTCTCCTCCATATAGAGGGATAGGTTACAGTGTTCATGAAGGCTTATATCTTTGAATATATGTATTGACAGCTTACCTGTTTCAAAAATGGCTTGTAGCAGAAATTTCTAGTTGTCCACCAATATTCATTGTTTCATTCTTCTTTGGTAACAGAACCCCAGAGTTTAGCAGGGCACACAGTCACCTTGCCAAAGATTGCATATTCTAGACTTCCGTGCAGCTGCAAGGGGCCATGTGACTAGCTTTTAGCAATAGGATATGAGTGCAAGTGATAGGAGCAATTTCTAGGCCATGTCACGAGGAGGAAAGGATGTGACTTTCACCTCCCCTTTTACTTTTCCTGATAGCTGGAGTGCAGTTATGCTGGCAGGAACTGGAACAACTATCTTAAACCTTAAGGTAGAAGCCATACCATCATGATCTGTATTTATAATATATACATAAAATATATATTTAAAAAATGTCTGTAAAGAAAAATTTTTCCACAGTGAATTCTCTTTTCAGTTAAATAAGAGCAGAAAATAGTTTCCTTATAGACTAAATACATTTTTGGTATAAATAATAATTTTATTTTAGTTTATTATAGATATTTGTTCAAAAATATTTCTTCTTTACTACTTATGAGTTTCTCCAGATCAAGCATCAGGTTAATTTATCTGTCTCTGGTGTCTAGTGTAGTGTCTTGAACATATAAAGTGTTAAATGTTTGTAAATATACACGAATATCTCAGTGAAATATAGCCCATTCCATGTCACATTGGATATTGGACTGTATATTCTGGCACTTCCAGGCCCTACCTAATAGTTTTCTTTCACTTAGTGCAGCATTTTGTAGGTTTATCTGTCATCATTCATCTATCCCCTCAGCACTAAGGATTCAGAAATAAGCAAGATTGACACAGTCCTTTACTTTATGTAGCTTTATTGTCTGCTGCTGCTGCTGCTAAGTCACTTCAGTGGTGTCCAACTCTGTGCGACCCCATAGATAGCAACCCACCAGGCTCCGCCGTCCCTGGAATTCTCCAGGCAAGAACGCTGGAGTGGGTTTCCATTTCCTTCTCCAATGCATGAAAGTGAAAAGTGAAAGTGAAGTCGCTCGGTCGTGTCCGACTTTTCATGACCTCATGGACTGAAGCCTACCAGGCTCCTCCGTCCATGGGATTTTCCAGGCAAGAGTACTGGAGTGGGGTGCCTAGCTGACAATTTTGTAGACCCCCAAGTTCACAAATATTCCTTCCATAATTCTGTGCCCTGCGCTTATTTGCAGTGAGGTCGAGTGTAGAGCGCACATGCTTTGGAACTGCCTGGATTGAACGTGAGCCTTGCCTTTGCCCCTTTGGGCCACTTTTTGCATCACCTATCTGCATCAAATTTGTTCCTGCTTTGGCGTTTTACTCCTGCCACAAACTTGACTCATTTAAACTAAGCGTGAAGAAGTACCATTTTGAATAAAGGAAAATAAGAATTACAGGCATTGATTAAATAAATGTAGTTTATTACTTTCCAATACAGTGCATATTATATATTTAAATTAAGTGGATTTTATTCAGTAAAGGTAGCATAACAAAAAATTTGCAAATTTCAGTAGTTTCATGTTATTTAGTATATCACCCAAAATAGTTCTTCGTCATCTAATAACTAACTTATATATGTATATGTGTACTTATGATATTTCTAATAGAGAATCCTTGTACATGTGTAGAAAATTTCTGGAAGGATACACAAAAAATTGCTAAGTGATTATCTCTGGCAATTGATGGCTAAAATTCTAGTACTAGGAAACTTTTACTTTTTGTTTTATATATTTATGTACAACTTGAACTTTTTAAAGTGCATTTGTTATTTTTTTAACTATAAGAAATGAGTTTAAATTGAAAACATATCAATGTATAATATAATGCTTACTAAAAATTAGTTATACAACTGTGTATGGCTATTCTTAAAATTTTTTGAGGCCTTGATTAAAATATATACATGTTTTACAGTGGAAGATCTTTTCTTGAACTGATATTCTGAAAATTCAAAGAGAAATAAATCATTCACATTTATTTACTCTAGACTTTATCTACAAATTATATTTAATGAGTACTTTTTTGACTAGTGTTTTGATCTCTTAGTAAAACTACCAAACTTCCATTTTTCTGTCGAGTTCCGTATTTCCATGAAAACACAAGTTTGCTCACCTAAATTTTGATAAATTCAATTACATGAAAAATCTTTTGGGACAGGTGATTTCTATAACATTCTGATCTATATAGAAACAAATCTGACTACTAAAAAATGCTTTGTAGTATCTCAGTTCAGTTCAGTTCAGTCACTCAGTTGTGTCTGACTCTTTGTGACCCCAAGAATCACAGCACACCAGGCCTCCCTGTCCATCACCAACTCCCGGAGTCTACCCAAACCCATGTGCGTTGAGTCAGTGATGCCATCCAGCCATCTCATCCTCTGTCATCCCCTTCTCCTCCTGCCCCCAATCCTTCCCAGTATTAGGGTCTTTTCAAATGAGTCAACTCTTCACGTGAGGTGGCCAAAGTATTGGAGTTTCAGCTTCAACATCAGTCCTTCCAATGAATACCCAGGTCTAATCTCCTTTAGGATGGACTGGTTGGATCTCCTTGCAATCCAAGGGACTCTCAAGAGTCTTCTCCAGCACCACAGTTCAAAAGTATCATTTCTTCGGCACTCAGCTTTCTTTACCGTCCAACTCTCACATCCATACATGACCACTGGAAAAACCATAGCCTTGACTAGACGGACCTTTGTTGGCAAAGTAATGTCTCTGCTTTTCAATATGCTATCTAGGTTGGTCATAACTTTCCTTCCAAGGAGTAAGCATCTTTTAATTTCATGGCTGCAATCACCATCTGCACTGATTTTGGAGCACCCAAAAATAAAGTCTGAACTGTTTCCACTGTTTCCCCATCTATTTCCCATGAAGTGATGGGACCAGATGCCATGATCTTAGTTTTCTGAATGTTGAGGTTTAAGCCAACTTTTTCACTCTCCTCTTTCACTTTCATCAAGAGGCTTTTTAGTTCCTCTTCACTTTCTGCCAAAAGAGTGGTGTCATCTCCATATCTGAAGTTATTGATATTTCTCCCGGCAGTCTTGATTCCAGCTTGTGCTTCCTCCAGCCCAGCATTTCTCATGATGTACTCTGAATATAAGTTAAATAAGCAGGGTGACAATATACAGCCTTGACATACTCCTTTTCCTATTTGGAAGCAGTGTGTTGTTCCATGTCCAGTTCTAACTGTTGCTTCCTGACCTGCATACAGGTTTCTCAAGAGACAGGTCAGATAGTCTGGTATGCCCATCTCTTTAAGAAATTTCCACAGTTTATTGTGATCCACACAGTTGTGGTATCTATTGCTTCCCTAATAGCTCAGTTGGTAAAGAATCTGCCCACAATGCAGGAGACCTTGGTTCAATTCCAGAGTTGGGAAGATCTCCTGGAGAAGGGATAGGCTACCCAATCCAGTATTCTTGAGCTTCCCTTGTGGCTTAGCTAATAAAGAATGTGCCTGCAAGGCAGAAGACCTGGGTTTGATCCCTGAGTTAGGAAGATCCCCTGGAGAAGGGTACCCACTCCAGTATTCTGGCCTGGAGAATTCCATCGGACTGTATAGTCAATGGGGTCACAAAGAGTTGGACGTGACTTAGTGACTTTCACTTTTACTATTGCAACTCTTGGATTTACATTTAATGCCAGGTTTGTCAGTTAGCTAGTGCTGTGTAACAAGTCGCTCTAAAACTCAGTAGCTTAAAACCATTATTTATTATTGTTTATATGTCTGCAAATCAGTTGAATTTCAATCGATCCAGGTTAGGTTCAGCTGAGAGACTCTACTTCAGGCTGAGATGGCTGAGGGCAGCTCTGTGTTTCATAGAAGGTCAGTGGATTGTCTGGGGCAGCTCTGCTTCTTGTTTTTAGTTTCTTTTCTGAGCCCAGCAAACTATCCAGTATGTTTTTTAATCACAATAATGGTACAAGAGAGTAAACTAAAGTGCTCAAAGCCTAGGATCAGGACTAGCATCATGTCCCTTTCTTCTAAAATGCAAGTCACATAGTCAAGCCAAAAAATCCAGGGGCAAGAAAGGACACTCCATCCATGGTGAGCATGGCAGTAGTGTGGATGAAGGGGTGAAGAGTTAGGCCCAGCAAGTCAGCTTGCAACCCCAGATTAGATAATGAACAAACTGGGAAAAAGCTCAGATAGAGACTATGGTGGTCTGAGCTGTGTGGGCTCAGGAGGAGGTTCAATACAGGAAACAGGATCTCTTGGGTAGAAGGAATGGGAGTGTTTGTGAGAAGAGTGCTGAATCTTTTTCTAGCCAAAATTGTCAAGTGAATTAGAGCTGAAGAATAGCAGAAGGCTGATATGACATGGGTCCAATGAGAATGAAGCGATGTAGTGGGAATAAAGGGAAAGAAAGAACAAGGCAAATAGAGTATTAAGAATGTCTAGGTGGAAGATCTCTGTACTGAAGACTTATTTTGGTTAACTAAATTGTCATCTAATGAGCTTATATATTTCCAAATGATAAAATAGTCTAAAATAGTAGAGTCTAAGAGAATGATGCATTTCTGCACTGGGTTCAAGATTGGCCAATGCATTACTGGTACTTGGCGATCTTGGTATCTTTAATCACATCTTTTGGGCACATTTGGGCAGAAAAGTCATACTTACTATTAAAAAAATCATCCTCTCTTGGTTAATTTAATGTTTTTCATTCAAAATAATGATTTAATCAAAGCTATGAATCTTACATCACTAAGTAAGAAATATTTCTCAGTAAATTAGAAATTTGTAAGTATATGAATATTCCACAATGTGTTACCTAACTGGGTGCTTAAGTACAATTAATTCCAAATTTCTTCCCCTCGCTTGAGTGAATTGAGGTGATATACCTCTTTTGCTTCTTGAGTACCAGATTCAGTAGAACCACAGACGTCTGCCTTTTTTCTTTAACTGTGCTATTTAAAATACACCCCATTTCTAAAGAAAGCAGCTGTTGTTTTAAGTCAAACTGCATGCACAGCACCATGGCCATCACAAGGAAGACAAATTACCTTGTTAGCAGAATGCACCTCTCCCTAAGGGAACTGATGCTTGGACTTTTTATTTTTGACATATTCTGAGAATATCTTCTGAGACGACTAGATAGTCTTTGTTTCATTGATACTATAGCTTATATCTTTAAAAAAATCAATTTGATATGCTTTTACATGTTTGAACATGTGATTCTCTAGTCTGCATTTGGCACCTAATTTCTCTCTTTTATCCAGAAGCTTTTAGCTTTAATGCTTTTTGTGAAGGAAGGTTTATTGAATGTGTATAACCAGCCATGTTCTAAAATAGGAGAAGGCTTGATATGGCTAAGAAAGTTGGCCTCGGCACTATCGTTTCTGTCAGTTAACACTTTTTGTTCATTATATTTTTTTTGTTACTAATTTCTGTCCTCTTTCTTTCAGCCTGGGAAGTGATGATACCCATTTTGAGGTTGGCATGGCCAGCAATGGATGTGAAGTCCATCGTTTTGATCCTAGTGTTAAATCAGCTCATGTTCTGGAAAGTGAGCGTCTTTGGTTTCACCGTTTGTCCATCGATTGGCGGGACCCCCATCCAGCTGTTGCTGCCCAAAAGCCGTATGGCAACACCAGAAAACTGGGAGCCATTTTGAATGAATTTGGGCATCACAAGGTCAGATGTTTCATTTGATTTCATATTTAAAGTGAACAAACTCATAAGCTGTTTGCTTGTTTTTTTAATGCAAATCAAGGATTGGATAGTTGAAAGTTCAGTTTTAACCTTATTATTATTTATAGAGTCTGCTCTGTAGATATAAAATTTTGGCAAGGATAGAGATATTTAAATTGATTTCAAGGTTTTAGTTGCTGTTGAGTAGTGCTTAAGGTTTTGACCAAGACTCGGCAAGGAGAATAAGAAACTAACTCTGATGGTGGGCTCAAGAGTACCGTTTCCATTTGGCAATTGATTTTAAATTTCCAGACAGAGCAAACTACTTATATCTGCTTCAAATACAAAAAGTAATCAGAGCCAGGTTTATGTTTGATAAGAGATTGCTTGTGTATCATGTTTCTCACTGTTGTAACAATGATTTTGGGTCTCCAGGCTCTTAAAGGTCAGAAGATATGTGTAGCTTTGATTAAAATGTACTTTGTAAAACTGAATGGATATTATGTGTATTGCAACTGATACAATTATATCAAAAGATGTCAAATCTCTATAAATATTGTATTGTGAATGGATAGCAAAAGGAAACTTTATCTTTGAACTGTGTTTTTTGAAAGCAGTTTTTAGTGTAAATGTGACCAACCGCATTCTGTACGTAGATGCTAGAGAAATTCTCCTGAGTGTAGTTGTCTTGCATTTGATTGGCAACCCTTCTTGGGCTTAGCCTCCCTTGGCTTATTATCCCCAGAGATGGCATGTAATTTAGGACATGCCAGAATGGGTGTTCCTGAGACACAGTATATATATGGAATTCAATTTTAAACTTGAATTGGCTGCTTGATCTTTAATAAAAAGACTTCCTCTGCATTGTTCTTTTTCCTTCCCTTCCCCCTCTTCTTCAGCCTCCTCTTTTAAAAAAATCCAAAAAACAGAAAAAACTTTCTTTAATTGGACAGCAGGAACTTCTTCAAGAACAACTTCAAAGAATTTTGTGTTCTTTTAACATGTGTTTTGAATTTTGTGTTTGTATTTTGATTTGCCATTGAGAGAAACTAGCATGGTAGTAGTTAGGAGCCTTAATGAAACACATACAGGAGTTTGGGGATAAAAATCTTTGAACAGAACCCAAAGAAGTGAAAGCATTTTTCAGAATATTATTTTGTTTTTGCTGTTTGTTACCTTCATAGATGGTTTTTTTGGTGGCTGAAGATTATTGCCTTGACCCTTTGACATGTCAACTCTAGATTGTTCAAAGAGCTAACTACTCATTCTTTGCATTCATCTAGGAGTCTTACTGCTCCGCCTTCATGCTTTTTATACCCTGGTCCTCCACCCCCATTCTTCAAAGAAAAGACTGAGTGTCTAGAGGTGAAACACAAAGCCATTTTGCTTTTTTTGATAATATTTTAGCCAAAGATTTGGTAAATGTGAGGCTAGAATGAGACTTCAAAAAGTGATCTGTGGATATAATTTATCTATGCCACATATTGTATGAAAAATGTCTACGAGGTAGGCACCTGAATTGTTTCACTCCATGGGAGCTGCAGTGGGCAAACCTTTATGCTGTAGATAAAATATCATGCTTCTTATAACACTGCTTCTCACACAGAAGAAATATTTACAGAGACTCCTAAAAAGGAAAAATGTTTTAAAGGATTTTTTTTATATTCCTAGGGCTATTATTTTTATTGAAAACACTAATAATGACATGTAAAAATTATTAAGGTGGTAATTTTATGTTATGTGCATTTTACCACAAAAAAAAAAAATGGAGGAAAGAAAACCCCATAAATAATGAAAGTGATCTGGCTCAGAATTGCCATGTATGTATTTTCCCCTTAAAAAAAAACATCCCTTGTTGAAAATTTAAAAGATACTGATATTCTTTCATAAAGATTTTTTTTGGGTAAATGCTTTAAAACAAAAACAACAAAATCTAAAGCCATTGGTGAATGATTGCTTCCATTAGGAACATGCTTCTAGGAGCTACGTGGTGCCAGATAAAAGGAAACCTCGGTTCTGGCCTGCAGCAGACAAGGTCAGTTTTCATTTTTCAGCATGTGTACAGACCCTGATAAATAGGATGTATCTCTGGCAGGGAAAACAAATAGGAAAAACACACTAAAAAATGTCAGTGTGTTTGCCTTGCCTCCTTCACTTATTTTTCCTGAAAGTGACTATAGAAACCAAAGGGGTTTTGTTATTTTGTTTTCACTTCAGGACTTTAAAATATCTCATATAGTTTTGTGATTTTTCCATTTTAGGCGGTTATTTTTCTTATCTTTAATACCTAGATTCCAGTCACTCAGGCAAAAATGAAAGGCAGAGTCTTAAGATGGTGACAGTAAGATGCATATGGCTTTCATACTGCTTTTAAAACTCTCTGGTAATTTTAACTTCAAACCGTAAATCAAAAAACCTTTCTAAAGCATCAAGTGAGAAGCAGCTGCATCAGCAAAAGCATGTGCTTGAGAAGCCCAGTCTGTCAGGGAATAATATCACCTGGATTTAGCATTATTTGGAATGATTAACTGTCTGCTTTTGGCTGAGTGCTTATTGCTGTAACTAGGCATCCGAATTTTTCCGGAATGTGATTAGAAATATCGAATCTGAGGTTTCTGCTTATATTAATCATAAGACTTTATTACACAGAGTATCCCTAAATGATCCAGGCTGGTTAATGAGAAATTATTTTCAGTCATAATCATGCTGATAATAATATGAATAACAGGACTGCATTAGAGCTTACCTTTGTAAGACTCATTTCTCTAGGTTTGAGGCATGGGTTCTCAAGCAAGTCATTTAACCTTTCTGGCCCTCAATTTGATTGTCAATAAAATGGGGACAATGATACTACCTAAATGGATTGTTTCTGAGAATTAGAGCAGAGAACACAGGGTGAAAACTTCCAGCAGAGTGCCTGGAGTGAATTTGTCATTTGATTGTAAATTGAAATTATTTATTAATAATTTCAGTAAGTTTTTTAATTAATTTATTTTTTATTGAAGGATAATTGCTTTACAGAATTTTGCTGTTTTCTGTCAAACCTCAACATGAATCAGCCATAGGTATACATATATCCCCTCCTTTTTGAACCTCCCTCCCATCTTCCTCCCCATGCCACCCCTCTAATAATTTCAGTAAGTTTTTACTAAATTTTATAGAAGCTTTTTTACCTTTCTTTGTTCCAGGGAAAATATATCAGTGATTTCTCTGGAAATTGCTAACTGCACCTAATGCTAGTTACGAGTTTTTTTTTTTTAATGAAATCTTTGTGTGAAATTGAAGGGAATTGGTCCTTCAGATTTGGTCATAGACTATTCTTGTTAACTGACTCAGGGCACCAAACAGCTTTGCTGGCGATTGTATAGAAAGTAAATACTGTGCTGTATGCAAGTGAAAGAAGCTGCTGAGAAGTAATACAGAGCTGATGTAGACCTTGTGGCTGAGGATACCAGTCAGGTGATGAAGCTGGAGCTGGACTTCCTGCCTGTTCAGCCCTGGCAGGTAAGTCCTCCCTTACCCAGGACTCTGTCCCCAAGGTTGTGTGTTGCCTTGGACTCTGAAGGGAATGCCACTTTCTGCTTCCCTGGGCAGAGAGCCTGCCATTAATTACAAAACAACAGTTCTGTTGTGTGGTTGGTGCTGTGTTTAAGAGAATACAAACTTTGAAATTAAACCACAGAAAGATTCCCTTTACTTCTTGCTTATCAAGTTTGCACATATAAGCAATATGTTGATACTCCACTACCCTGAAATGCTTATTAGGAATACTGTTCCTGCTTTGGTGTTGGAAATGGAAAATGATAGACACTTTCAGGAAAAACATTCCACCATGTGTATATATTATGTCTCTTTTTATTTCTAGAAATCCCTTTTGCCTTAAGTTCTGTTTTGTCTGCTGTTGATTCTGCCATACAAACTTTTTTTGGGGGAGGGGGGTTAGTTTTATATGAAATGCTATTATAGAGTCCTTTATTTTCATATTTTTTAGATACAGTTTTAGTTTGTGTACAGCCTGTTGTTATTGTTTTCCAGTCACTAAGTCGTGTCTGACTCTTTGTACTGCAGCACGCCAGGCTTCCCTGTCCTTCACGATCTCTAGGAGTTTGCTCAAATTCATGCCCATTGAATCAGTGATGCTGTTTAACCATCTTATCCTCTGCTGTCACCTTCTCCTCTTGCCCTCAGAAGACCAGCATCAGGGTCTTTTCCAATGAGTCATTTCTTCGCATCAGGTGGCCAAAGTATTGGAGCTTCAGCTTCAGCATCACTCCTTCCAATGAATATTCAGGGTTGATTTCCTTTAGGATTGACTGGTTTGATCTCCTTGCTGTCCAAGGGACTTCAAGAATTTTCTCCAGCACCATAATTTGAAAGCATCACTTATTCGGCGCTCAGTTTTCTTTATGGTCCAGCTCTCACATCCGCACCTCTCTACTGGAAAAATCATAGCTTTGATTCTATGGACCTTTGTTGGCAAAGTGATGTCTCTGTTTTTTATTTATTTATTTTTTTAGAATTAAAAAAATTTTTTTTTAATTTTACAATATTGTATTGGTTTTGCCATACATCAACATGAATCCGCCCCGAGTGTACACATGTTCCCCATCCTGAACCCCATCCCCCTCCCTCCCCCTCTGTTTTTAAATATGCTGTCTAGGTTTGTCATAGTTTTCCTTCTAAAGAACATCTTTTAATTTCATGGCCAAGTCATCACCCACAGTGATTTTGGACCCTAAGAAAATAAAATTTGTCACTGCTTCCACAGTTTCCCCTTCTATTTGCCATAAAGTGATGGAGCCGGATCCCATGATCTTAGTTTTTTGAATATTGAGTTTCAAATCAGCTTTTTCACTCTCCTATTTCACCCTCATCAAACTGCTCTTTAGTTCCTCTTCACTTTCTGCCATTAGAGCGGTATCATCTGCATATCTGAGGTTGTTGATATTTGTCTCGGCAATCTTGATTCCAGCTTGTGATTCATCCATCCCAGCACTTCACGTGATGTACTCTGTATATTGGGATTTCCTGATAGCTCAGCTGGTAAAGAATCCACCTGTAATGCAGGAGACCTGGGTTTGATCCCTGGGTTGGGAAGATCCCCTGGAGAAAGGAATGGCTACCCATTCTAGTATTCTGGCCAGGAGAATTCCATGGACTGTGTAGTCCATGGGGTTGCAGAGTTGGACACGATTGAACAACTTTCACTTTCACTCTGCATGTAAGTTCAGTAAGCAGGGGGACAAATATACAGCCTTGTCATACTCCTTTCTCAGTTTTGAACTAGTCTGTTGTTCCATGTCCGATTCTAACTGTTGTTCCTTGACCCACACACAGGTTTCTCAGGAGACAGATAAGGTGGTCTGGTATTCCCATCTCTTTAAGAATTTTCCACAATTTGTTGTGATCCACACAGTCAAAGGCTTTAGCATAGTCAGTGAAGCAGAAGTAGATGTTTGTCTGGAATTCTCTTGCTTCTTCTATGATTCAGCGGATGTTGGCAATTTGATCTTTGGTTCCTCTGCCTTTTTTGAAACCAGCTTGTACATCTGGAAGTTCTTAGTTCACATAGTGCTGAAGCTTAGCTTGAAGGATTTTGAGCATAACCTTGCTAGCATATGAAATGAACACAATTGTATAGTAGTTTGAACATCTTTGACATTGTCCTTCTTTGGGATTAGAATGAAAACTGACCTTTTCCAGTCCTCTGGTCACTGCTGAGTTTTCAAAATTTGCTGGCATATTTACTGCAGCATTTTAATAGCATCATGCTTTAGGATTTGAAATAGCTCAGCTGGAATTCCATCACCTCCACTAGCTTTGTTTTAGTAATGCTTCCTAAGTCTCACTTGACTTCACACTCCAGGGTGTCTGTCTCTAGGTGAGTGACCACACCATCATGATTATCTGGGTTGTTAAGTTCTTTTTTGTATAGTTCTACCGTGTATTCTTGCCACCTTTTCTTAATCTCTTCTGCTTCTTCTAGGTCCTGGCCATTTCTGTCTTTTATTGTGCCTATCTTTTCATGAAATTTTCCCTTGATATCTCCAGTTTTCTTGAAGAGATCTCTAGTATTTCACATTCTATTGTTTTCCTCTATTTCTTTGGATTGTTTGCTTAAGAAGGTTTTCTTTTCTCTCTTTACTATTCTCTGGAACTCTGTGTTCATTTGGATATATCTTTTCCTTTCTCCTTTGCCTTTCACTTCTCTTCTTTCCTCAAATATTTTTAAGGCCTCCTCAGACAACCATTTTGCCTTCTTGCATTTTTTTTTCCCTTTGGATGGTTTTGGTCATCACCTGCTGTATAGTGTTATGAACCGCCATCCATTGTTCTTCAGGGACTCTGTCAGATTTAATCCTTTGAATTTATTTGTCACTTCTACTATATAATCATAAGGGATTTGATTTGGTCATAATGGAATGGCCTAGTGGTTTGCCTACTTTCTTCAACTTAAGCCTGAATTTTGCAGTAAGGAGGTGATAATCTGAGCCACAGTCAGCTCCAGGTCTCATTTTTGCTGACTATATAGAGCTTCTTCATTTTTGGCTGCAAGGAATATAATCAATCTGATTTTGGTATTGACCATCTGGTGATGTTTATGTGTAGAGTTGTCTCTTGTGTTATTGGAAGAGCATGTTTTCTATGACCAGTGTGTTCTCTTGACAAAACTCTGTTAGACTTTGCCCTGCTTTATTTTGTACTCTGAGAAGAAACTTCCATGTTACCCAAGTATCTCTTGACTCCCTGCTTTTGCCCTAAACATACTTAAAATTTAGTCAGACTGTTCAACAAAATTAATTTACTCTCTCAATGAAGTAATGTTCCAGTTATTGTTTTGGTTGGCTGTTTTTCATCATTTGATTTTGTATTTTCAAGTTCAGTCTGTTAGCTCATTTTCAGTGGAAGGTTTTTGGTTTGGTTTTGCTTTTTTCTTTACTTTTTTGTTCCACCCTTCTCTGCCTAGTGATTTTACAATAGCCTTCAGGACCCGGTCTTATATAAGCATCTGGGGGCTCCTGCTTCTTCAGTGATAATGGGAATATCCAGTTACTGAATCGTCTGGACCTGGCTCATTTGCTGTTTGTAAGAGTGAGTCTGTCTTCTCTTACCTCCCTAGACCAATGACTAGTTTTAAGCCATAGCCCCAGTTAGTGGTTTTCAGCAGTTTATTTTGGTCTCCTTTCTGAGTCCAGGGAACTCCACTTCAGCCTTTGGCTTGAATCAGTGAATGTGGCTCAGCTGCTTTGTCATGGAAGTACTTTTAGTTTCTGTTCTTTGTAGGAGATGCACCCCAGGACCTCTGCTACCTGCTTTATAGCAGAGCCCAGCATGTCCCGGCTTCAGTCCTGCTTACTGCTCTATGTTCTGGCCCCTGGAGATGTTCACCTTGTTTTTGAGCCCTGCTTTGACCTTTCTGTCCCCTCCCTCCCTTAGCATTCTCTTTTTTGCTTTGTGTTTGGTACAATGGGGAGGGTGTGCATCTTGCCTTCATTTTTTTTTTTTTAACTGATTCACCTTCCTTCCTTAGAATTACCTACAGAAATAGTATCCACCAACTCAATAGTCAACTGTTCCAGTTGTTTTCCTATATACATTAAAAATGCCTTAATAAAAGATTTTGAAATGCTTATTTATATTGCCTCCAATCATATTCTGTACCAATGTTTCTTGTATATTATTATGTATGTGAACCACCTGGAGAATCTAATGAAAAAGTAGATGTTGACTTAGGAGGTTTGGGGTGAGGTCCGAGACTCTGTATTTCTAGGACGCTCCCAGACAATGCTGATCCTGCTGATTAGGGACCATACATTGAGTAGCAATGTCTGCACCACAGTCTGAGAAACACAGGAGCAGAGGCTATTGACAGTAAATGTCATCGCTCGGACCCGAGCCTCTCTGTGCTCTCCGATGTCCTCTCGCTCTAGCCTGAGTCCTTAGCCAGGGTGGAGTGAGGCACATCCATCCTCCAGGTCATTTTCTCCCTATGCCAGCCTATTATACCAGCTTTCTGTACTAGACATGCTGTTTTTCTGGGACAAATTTTTTCTCAGGAGAAATTTTTTCTTCTCCTTCATGAAAATGTCACCTGGTCATCTGCTATACCCGTGCAAGGCCCAGACACACCTGAGTCCTAGATGGCTAATGGCTTTAGCCTGCAGGTGGACTTCTGCTTCTCAGGCGTGTGCTCCCATCTAAACTGTGTATCCAAGATACCCTTTGTTGTATATCGCCCCATCCTGACTACCTAGTGAAGTGCTCAGGAAATAAATCCTTGTCCACCTGACTTTCTCCCTGGTACCTTTCTAAATAAAACAGGCAGGATATCAAAATTTGAATAATTTTCCTTTTCCTACAACCTACTATGGAATTAATCAGTAGCAGCATGAGCATCCAGAGGCTTTAGTCACTGATATTTCAAAAGAACATTTGGATGGAAAACTGCATGGAAACAAGATATGCTGTGATAAAGGTAGAAGTCCAGGTGATTCTTTTACGGTCCAGAGGAATCTTAGACTTGTTTATAGTCCTTTTATTTCAAAGAGAGATGTGTATCTTTCTGTGTATTTGAAGGCAACTTCATCTTGCAGAATAGCTATTATATTTAATCATGATGGTGCTGTGTTTCTGTGAAATAAGCCAGTGGCAGTTTAAGAGTAATGAGTCATTCATGGTACTGAATTGCGATTTGAAATGCAGAGACATCTTTCTTCCTCCATCAGTCTGCAGTGGACCCTAAGGACAAGTCGTCCTGAAGACGTGAGTCGAGAACTTTGTGCACTCAATATTGAGGAAACGAGTTTTGGGTTTTTACCATATTTACTCATCTATAATGGTGAGATTTGCTGTGAAACAGAAAGTCTTGACTCTTCTTAATGATTTTCAAACCACTCAGTGAGTCCGGATTGAGCTACAGTTTTTGTTTCCTTAGATGTTCTCTCCTTTGGTTTCCCTTGGCCAAAAGCCATGACTGGAAAGATTGTGTGTGAACAGTGCTCTGGAATCTGGAGACCCACTCTCACCTGTGTAACTACAGGTTCTCAGATTTCAGAACACCAGAAAACAAACCAAAAGTAACAGTAACATGCCACAGAGAATCCAGTCTTCTTAAGGGACCTTGACTCAGATGTCAGACCCAGGACCAAGCTCAGAGATTCTGATTCAGCTAGTCTGGCATGGAGCTCAGGAAATCTGTATTTTTAACCAACCCCACCCCATTCTACCCCAGGTGGTATGAAGATCACCATTTGAGAAGCCTCCATGGATAGAGAGGACTTCAGAAGCTCAGCTTCCATTTGCAAATCGCTCATCCCCTGCTATGCATAGGATGCTTTAAACAGGAAGGGGGTCCAGATCCTGGCCGTCAGCTTTGGGGGCCACTCCCTGGCTCCTCACTAAGTCTCTGTCGCCTCTGTGCCTTAGTCTTCCTTATTGTAGGGTGAGTGGTACAGATCTCTGCCATTTGAGAAGACTGTCCAGCAAATAAACTGATGCTGGTGATAGAGATGAATGAGGGGTATTCTTGGAGCCAGCTTTGGGACTTTATTTTATAGAGCATTGTGACTGACTCTCGCTCCTTCAAGACTTTCCGAGGGACCTGTTATTATTACCAAAGAGGAAGATTTCACATATGGAGGAAATTAGCCTCCAGAGAGCCGGCATTTGTTTTTCTTTGTTGCTGTGTACCAAGGTTGGCACATTTGTCTGAGAATCTTGCCATTTTGACAACCTTTGGGGAATGAGAGCTAAGTGAATCCTGAGGGAGGCGAGGGAGGCTCTAAGCTCCAGGTGCCCATAAAGGTTTCCTTTTTCATGACTCCTTTCCTAACAGTAGGTCGACAGAGGAATGTTACTACATTTGGCACTATGCAGCTCAGATTCACTAGGTCAGGCAGCTTGGCAAGTTACTTTATGTGTGTTAAAAAATGCTTAATGCCTTTTGACAGTAAGAGCCCCAAGAAGTTGCTATCATATTAATGAATCCTCTGAGGGAGAGATTCCTGAACAAATCTGTGAGGTCACACCCAGGTTGGTGATTTCTGCCTCAGGAGCACAGCTATGTCAGCCTCTGAGGTGCCCATGCATAATAAACCACCCATGAAGCCGGCTCCAAGTGCTTGGGGAAAGGTGGTCACACTTTTAGTTGGAGGTTAGCTGATTTCTTTTTCAGCTGTGAAATATTAGAAAAGGAAATTTTCATTTGCCACTTTTTAGTTAAAAACATAAGGACCTTTTTAAAAAACACAAATTTCCTAGCATGGAGTGGCATTCAACATTTTTGCAATTAAAATGATAATGAAACATTTCTTATAAGAACTTCTCTTTAAAATCAGTGCGATAGGTTCACAGCACAACATTAGAAGGAATTATGTAAAGCAGCCTCTCTGTTCCAAGTTTTATTTTAAGATCTAATTTATTCCAGATTCTGCAGGAAAAAACCATTCATGTGACAAGCCTGCTAACAGATGTCAATTTAGTTTTATAGCACATGCCTGCACTTCAGAGTCAGAAAATGGAGATTATTCTTTTTGCCTCTGTTTATTACATGGCGCAGCTTCATAACATTATGCCCTAGAGGACAGCTGATTAATAACCTAGAGGCAAGCAACTTATCACCTGCTTTCCTCTTCTGCAGTGTTGAGTGTAAGCTTTATTTCATATTACCCTTTTGGATTAAGAGAGGAGCTATAAAAAGCAAAGGTGACAGAAAATGGATTTTTCTATTATAATATCATGTAGGTCAGAAGACAGATTATACTGTAGTGAAGAGAAATAAAAGAAAAAATAAGAATTAATCAACTGAATAGAAGTGAATCTATTTTGTGGTGTTGGTTGATAAAACAAAGTAATTCTATGTGAAAAATGTTATGTCAAAACCAGTCATAGCAAGAACTTTCCACTTCATATATCCAGGGCCCATTTCTCAATATTTACATGGCATAGTAATTATTGGTTTATATGTTACACTTCTCTTCACATTCCCATCTCTCCAGTCCATCCATCCATTTATCCATTCCTCCATCTGTCTATCTAATAAATATTAAGCATCTTCTATATGCAAGGATTTGTGCTTAAATAATAAAAATATAGGGACAAACAAGTCTTTTGTTAATTAAAAATTGTTTAAAATTGTAGTGATGTGCAAGGGATGATGCTGTAAAAGTGCTGCACTCAGTATGTCAGTACATTTGGGAAACTCAGCAGGAGCCATAGGACTGCAAAAGGTCAGTTTTCATCTCAATCCTAAAGAAGGGCAATGCCAAAGAATGTTCAAACCACCATACAATTGCGCTCATTTCACATGCTAGCAAAATTATGCTCAAAATTCTTCAAGCTAGGTTTCAGCGTTCTGTGAACTGAGAACTTCCAAATGTACAAGTGGGGTTTAGAAAAGGCAGAAGAACCAGAGATCAAATTGTCAACATTTACTGGGTCATAGAAAAAGCAAGGGAATTCCAGAAAAAACATGTTTCATTGACTACGCTAAAGCCTTTGACTCCGTGGATCACAAAAAACTGTGGAAAATTCTTAACAAGATGAGAATACCAGACCGCTGTACTTGTCTTCTGAGAAACCTGTATGCAGGTCAAGAAGCAACAGTTAGAATTGAACATGGAACAAGAGACTGGTTCCAAATGGGAAAGGAGTACATCAAGGCTATATATTGTCACCCTGCTTATTTAGCTTATATGCAGGGTACATCATATGAAACATTGGTCCTGGATGAATCACAAGCCGGAATCAAGATTTCAGGGAGAAATATCAGTAACTTCAGATATGCAGATGATACCACTCTAGTGGCAGAAAGTGAAGAGGAACTAAAGAGCCTTTTGATGAGGATGAGAGGAGAATGAAAAAGCTGGCTTGAAACTCAACATTTAAAAAACGAAGATCATGGCATCTGGTCCCATCACTACTTCATGGCAAATAGAAGAGGGAAAAGTGGAAGCAGTGACGGATTTTGTTTTCTTGGGGTCCAAAAGCACTGTGGACAGTGACTGCAGCCATGAAATTAAAAGACGCTTGCTCCTTGAAAAGAAATCTTTGACAAACCTTGATGGCATGTTAAAAAGCAGAGAGATCATCAGAGAGTCTGTGTAGTCAAAGCTATGGTTTTCCCAGTAGTTATGTATGAATGTGAGAGCTGTACCATAAAGAAAGCTCATGTTTACGAATTGTGGTGCTGGAGAAGACTCTTGAGAGTCCCTTGGACTGCAAGGAGATCAAACCAGTCAATTATAAGGAAGTCAACCCTGACTATTCATTGGAAGGACTGATGCTGAAGCTGAAGTTCCAATACTGTGGCCACCTGAGGTGAAGAGCCAGCTCATTGGAAAAGACCCTGATGTTGGAAAAGATTGAAGGCAAAAAGAAAAGGGGGCAGCAGAGGATGAGATGGCTAGATAACATCACTGACTCAGTGGACACAAACGTGGGCAAGCTCTGAGAGAGAGTGAAGAACAGGGAAGCCTGGCGTGCTGCAGTCTGTGCGGTCACAAAGAGTCAGACATGACTTAGCGACTGAACAACAACAATAGAAAATTTACTATCTTAACTATTTTTAAGTAGTGCTGAGTATGTTCACATTGTTGTGAATCTCTAGAACATTTTCATCTTGCACAACTGAAACTTTACACTCATTAAACACAGATTTCCCTCTTCCCCCAGCCCTTGGCAACCACCATCCCACTTCCTGTTTCAATAAATGTAGCTATGCTAGGTGCCTCTTATAAATGGAATCATACAGTACTTTTCTTTTTGTGACTGATTTATTTCACTTAGCATAATGTCCTCAAGCATCATTCATATTGTAGCATGTTTCTTTCTTTTTAAAGCTGAATAATCCTTTCTTTTTAAAGCTGCATAATCCTTTGTATGTATATACACAATTTTATTTGTCCCTTTATCTGTCAGTGGACAACTGGGTTTATTTCACCTCTTGCCTATTGTGAGAATGCTCACAGTGAGTGTGCAAATATCTTTTCAAAATCCCGTCTCTAGTTCTTTTGGCTGTAGACCCAGAAATGGAATTGCTGGATCCTGTGGTAATTCTATTTTTAAATTTTTTTGAGAAACTGCCACACAGTTTTTCATAGTGGCTGCACCATTTTACATTTCCATGAACAAGTATCTTAAGATTTAACACATGTCTAAAAAGACAGAAATGTGATCCTGTAATGAGTGCTATAAAGAAGCGCAGGGTTCTATGGGGAGTGTTTAATAGAGAAATCCAATCTAATATGCCATTTATTTTTGTATTCCTGATGCCTACAGGTGGAGCAGGGCATGGCAACCCATTCCAGTATTCTTGCTTGGAGAATCCCATGGACAGAGGAGCCTGGTGGGCTACAGTCCATAGGGTCTCACAGAGTCAGACGTGACTGAAGCAACTTAGCAAGTGTGCATGCGTGCACACACATATTGTCTATAGTGGGAACTCCGTAAGTGGTTAGTGGATGGGAGAGTAGGCCCTGGAGACCATTGGTGATTAGGCCCTTTTCCTTTGTTTCCTTCCTGCTATTCAGCTGCCCTCTGTTCTATGGGAATGGGAATGGAGGTCAGGGAGAGCATTTGTTAACAGATTACTAGCTTTTTCTTGGCTGCCTCTACTGCTCTTTGGTGAGATTATGGAAAACATTTCCCCAGTAATGTTCTTTTTCTTATTCTATGCATCGTCTAATATTCAGAGATGTTGAGATGTTGCCACCAGATATGTCCCTGCCTTTTCTTTGGGGGAGAAAAAGAAAGCTGCCTGAGGATGTCAGATGAAAATGTAGTGGTGTTTGGGAGTCATGGGGTATTCAGGGAGAAATGTTCTTTCTATTCTTAGAACACTGCCTCTATTCCCTAAAGAATTTTATTCTATAAAGATAGCAAGAGGGCCTCTCACTCATTTTCTCATTCCACTAACATTTTGCTCAATTTTGTGCTATTTATAGATATTTTGAATTGAAATTTCATTCTTGAGATTTTTCAAGGAGATTTCAGATATTTAATATTATATAGGCATTTATATTTGGAGATAAACTTCTGGTTTTTGGTTTTACAGATGGAATCTGTTTATCTTATCCCTAAACCAATGAAAGACATGGTTAATATTCTGTCCAGTTTTTAATTTTGCTAGCAATTGAGGAAGAGAAAGAAGCTGGCTGCCAAAAGTCTTTGGCAAAGCTCTTTCCTTAGAAACTTTGTATTGGTTTTATTGTTTGCTATGGCATCATTCTGATGTACTAGAGAGATCCAGTTAGATATCCAGGGGTGTTCTCCCAGTTGCTCTGATCACAGTATTTACATGGAAAACAACATTGATGACATTTTCTGAATGCTGTTTGAGGGTAGGTGGGAGTTTGGGCCATGTTGCCCTGTGGGGAGGGGTCACTGGCTCTCAAGCCCAAAGGACCTTGATACCAGCCTTTTCTCTTGTTGGTTGTGTGAAAGACACAAGCAAATTAAGCCCTCTGAGCCATGTTTTATTTTTCTGTAAAACGAGGATGATAGTACGTTTTATGTGAGATTGTTCGTATTAATGACAGAAGATCTATGAAGAACTTAGCACACAGTGTCTGGGCAGTTGATCCCCAGATAGGGGCTGTTTATTAAATAGTTACTGGGTTGAATAGATTGGAATTGCTTCCCTAGTGGCTCAGACTGTAAAGAATCTGCCTGCAATGCAGGAGATCTGAGTTTGATCCCTGAGTCGAAAAGAGAAGGAAATAGCAACCCATTCAAGTATTCTTGCCTGCAGAGGAGCATGGCTGGCTACAGTCCATAGGGCTGCAAAGAGTCAGACATGACTAAGCAATTAACAGTTTTTTAGGAGCTGTTTTTTAAATAGTTATTGGGTAGAATTGATTTGAATTATTTTAGGCCAATATTCAAGTACTTAGAATGGAGTATTATAGCATAGATCATTTGGTATATTCAACAGGCAGGGAACACAGCCCCACCCATCAACAGAAAGTTGGATTAAAGATTTACTGAGCATGGCCCCACCCATTAGAACAAGATCTGAACAAGTTTTCCCCACAGTCAGTCTCTCCCATCAGGAAGCTTCCATAAGCCTCTTATCCTTTTCCATCAGAGAGCAGACAGAATGAAAAGCCCATCACAGAAAACTAATCAAACTGATCACATGGACCATAGCCTTGTCTAACTCAATCAAACTATGAGCCATGCTGTGTAGGGCCACCCAAGATGGACAGGTCATGGAGAGTTCTGACAAAACGTGGTCCACTGGAGAAGGGAATGGCAAACCACTTCACGATTCTTGCCTTGAGAACCCCATGAACAGTATGAAAATGCAAAAAGATATGACTCTGAAAGATGAACTCCCAGGTCGGTAGGGGCCCAATATGCTACTGGAGAAGAGTGGAGAAATAACTCCAGAAACAATGAAGAGACAGAGCCAAAGCAGAAACAACACCCAGTTGTGGATGTGACTGGGGATAGAAATAAAGTCTGATGCTGTAAAGAACAACAGTGCATAGGAACCTGGAATGTTAGGTCCATGAATCAAGGTAAATTGGAAGTGGTCAAACAGGAGATGGTAAGAGTGAACATTGACATTTTAGGAATCAGTGAATTAAAATGGACTGGAACGGGCAAATTTAACTCAGATGACCATTATATCTATGACTGTGGGCAAGAATCCCTTAGAAGAAATGGAGTAGCCCTCATAGTCAACAAAAGTCCGAAATGCAGTACATGGGTGCAATCTCAAAAAAGACAGAATGATCTCTGTTTGTTTCCAAGGCAAACCATTCAGTATCACAGTAATCCAAGTCTAAGCCCTAACCAGTAATACTGAAGAAGTTGAAGGTTAACAGTTCTATGAAGACCTACAAGACCTTCTAGAACTAACACACAAAAAGGATGTCCTTTTCATCATAGGGGACTGGAATGCAAAAGTAGAAAGTTAAGAGGTACCTGGAATAACAGGCAAAATTGTCCTTGGAGTACAAAATGAAGCAGAGCAAAGTCTAGCAGAGTTTTGCCAAGAGAACGCACTGGTCATAGCAAACACCCTCTTTCAACAAAACCAGAGAAGACTCCACACATGGACATCACCAGATGGTCAACACCAAAATCAGATTGATTATATTCTTTGCAGCTAAAGATGGAGAAGCTCTATACAGTCAACAAAAACAAGACCAGGAGCTGATGGTGGCTCAGATCATGAGCTCCTTATTGCCAAATTCAGGCTTAAATGGAAGAAAGTAGGGAAAACCACTAGACCATTCAGGTATGACCTAAATTGAATCCCTTATGATTATACAGTGGAAGTGACAAATAGATTCAAGGGATTAGATCTGACAGACAGAGTGCCTGAAGAACTATGGACGGAGGTTCATGATATTGTACATGAGGCAGTGATCAAGACCATCCCCATGAAAAAGAAATGCAAAAAGACTAAATGGTTGTCTGAAGAGGTCTTACAAATAGCTGAGAAAAGAAGAGATGCTAAAGGCAAAGGAGAAAAGGAAAGATATACCCATTTGAATTCAGAGTTCCAAAAAATAGCAAGGAGAGATAAGAAGGCCTTCCTCAGTGATCAGTGCAAAGAAATAGAGGAAAACAACAGAATGGGAAAGACTAGAGATCTCTTCAAGAAAATTAGAAATACCAAGGGAACATTTCATGAAAAGATGGGCTCAATAAAGGACAGAAATGGTATGGACCTAACAGAAGCTTAAGATATTAAGAAGAGGTGGCAAGAACACACAGATCAGATCAGTCTCTCAGTCGTGTCCGACTCTTTGCAACCCCATGAATCACAGCACGCCAGGCCTCCCTGTCCATCACCAACTCCCGGAGTTCACCCACATCCATCGAGTCAGTGATGCCATCCAGCCATCTCATCCTCTGGTGTCCCCTTCTCCTCCTGCCCCCAATCCCTCCCAGCATCAGAGTCTTTTCCAATGAGTCAACTCTTCACATAAGGTGGCCAAAGTACTGGAGTTTCAGCTTTAGCATCATTCCTTCCAAAGAAATCCCAGGGCTGATCTGCTTCAGAATGGACTGGTTGGATCTCCTTGCAGTCCAAGAGACTCTGAAGAGTCTTCTCCAACACCACAGTTCAAAAGCATCAATTCTTCGGCGCTCAGCCTTCTTCACAGTCCAACTCTCACATCCATACATGACCACAGGAAAAACCATAGCCTAGACTAGATGAAACTTTGTTGGCAAAGTAATGTCTCTGCTTTTGAATATGCTATCTAGGTTGGTCATAACTTTCCTTCCAAGGAGTAAGCGTCTTTTAATTTCATGGCTGCAGTCACCATCTGTAGTGATTTTGGAGCCCAGAAAAATAAAGTCTGACACTGTTTCCACTGTTTCCCCATCTATTTCCCATGAAGTGATGGGACTGGATGCCATGATCTTCGTGTTCTGAATGTTGAGCTTTAAGCCAACTTTTTCACTCTCCACTTTCACTTTCATCAAGAGGCTTTTGAGTTCCTCTTCACTTTCTGCCATAAGGGTGGTGTCATCTGCATATCTGAGGTGATTGATATTTCTCCTGGCAGTCTTGATTCCAGCTTGTGTTTCTTCCAGTCCAGCGTTTCTCATGATGTACTCTGCATAGAAGTTAAATAAACAGGATGACAATATACAGCCTTGACGAACTCCTTTTCCTATTTGGAAGCAGTCTGTTGTTCCATGTCCAGTTCTAACTGTTGCTTCCTGACCTACATACAAATTTCTCAAGAGGCAGATCAGGTGGTCTGGTATTCCCATCTCTTTCAGAATTTTCCACAGTTTATTGTGATCCACACAGTCAAAGGCTTTGGCATAGTCAATAAAGCAGAAATAGATGCTTTCTGGAACTCTCTTGCTTTTTCCATGATCCAGCGGATGTTGGCAATTTGATCTCTGGTTCCTCTGCCTTTTCTAAAACCAGCTTGAACATCTGGAAGTTCATGGTTCACGTATTGCTGAAGCCTGGTTTGGAGAATTTTGAGCATTACTTTACTAGCGTGTGAGATGAGTGCAATTGTGCAGTAGTTTGAGCATTCTTTGGCATTGCCTTTCTTTGGGATTGGAATGAAAACTGACCTTTTCCAGTCCTGTGGCCACTGCTGAGTTTTCCAAATTTGCTGGCATATTGAGTGCAGCACTTTCACAGCATCATCTTTCAGGATTTGGAATAGCTCAACTGGAATTCCATCACCTCCACTAGCTTTGTTCGTAGTGATGTTTTCTAAGTCCCACTTGACTTCACATTCCAGGATGTCTGGCTCTAGGTCAGTGATCACACCATTGTGATTATCTGGGTCGTGAAGATCTTTTTTGTACAGTTCTTCTGTGTATTCTTGCCATCTCTTCTTAATATCTTCTGCTTCTGTTAGGTCCATACCATTTCTGTCCTTTATTGAGCCCATCTTTGCATGAAATGTTCCTTTGGTATCTCTGATTTTCTTGAAGAGATCCCTAGTCTTTCCCATTCTGTTGTTTTCCTCTATTTCTTTGCATTGATCGCTGAAGAAGGCTTTCTTATCTCTTCTTGCTATTCTTTGGAATTCTGCATTCAGATGTTTATATCTTTCCTTTTCTCCTTTGCTTTTTGCTTCTCTTCTTTTCACAGCTATTTGTAAGGCCTCCCCAGACAGCCATTTTGCTTTTTTGCTTTTCTTTTCCATGGGGATGGTCTTGATCCCTGTCTCCTATATAATGTCACAAACCTCATTCCATAGTTCATCAGGCACTCTATCTATCAGATCTAGGCCCTTAAATCTATTTCTCACTTCCACTGTATAATCATAAGGGATTTGATTTAGGTCATACCTGAATGGTCTAGTGGTCTTCCCTACTTTCTTCAATTTAAGTCTGAATTTGGCAATAAGGAGTTCATGGTCTGAGCTACAGTCAGCTCCTGGTCTTGTTTTTGCTGACTGTATAGAGCTTCTCCATCTTTGGCTGCAAAGAATATAATCAATCTGATTTTCACGTTGACCATCTCAGAAGAACTATACAAAAAATATCTTAATGACCCAGATAACAACGATGGTGTGATCACTCACCTAGAGCCAGACATCCTGCAACGGGAAGTCAAGTAGGCCTTAGGAAGCATCACTATGAACAAAGCTAGTGGAAGTGATGGAATTCCAGGTGAGCTATTTCAGATCCTAAAGGATGATGCTGTTAAAGTGCTGCACTCAGTATGCCAGCAAATTTGGAAAACTCAGCAGTGGCCACAGGACTGGAAAAGGTCAGTTTTCATTCCAATCCCAAAGAAAGGCAATGTCAAAAAATGTTCAAACTGCTGCACTATTGCACTCATTTCATACATTAGCAAAGTAATGCTCCAAATTCTCTAAGTTAGGCTTCAATAGTATGTGAACTATGAAATTCCAGATGTTCAAGCTGGATTTAGAAAAATCAGAGGAACTAGAGATCAAATCGCTAACATCTGTTGGATCATCGAAAAAGCAAGAGAGTTCCAGAAAAACATCTTTTTCTGCTTTATTGACTATGCCAAAGCCTTTGACTGTGTGGATCACGACAAACTGTGGAAAATTCTTAAAGTGATGGGAATACCAGACCACCTGACCTACCTCCTGAGAAATCTGTATGCTGGTCTAGAAGAAACAGTTAGAACTAGACATGGAACAACAGACTGGTCCCAAACTGGGAAAGGAGTACATCAAGGCTGTATATTATCACCCAGCTTATTTAACTTATATGCAGAGTACCTCATGTGAAGTGCTGGGCTGGATGAAGCACAACCTGGAATCAAGATTGCTGGGAGAAATACGTATCATCATGTCATCAGATATGCAGATGACATGACACTTATTTTCAGAAAGACAAGAAGAACTAAAGAACCTCTTGATGAAAAGGAAAGAGGAGAGTGAAAAAGTTGGTTTAAAACTCAACATTCAAAAAGCTAAGATCATGACATCCGGTCTCATCACTTCGTGGCAAATAGATGGGGAAACGATGGAAAGAGTGAGAGATTTTATTTTCTTGGGCTCCAAAATCACTGCAGATGGTGACTGCAGCCATGAAATTAAAAGACACTTGCTCCTTGGAAGAAAAGCTATGACCAACCTGGATAGCATATTCAAAAGCAGAGACATTACTTTGCCGACAAAGTCTGTCTAGTCAAAGCTATGGTTTTTCCAATAGTCATGTATGGATGTGAGAGTTGGACTATGAAGAAAGCTGAGTGCTGAATAATGGATGCTTTTGAACTGTGGTGTTGGAGAAAACTCTTGAGAGTCCCTTGGACTACAAGGAGATCAAACCAGTCAATCCTAAAGAAATAAGTTCTGAATATTCATTAGAAGGACTGATGCTGAAGCTGAAACTCCAATACTTTGGCCACCTGATGTGAAGAGGTGACTCATTCATTGGAAAAGACCCTGATGCTGGGAAAGATTGAAGGCAGGAAGTGAAGGGGATGACAGAGGATGAGATTGTTTCGTGGCATCACCGACTGAACGGACAAGAGTTTGAGCAAACTCTGGGAGTCGAGGTCACAAAGAGTTGGACATGACTGAGTGACTGAATGGAACTCAACTGAAGTGGACTGCAAGGAGATCAAACCAGTCAATCTTAATGGAAATCAGTCCTGAATATTCATCGGAAGGACTGATACTGAAATTGAACTCCAATACTTTGGCCACCTGATGCGAGAGCTGACTCAGAAAAGACCCTGATGCTGGCAAAGATTGAAGACAGGAGGAGAAGGGGACGACAGAGGATGAGATGGTTGGATGGCATCACCAACTCAGTGGACTTGTTTTGAGCAAGCTCCGGGAGTTGGTGATGGACAAGGAATCCTGGTGTGCCGCAGTCTATGGGGTCACAAAGAGTTGGACACAACTGAGTGACTGAACTGAATTGATTGCTCTCCTGCTTTCCTAGTGATATTGAGGGTATTTCCAATAAGCCAACCATTTACTCCAGAAATTGTTAGAGAGTCAGTATTCTGGATTGGATTTTGGAAGTGTTTAGAACAGCAGCAGTGTAAATCTGATGTCCAGACACCCCTTCAGTGTCCTTGGGATTTGTCTTTCTATGGTGATAGCAATAAATATGAATGGTGTGCATTTCAAATAGTTCACCTGCTTCATGCCCATTAGTAGAAATCTTGTAATTCAGTCATTTTTCCCATGTCCATCTCTTGGGTATAAGCCCCATAAACTTATTGAGTATACTGTTGTGGAATCATTTGGGTGGTGAGTGTTAATGTCTTCCAATGTATTTTATATAACAATAACTCTTTAATACTTGTGACTATATTTGTCTTTTGACATTTAGATTCCTCTAGGTTGATCTTATGGCAACCCACTCCAGTGTTCTTGCCTGGAGAATCCCAGGAATGGGGGAGCCTGGTGGGCTGCCGTCTATGGGGTCACACCGAGTCAGAAATGACTGAAGTGACTTAGCAGCAGCAGGTTGATCTTTCTCTCTCTCAAACCCTCTGTTAGGTAATTTTGACTCCTTTTTGGAGACATATCAAGTATAACACCTTGTTGGGTGAACTAAGTTCTAAGGAATATTCTTAATAACTAAATTTTCTAACTAAATAAAAGAGGTTCTGTTTCCTACCCCTGTCTTTATTGTTCTTCTGCTGTGCTAGGAACACAGGGGAATACTTAGTACTGTATTAAGTATAAACAGGTCATCTGTTGTGCAAGGTCTCAATTCAGTTTTCAACTTCTTCATTTTCCACCACTTTTCTATGGATACTCTATGCTCAAATATAACTAGTCAATTTCATTTCCAAGTTATCAAAACTACCTCATCCCATGTAGCTTCAGTCACAATTCCTTTTATCATTAATATTTTCTCTGTATCTGAACAAATCAAAATTTCACTCATCTTTCAAGACCTATTTCAAATGCTGTCTCATTTCCAAAGCTTTTCTAAAAACTATTTGTTTTAGTGTTTTTTAATTATGGAGATGACATATGTTCATTATAGAAAATCTAGATTACAGAGAGTACAGAAAGTAAAAGAATGAAAATTAAAATCACCTTTCATTTTACCTCTAAGATATATACATATAGTCATTTTTTTCATATTATTCTCCCTATTGTATATGTATTTTAATAAAATTAACCTGGCATCATACTCTATGTCTGCATCTCTATTCCGGCCTTGAAAATAGATTCATCAGCACCATTTTTCTAGATTCCACATATATGTGTTAATATATGATATTTTATTTTCTCTTTCTGATTTACTTTGTGTAACAAGCTCTAGGTTTGTCCACCTCAGTTCAAGTGACCCAGAGTCATTCCTTTTTATGGCTGATTAATATTCCATTGTACATACACCACAACCTCTTTATCCATTCTTCTGTCAGTGACATAGCAGGGGAAGAAGAGGGTGGGGCGAACTGAGAGAGTAACATCGAAATACATACTTTACCATGTGTGAAATAGACAGCTAGTGGGAAGTTGCTGTATAATACAGGGAACTCAACTCAACCTGGTGCTCTGTGATGACCTAGAGGGGTGGGAGGAGGGT
Source organism: Bos taurus (assembly GCF_002263795.3). Lineage (NCBI taxonomy): Eukaryota > Metazoa > Chordata > Mammalia > Artiodactyla > Bovidae > Bos > Bos taurus. The sequence goes on from NC_037336.1 coordinate 39,947,119, forward strand.
AGGGTGGGAGGGAGGAGGAAATACATGTGCACTCATGGCTGATTTACATTGTTGAATGGCAGAAACTAGCAACACTGTAAAGCAACTATCCTCCAATTAAGCATATAAAAATGCATGAGAAAAAAAATGGAATTACGCTGTGTATGCTATTTTGTAATCTGCTCTTTCATTATTGACTTTATTTTTTTAGGGTAGTTTTAGGTTCATAATAAAATTGGGCATAGGGTACAGAGATTTCGGTATGCTCCCTGCCTCCATACATGCATAACCTCCCGCGTTATCCACACCCCCCACCAGAGTGGTCCATGGTTTGTAATTCAGTCTTGGTGTTGGGCAAACATAATGACATGTATCATTATTATGGTATCATACATAGTATTTCCACTTCCCTAAAAATCCTGTTTCCATCTATTCATCTCTCCCATTGCCCTCTCACCCCTAACTTCTGGCAATCACTGATTTTTTTATTGCCTCCATAGTGTTGCCTTTTCCAAGATGTCATACAGTTGGAATCATACAGTATGTAGTCTTTTCAGATTGACTTCTTTCACTTGGTAATATGCACTTAAGTTTCCTTCATGTCTTTTCATGCCTTGATAACTCATTTTTTTGGTGTTGAATAATATCCCATCATCTGCATGTATCACAGTTTATCTATTCACCTATTGAAGGATATCTTGATTGCTTCCAAGTTTTGGCAATTATAAGTGCAGCTGCTATAAGTATCCATCTGCTGGTTTTTGTGTGGAGACAAGTTTTCAACTCTTTTGTATCTTATACAAAGAATATGTTTAGTAGTGTATGAAACTGCAAAACTGTCTTCTAAAGGGGCTGTGAAAGTGAAAGTCATTCAGTCGTGTCCGACTCTTTTCGACCCCATGGACTATAGTCCATGGAATTCTCCAGGCCAGAATAAAGAGGCTGTACTATACCATTATATATTCCTACTAGCAATGAATGAGAATTCCTGTTGCTCCACACCCTCGACATCATTTAATGGCATCAGTGTTCCAAATTTTGGTCATTCTAATAGGTGCATAGTGGTATCTGATTGTTTTTTTTTATTGTTGTTTTAATTTGCATTTCCCTGATGAGTGACATATGATGGGGAATATCTTTTCATATGCTCATTTGCCATATGTGAATCTTCTTTGGTGAAGTATGTATTATGGTCTTTGTCTCATTTTTAATCTGGTTGTTTGTTTTCTTATTGTTGAATTCAAAGAGTTCTTTATTTTTGGATGTGTCCTTTGCAGATATTTTTCCCAGTCTGTCACTTATCTCTCTTCTCTTGACATTTTCTTTCACAGAACGGAAGGTTTTAGTTTTAATGAAGTGCAGCTTATCAATTATTTCTTTCATGAATCATGCCTCTAGTGTTTTATCTAAGAAGTCATTCTTACATTCAAGGTTATCTAGATGTTCTTGTATGTTACCTCCTAGGAGTTTCATAGTTTTGTATGTTACATTTAGGTCTGTTATCCATTTTGAATTTATTTTTGTAAAGAGTGTAAGGTCTAGATTCAGGTTTTTGGTTTTGTTTGTTTGTTTGTTTGTTTTTGCAGGAGATGTCAAATTGTTCTCATACCATTTGTGGAAAAACTATTTTTCCCCAATTCTGTCCTTTGCTCCTTTGTTAAAGATCAGTTGACTATATTTATGGGGTTCCATTTCTAGACTCAACATTCTGTTTCATTTATCTATTTGTCTATACTTTTGTCAATACCACACTGTCTTGATTGTCATAGCTTTATGTGCTGTGCTGTGCTAAGTCACTGCAGTCATGTCCAATTCTGTGCAAACGTATGGACTGAAGCCCACCAGGCTCTTCTGTTCATGGGATTCTCTAGGCAAGAATACTGCAGTGGTTTCCCGTACTCTCCTCTAGGGAATCTTCCTGTCCCAGGGATCAAACTCGCATCTCTAATGTCTCCCTGCATTGGCAGGTGGTTTCTTTACCACTAGGGCCACCTGGGAAGCCCCCACCATAGCTTTATAGAAAGTCTTAAAGTCAGTTAGTGTTCATCATCCAACTTTGTTCTTCTCAGTCAATATTACATTGGTGATTCTGGATTTTTTTCTTCTCCATTTAAACTTAAGGATCAATTTATTGACAAAATAAATTGCTGGGATTTTGGTTAGGGTTACACTGAATCTATAGATCAAATAGGGAAGAACTGACACCTTGAAACTGTTGAGTTTTCTAAGCCAGGAACGTGGAATATCTCTCCATTTATTTAGCTCTTACTGGATGTTGCTCATCAGAGTTTTGTGGCTTTCCTCATTTAGATCTTATACATATTTTGTTGGATTTGTATTTAAGTATTTCATTTTGGGAGATGCTAACATAAGTGGTATCGTGTTTTAAATTTCAAATTCCACTGTTCATTGCTGGTATATAGTCTTATTCACTGGACCACCAGGGAAGTCCTTATAATTCCTTCTATATATTGTTGGGTTTGATTTGCCAGTCTATGAGCAATTATGATTTTATCTGGCAGAATATCTGTGGAGCTAGAATGGGTATAACCAATGGGTGACCAATTTATGACTTCATAAATATTGAGTGACTAGTTTTCATCATGTGTATGTTTAGTGACAATTTTAATACCTCATGTATATTTAATGTTTAGTGACAGTTTTAATACCTCACGTATATTTAATGTTTAGTGACAATTTTAGTGTTTACTCAGCATTTCTATCCCTTCCTATGTTCAACACATCTGTATATTTTATTTATGCCTAATGATCCCTGGATCGGGAAGATCCCCTGGAGAAAGAAATGGCAACCCATGCCAGTATTCTTGCCTAGAAAATTCCATGGACAGTGGAACCTGTCGGGCTACAGTCCATAGAGTCACAGAGTCGGACACTACTGAGTGATTAAGCACACACAATGTTTCATAAGTTACTTATCTGTACTTAGCACATATTACAAATTCACCTAAGCCATTTGACTTCTCATTTTCTGTAGCAGAATTGAAATTCTCAAATAAAACAACAAATGCACATTACTAATTTAAAGTTTAAAATTGATAAAATTGTGTTGATTAATTTTTTTGGTCCACTTTAGCACTTAAGTGTTCAAACATCCCCATTCAGTGTTCCACAGGAGCCTGAGACAGTCATTAATAAGCCATAGAATTAATAATAAAAAATTGAGGGAGCATAGTGAGGTAATTCACAATTCTATAAAATCATTCTGAACTTCACTCTTGTGGCACTGAAATTATTCAATAGTTTTAAAAGACAGAACTGGGTATATGCACTTATCTTAGGACCCTCCGTGGAAATTGTTTTTGTTTTTTAAAAGCAAGATTTCTTATATGAATTTATTGTCTTATCAATCAAATCCTTTAAAATTAATCTGCAGAAAAAATTATTTTGGCATATTTTTAAACCCCGTTGTGCCCAAGACAGTACTTTCTGACAAGTAGGAATTTTTTTCCTGTGGTTAGATTCTGTTTAATTGAGACCTTGCTATTCAGCTAATGACTATCATTTCAGATACGGTTGTACTAGAAGGTCTGTGTTTGAGGTACAAATTCTCTGGCTTTAGGTACAGGACAATAAGGATCGTAAAATTTCATAGAAAATTGAAGTTGCTGAATCACAGTCACCCCCTCCTTTAACCATTGGTCTCAGTTTCTTACCTAATCTAGGTTTTGTCGTGAAAGTGAAAGTATTAGTCACTAAATTGTGTCCAACTCTCTGCAACCCCATGGACTGTAGCCCACCAAGTTCCTCTGTCCATGGGATTCTCCAGGCAAAATTACTGGAGTGCGTAGTCATTTCCTTCTCCAGGGGATCTTCCCAACCCAGGGATCGAATCTTGGCCTCCTGCATTGCCTGTGGATTCTTTACCATCTGAGCCACCAGGAAAGCTATAATATAGGTTTTAATACGAGCTATTTCAAAGAGGAAAGTAAGGAGATAAAGTTTAACCTCATCTAGTTTTCTTGTAAAAATTGATATGTGGAGAGGCCAAAAGCATGAGCAAGGGACGCAAACAGAAGGAATATTCTACCCACTGGAGGTTCTACTCTCAGAATCTCCTTTTTTCATTTAACAGACAGGGAACCAGAAATGAAGGACCCAGCACACTCGGTGAAATAATTACTTAGGGCTCATAGAGTTACAGGCAGTAGAGGGGCAGGGATTTGGCCAGCAGTGTGATTTTTACATAAAACAAACATGTGCTCATGTCATGGATAGCACTTTCAGTAAGCTGGCATGGCAGTTTACCCAAACTTTTCTCTCTCATGGTTGGGTCTACGACACACAAAAATTGAAGAACTCCATGTACAGAAAACCAATTATCGTTCTTTTTGCTTCTCACACATTATTATTAAGGATATTCTTTTATTAATGCTTAGGGGAATGTCAGAATAATTTTGAATGGTTTAGTTCAGACTAGATTATTCCAGTTTATGTCATTTGACATGCTCAGATAAGTGTATTTAATTAAGGCAAATTCACTTATTTTTAAGAAGACTCCATATTCAGTAATCAAAATGAAGATATTATGGATAAGAAAATCTCCTATCCAAGTAGAAGAATGTTAGTGTATTGGAACAGCAAGATATATTATAGGAACTTTAGTTTTCTATAACATTTCCTGACAAAGATTCCTGAACTGTAACTTAAAATCGACTTTTTGAGGGAATTTTCCATTTAGAGTGGATTTAAAAATCATAGGTATGATATAGGGTAGCAGTTTCCAAGAAATTATTGAATAGCAAAGAATAAATGAATCCTGTTCCCTAGGCAACCACATGGAGGGGTATAACATCCCTCACGCTCCTGAAATGAAGTTTAAAGTTGCTACTATTTTGGGTTTTGGCTTCCTCTGAAAATGGCTTTTATGCCTTGAAATTTTTTTTTATATAATGAAGTTTGAGCCTGTTCCAACTCTTCTCTCTGTAACATTAGGCTTGTATATAACAGCCTCTCTATCCTTTGATCTCAGCATGTGTGACTATAAGAGGAATGGCCACCCTGGAAATCAGATCAAATTGGGGGATGGAAACTCGTACCATGAGAAGTGAGGGTAGAGCAGAGTCATTTCTAACCATTCAGCAGGCTTTCATAATTTCAGGAAGAAAAGTGCTCTGGGGTTTTCTGATTCACACAATCTTTTATGGCTTTTTTTTTTTTTTAAGCTAATATGTTATAGGACGCTCAGCTTTTTTTAGGAAAAAAACATTTTAATGTTGAGATGGGTGCATTTCTTATTTTTTCAATAGGTTTTTTGTGTGAGTGCCCAGTGCTGTCTATTTGGGCATTTTATCTCCTATGTGAGTCTCCCAATGTTGACATCCTTTCTCATCTGTCACTCTTTTCTCAACCCTTGTCCTCCTTGCTCTCCTGCCCTAAATCAGTTTGTTTTTTAATGACTGCTTTTCACCATACCAAAAGTGTATATACTGAGTGATTGTGATCTTCTGACCGCTGACCCTCTAGGGAAGGTACACTGTGAAATCTCTGCATATGAGCCTGGTGTGGGCAACATTTTAGAAATGGGAGGTCTGGTTGCTGACACCATCTCTTCCATCTGGTGGGGCTGGTGGGGTCTAGTGACCCAGAAAGTCCAAGGGACTTCAGGAATGCCTTCCAATAAAAAATACCTCCTCAGTATTCTGCTAGTTAGATTCACTTGAGTTAATTAGCTAATCTTTTAAAAAGGCCTCTCTCTCTGTAAGACTGAGCCTATTCTTGTCCAAACATCAACTTCTTAAATCATATAATCTTATTTGTTTCTCAAGTAGGTGGCTCATAATTCTTGACTGAGGGAGTGGAAGTTGGCCCAGATGGAAAAGTAGGAAATTTTTGTTTCTGGTTTGGTGAATGTTCTGTAGCAAAGAGCTTTGTCCAGCCTGAGGGCATTTGAACGTGAATGCTGTGGGTGTGAAGTTAGAGGAGGTGAGAGAGGAAAGCAGGAGGAGGGCAGGAAAGAGAAATACTTAGGTATAGATTTCCTTCTTTGTCATTTCGATTGAGGCTGCAGACGTGCCCATCAGAAATTTCTTAGCATGCTTTCCTTGTGCAAGGCGGCCATATGTTGTTAATGCTTGTTATGTGCTAAGCACTCTGAAATATTTCGTATTCCATGCCACAGACAAAGAAAGCCTGGATTTTTGTTGTTGTAGTTTACTTTTGTTGGATACTATTGAACACTTTTTAGGTATTCACTAAACCCTTTTCGAGGCTTTCCTGTAAATCAGGAAATGAACCAGCAATGATGAGCAGCAATGATGAGGGTCCTTGCCCTTCATTGTCTCTATGGGGAGACAAACATTTGTGCAAAAATTATCTAGAAATGTGCTAAGAGCTAATGCAAGAGAAGCAGAAGAGAGAAGCATAGCTCCTTTTTGTTGGGGGGTCAGGGAGATATCAGCTCCAGGTACATGGAATACAGGGTTTCCCTGGTGGCTCAGCAATAAAGAATCTGCCTGCAATGCAGGTGCCACAAGAGACTCAGGTTTGATTCCTGGGTCAGGAAGATCCCTTGGAGGAGGGCATGGCAACCTACTCCAGTATTCTTGCCTGGAGAATCCCATGAATAGAGGAACCTGGCAGACTATAGCCCACAGGGTCACAAAGAGTCAGACACGACTGAAGCAACTTAGCACACACACATGCAGGGAGATCACAGAAGAGATAGCTGGCTCTTGGAAGTTGAATGGGGAGTTGTCAGAGGCAGGAGGGAGGGGAAATAATATTTGCAAGAATGGAGACTTGAGAAGGAGAATCGTGAATTGCAAAAAGGTAAAAAATTCAGCAGAGCTGGCACAAAAGGTGATCTGCGGAGAGAAGGAGGATGTGAGGCATAAAAAGGAAGTTAGGTCCAGGCTGTGAGGGACCTAGTGAGCCCTATAAAGAAGGCTGGATTTCATTTTATAGGTATAGGGAGCCAGCAGAGGCCCTGAAACAGGGGACTTAAATAATTAAGTTTTAAGTTAGGCAGATAATTCTGGAAACATTGTGGAAGGTGGACAGTTCAAGGCTGTGATCTCTTGAGAGCAACCATAATTAGAAATATTAGGCAAGCAAGTATTAAAAAGATTGATAAGAGCCAGTGCTGGTGAAGGTAACATCAGTCAGCCTTGGCATTTTAGCAATAGCTATCATATCTATCAGTCTCTACCAAAACTTAAAATGTGGGCAGGAATAAGGAACTTTTACTTTTTGTTTTATACATTTCTGTCCCAGCTGCATTTTTAACAACCATTCTAATAAAACAAAAATTTTTTTTAAAAAAGTCAAATCCCACTGCACTAAAATAAAGCCACAGCACAAAACATTTTGAAACTCTATTTAATAATTCATTTTAAAAGAAATATTCATTACTAAAACATTTTAAAGTTGCTCTGGGGCTTGCTATAAACAAATTTGAACTAGGTTTTTGTCTATGAAGAAAAGAGAAATAAGTCACATTACCCAGAAATAATGAAAGCTGGTTTTGCATTATCAACAATTTCTTATTTTCCTCCAGGGATCTGACTAATCCATATTATAGATAACTCAAAATAAATATTTGATATTTAGCTATGAAGTGTGTACTTATAACTGCTTTTGAATGTGAGTTTTAAAATTACCCCATAGATAACTGAGAACTGACTTCAAAAAATATATAAACTATATAGATTTTTTTTTACAATAAACTATGGTCTCTCTTTTCTTGATCCTTCCCTGTAATTTTTTTTTTCAATTTCAAAAGTATCTGGGTGACAACTTCTAGCATATAGATCAAGAAGCTCACAATTGATATGTTAATAGTTCATCATTCTCAATTTTTTAAAACAACAAATTAAGGATATATGCTCTTAACTAAAGACTTTAAGAAGCTGTTTTCATCATGAATTTATTAAACAGCCAGTCACTAAGGAACTCAACTGAATTTGGTGATGCACTTCAAAAGAACCAAGATGGTACTACTCTACCTCCCCTTATGAGAAATAAGACAATTAGACTACCTTTGTCTCCATTTAAGCATTTATGGAAAATACTGGTATGAGGATCACTAATAACTGAAGGAATTTGAACTTGCTAAGTAAAATGTTTTTGTAAGAGTTTTGGTTTTCCAGCAAGTTTACATGTTATTACTACATTATTCAGAGAAGTAGCCAGTAGGCTGTCATTCTGTTAACATGATTCAGATCTATCCTTGATGCCTGAAATATATCTGCCTGAAACCACCCACTCTCTGAAATATAGAGCATCCATTTTAGGGAAGTTGTTCATGATTACAGGTTAACAACAGACTGGCCGCCAAGCTCTGCAAGTGGTGTACACACGTTAGGTAAATGGCACCCTTTCTTTTGTTTCTATTGAAAAAATTCCATCTGGAAAGCTCCTCCAGCTCTGAAAACACTGCATTGCCTCATGGCTGAAAAAAGACAAATAAGAGGATAGAGAATCCTAGGAACTTCGTTTTTGAAAAGTATAAAAACAGCCACCACTGAAATCAGGCAAGATGATGAAGTCCCTTGTTGACAGCCCATAAAACTTTGATGATTACTTCCACTCTGTCTGTGCTGGGTCAACACACAGGCTTAAAAAAATCTATTATATGTATTGATCTCTTTGATTCAGTTGGAAGTGTATAGATTTGGATGATTTTCAAAGATGATCATCTATCAAATGTCCCACATGTCTATTGATAGCAAACAAAGTATTAAAGGCATCTTTTCACTTTAACTACTGGACAGCCATTCTACTGTTTTTCTTGTTGTGTGACTGAGAAATAAGAAAAGATTTTAGGGCTGTTAGAAAGGAGAAATCTCAAGTAGAAGTCCTCTACAAGGCACATGGCAGTTGGAGGATTAAGCTGAGTCTCCTCTCTCTCCTCCTTCTCCTTCACATCCTCTTCTTTTGCCTCCTCCTTGTCAAATAAGTGAGGCTCTCACACACTTTTATCTTGATAAAAGTTTAAACGACTCCTCCACTCCTCTGTATGTGCTGTGTCTCTTCCTTTCTTTTGAATTTGCAATCTTTCCTGCTTGTGTAATTCAGAGATTGCCTGATGTAATCAGTAGACATTATAAAACATGAAAAAATACAGATTTCTTACTAAACTCATATTAGCATGAAAAGATAATGACAATTCTTTTTTTTTCAGTAAGGTCAGCTCTCATCACATAACTCTGTGGAGGGTCAACTGAATGGGTGCATCTTCACTTCTATGGCGCAAAAAGTCTCAAGACAGCCCAGTGAATTATGCCTAAGAAAAGTCTGGGCTATTTACAGATGTCTCTAGAATGTTCCAGTCAAACTGTTGAAATGACCTTTGCCTGAAAAAAAGGGGCTCCATACATGAGGATTAAGCAGATGGTCTTTTATTTTTTTTTTTCCCTAACTTCTAATTATTTTATTTCCAATGAAAGGCACAGGTGTCAAAGTCTTAAGGACTGTGGGCCTTTATTTAGTGCTCTAAATCTTGTTTTTATCTTTTTTTTTTAAATTTTTTATTCCTGTATTTCTCATGTGTTCCCCATCCTGAACCCTCCTCCCTCCTCCCTCCCCATACCATCCCTCTGGGTCGTCCCAGTGCACCAGCCCCAAGCATCCAGCATCGTGCATTGAACCTGGACTGGCATCTCGTTTCATACATGACATTTCACATGTTTCAATGCCATTCTCCCAAATCTTCCCACCCTCTCCCTCTCCCACAGAGTCCATAAGCCTGTTCTATACATCAGTGTCTCTTTTGCTGTCTCGTATACAGGGTTATCGTTACCATCTTTCTAAATTCCATATATATGCGTTAGTATACTGTATTGGTGTTTTTCCTTCTGGCTTACTTCACTCTGTATAATAGGCTCCAGTTTCATCCACCTCATTAGGACTGATTCAAATGTATTCTTTTTAATGGCTGAGTAATACTCCATTGTGTATATGTACCATAGCTTTCTTATCCATTCATCTGCCGACGGACATCTAGGTTGCTTCCATGTCCTGGCTATTACAAACAGTGCTGTGATGAACATTGGGGTACACGTGTCTCTTTCCCTTCTGGTTTCCTCAGTGTGTATGCCCAGCAGTGGGATTGCTGGATCATAAGGCAGTTCTATTTCCAGTTTTTTAAGGAATCTCCACACTGTTCTCCATAGTGGCTGCACCAGTCCGCATTCCCACCAACAGTGTAAGAGGGTTCCCTTTTCTCCACACCCTCTCCAGCATTTATTATTTGTAGACTTTTGGATCACAGCCATTCTGACTGGTGTGAAATGGTATCTCATAGTGGTTTTGATTTTCATTTCTCTGATAATGAGTGATGTTGAGCATCTTTTCATGTGTTTGTTAGCCATCTGTATGTCTTCTTTGGAGAAATGTCTATTTAGATCTTTGGCCCATTTTTTGATTGGGTCATTTATTTTTCTGGAGTTGAGCTGTAGGAGTTGCTTGTATATTTTTGAGATTAGTTGTTTGTCGGTTGCTTCATTTGCTATTATTTTCTCCCATTCTGAAGGCTGTCTTTTCACCTTGCTAATAGTTTCCTTTGATGTGCAGAAGCTTTTAAGTTTAATTAGGTCCCATTTGTTTATTTTTGCTTTTATTTCCAATATTCTGGGAGGTGGGTCATGGAGGATCCTGCTGTGATGTATGTCAGAGAGTGTTTTGCCTATGTTCTCCTCTAGGAGTTTTATAGTTTCTGGTCTTACGTTGAGATCTTTAATCCATTTTGAGTTTATTTTTGTATATGATGTTAGAAAGTGTTCTAGTTTCATTCTTTTACAAGTGGTTGACCAGAAAGGAACTAGAAAAGGAAGAAATGAAGAACCCTAGGGTTAGTAGAAGGAAAGAAATCTTAAAAATTAGAGCAGAAATAAATGCAAAAGAAACAAAAGAGACCATAGCAAAAATCAACAAAGCCAAAAGCTGGTTCTTTGAAAGGATAAATAAAATTGACAAACCATTAGCCAGACTCATCAAGAAACAAAGGGAGAAAAATCAAATCAATAAAATTAGAAACGAAAATGGAGAGATCACAACAGACAACACAGAAATACAAAGGATCATAAGAGACTATTATCAACAATTATATGCCAATAAAATGGACAACGAGGAAGAAATAGACAAATTCTTAGAAAAGTACAACTTTCCAAAACTCGACCAGGAAGAAATAGAAAACCTTAACAGACCCATCACAAGCACGGAAATTGAAACTGTAATCAAAAATCTTCCAGCAAGCAGATGGTCTTTTAAAGCAAAACAAAAACAAAAACTCCCCATTAGAAACAAATTTCAGAATTATATATACTGTTTGATCTCAATTCTTTTCTCAGAAATATAACCAAAAAGTGTATAGTTAATTCCACCTCAGACTGGGTTTTTGAACAATTTTTTCTTCTTTATATCTTTCTGTACTTCCCCAATTTTTAACAATTGAATGTCTTATTTTTATAAACACAAACAAACAGCATCCCAAATTATTGTCCTCTAGACAATGGAGAGGCTTGAGGTAGATGGAATATCATATATTTGTTTCTTGGCATATTAGGGTTCAAATTTTTTTTTTTTTGGACAATTTAACATGTGACATGGTATTGGCTGTAGACCTGGCCCTTTTGATCAGACCTGAACCTGAAATTAAGAATTAAAGGGAATTCACAACCCTTCTTTGGTGTGGAGGGGAAGAATTAATGGAAGGAAATCCCTCTTCAGCAGGAGCAGCAGTCTAGTGGCTGTTGTTTCAGTCTCCACAAATGCAAATGGTGGTTTTCTTCTTATTATGTATTTATATTAATTTGTATAGAACATTATAAAACATGAAGTGGCAAAGAAAATGCCCTAGCCCTAAGTTATGCCTTTTGGTCTTGCAAAAGTTATGAAATGAATATAATGACACTGTTACTATTCTAGAAAAATACATGGAACAAAGGGATGAGGGCACTAGTTCTAGTGATAAAATAAGCTGAAACTGCTAAAATGTGGGTGCTTTGGCTAAAGGCAGGCCTAATTGCTGTCTTTGGTGGCTCAGACAGTAAAGAATCCACCTACACTGTAGGAGACTTGAGTTTGATCCCTGGGTTGGGAAGATCCCCTGGAGAAGGAAATAGCTACCCACTCCAGTATTCTTTCCTGGAGATTTCCATGGACAGAGGAGCCTGGTGGGCTATAGTTCATGGGGTTGCAAAGAGTCAGACATGACTGAGCAACTAACACTTTCACTTCACCCCCAAGAATGGCAGCAGGGGGACCATGCACATGCTGGGAGCTCAACAAAGACGTATTAGATTAATAAGCACTCCATATGTGGTTTCCTCCTATCTGTCATTTTTGCAAGTTCAGTTCAGTTCAGTCGCTCAGTCGTGTCTGACTCTTTGTGACCCCATGGACTGCAGCATGCCAGGCTTCCTTGTCCTTCACCAACTCCCAGAGCTTGCTCAAACTCAAGTCCATCAAGTCTGTGATGCCATCCGACCATCTCATCCTCTGTCATCCCCTTCTCCTCCTGCCTTCATTCTTTCTCAGCATCAGGGTCTTTTCCATTGAGTCAGTTCTTCCATTCAGGTGTCCAAAGGATTGGAACTTCACTTCAGCATCAGTCCTTCGAATGAATATTCAGGACTGATTTCCTTTAGGATTGAATGGTTAGATCTCCTTGCAGTCCAAGGGACTCTCAAGAGTCTTCTCCAACACCATAGTTCAAAAGCATCAATTCTTTCAAAAGCTCAGCTTTCTTTATGGTCCAATTCTCACATCCATACATGACTACTGGAAGAACCATAGCCTTGACTAGACGGATGTTAGCAGAGTAATGTCTCTGCTTTTTAATAAGCTATCTAGGTTGGTCATAGCTTTTCTTCCAAGGAGCAAGCATCTTTTAATTTCATGGCTGGAGTCACCATCTGCAGTGATTTTGGAGCCCAAGAAAATAAAGTCTGTCACTGTTTCCATTGTTTCCCCATCTATTTGCCATGAAGTGATGGGACCAGATGCCATGATCTTAGTTTTCTGAATGTTGAATTTTAAGCCAACGTTTTCACTCTCCTCTTTCACTTTCTTCAAGAGGCTCTTTAGTTCTTTGCTTTCTGCCATAAGGGTGGTGTCATCTGGATATCTGTGGTTATTGATATTTCTCCCAGCAATCTTGATTCCAGCTTGTGCTTCATCCGGTCTGGCATTTTGCATGATGTACTCTGCAGATAAGCTAAACAAACAGAGTGACAATATGGAGCCTTGATGTACTGCTTTCCCTGTTTAGAACCAATCTGTTGTTCCATGTCTAGTCCTAACTATTGCTTCTTGACCTGAATACAGATTTCTCAGGAGGCAGGTAAGGTGGTCTGGTATTCCCATCCCTTTAACAATTTTCCAGTTTGTTGTGATCGACAAGTCAAGGGTTTTGGCATAGTCAATGAAGTTGAAGTAGATGTTTTTCTGGAATTTTCTTGCTTTTTCTATGAACCAGTGAACGTTGGCAATTTGATCTCTGGTTCCTCTACCTTTTCTAAATCCAGCTTGTACATCTGGAAGTTCTCTGTTCAAGTACTGTTGAAGCCTGGCTTGGAGAATTTTGAGCATTACTTTGCTAGCATGTGAGATGAATGCAGCTGTGCAGTAGTTTGAACATTCTCTGGGATTGGGATGAAAACTGACCTTTTCCAGTCCTGTGGCCACTGCTGAGTTTTCCAAATTTGCTAGCATATTGAGTGCAGCACTTCCAGAGCATCATCTCTTAGGATTTGAAATAGCTCGGCTGGAATGGCATCACCTCCACTAGCTTTGTTCATAGTGATGCTTCCTAAGGCCTACTTGACTTCCCATTGCAGGATGTCTGGCTCTAGGTGAGTGATCACACCATCGTTGTTATCTGGGTCATTAAGATATTTTTTGTATAGTTCTTCTGTGTGTTCTTGCCACCTCTTCTTAATATCTTAAGCTTCTGTTAGGTCCATACCATTTCTGTCCTTTATTGAGCCCATCTTTGCATGAAATGTTCCCTTGGTGTTTCTAATTTTCTTGAAGAGATCTCTAGTCTTTCCCATTCTGTTGTTTTCCTCTATTTCTTTGCACTGATCACTGAGGAAAGCCTTCTTATCTCTCCTTGCTATTTTTTGGAACTCTGAATTCAAATGGGTATATCTTTCCTTTTCTCCTTTGCCTTAAGCTTCTCTTCTTTTCTCAGCTATTTGTAAGACCTCCTCAGACAACCATTTAGTCTTTTTGCATTTCTTTTTCTTGGGGATGATCTTGATCACTGCCTCATGTACAGTGTCATGAACCTCCATCCATAGCTCTTCAGACACTCTGTCTATCAGATCTAATCCCTTGAATCTGTTTGTCACTTCCACTGTATAATCATAAGGGATTTGATTTAGGTCATACCTGAATGTTCTAGTGGTTTTCCCTACTTTCTTCAGTTTAAGCCTGAATTTGGCAATAAGGAGTTCATGATCTGAGCCACAGTCAGCTCCTGGTCTTGTTTTTGCTGACTGTATAGAGTTTCTCCATCTTTGGCTGCCAAGAATATAATCAATCTGATTTTGGTATTGATCATCTAAAGATGTCCATGTGTAGAGTCATCTCTTGTGTGGTTGGAAGAGGGTGTTTGCTATGACCAGTGACTCTATATGACTCTATAACAGAGTGTCTTGGGAAAACTCTGTTAGCCCTTGCCTTGCTTCATTTTGTACTCCAAGGCCAAATTTGCCTGTTACTCCAGGTCTTTTTGCAAAGGGAAGTGTAAATCTCTCTCCACAGTATCATATTTAGTGCTTGGTTTCCTTAATATTGTGAGGGTATAAGAATATGGTGTTACGAAAGCCTTTTTTTGATGAGAGACCCAGTTAGATTCCTGATTCCACCACTTACTAGCTATGTGCCTTGGGTTTAACTTCTCTGAGTCTTGGAACTCAAATTTCTATGGAAACTGCTTGGATTTGGTTTTAGCTTTACCCCTTACAAATTGTGTGGCCTACCTACATCTCAGTTTTCCCATCTGTAACGTGAAGATAATCAAATGCTTATTTCATTTGTGTTGGGGATGAGTTGGGGGCATTGCATGAAAAGTGCTTAGCATGCTGCTTGGGTGGACACATAGTTAGTATTTAATTAAAGTTGGCTATTACTTTTTTTGTTACCAATAGATATAAGATAGAAATCTGTGTTTTGAGGGATGGCACATCTAAGGCAAATGTTACGGGCTTTTAAATAATATCCAGTGAGAACCAATGAATGGTTATTTCTACATTGTTGTCTTAACATTTTCCCTAAGATGAAGCTTCAGATGCAATCTGTATCTGAATATCTAGCAGATTTCTTTGGGTATTTTAGGGGTAATTTCCATATGTGATGGTCGGCACTGATATTTCTATGTATAAAGTTTTTTTCTCCCCTCATTGTAATTGCTACATAAATTTAGCAGGAAATTAAAAACTGATACTGCTTGAATTTTTTTCTTATAAGTTTTTAAAAAACCTTTTCATTTTTTCCTTTATTTTCTGGCTTTTAGCTATACATGTATTTATAGTTTGTTATCACTTAATCCTCTCTTTTCACTTGAGTTGAAAACTGTACATATATCTTGATTATAAGGAGAAGTGATTTTTACCTAATTCTGTATTTGCAATTTCATATTCTTTTTTTAAAGATGGTCTTCAAATAAAACAAGCTTCAAGCTTCACAAAACCTGATATACCCTAATTATGTTACACTTGTTTTGCAGATGAAAGACTTGACACATTCAACTTGAAACTGCCTAAAGTGAATGTTATTATGGGAACATTATAAGACTAAAGATACTTTATTTTCTTGTTCCACTTGTTGTTCAGTCACTCAGTCATGTCTGACTCTTTGTAAACTCATGGACTGCAGCACGCGAGGTTTCCCTGTCCTTCACCATCTCCTGAAGTTTGTTCAAACTCCTGTCCATTGAGTCGGTGATGCCATCCAACTGTCTCATCCTCTGTTGTTCCCTTCTCCTGCCTTCAGTCTTTCCCAGCATCAGGGTCTTTTTCAATGAGTCAGTTCTTCGTATCAGGTGGCCAAAATATTGGAGCTTCAGCTTCAGTATCAGTCCTTCCAATGAATATTCAGGACTGATTTCCTTTAGGATGGACTGGTTTTATCTCCTTGCAGTCCAAGAGACTCTCAAGAGTCTTCTCCAACATCACAGTTCAAAAGCATCAAATCTTTATCTTCTTGTTCTACTTCAGGCCTGACTAAATTTTGCTTTCCTTCTTCAAGGAAAAACATCTGTTCTTTCAGTAAAAACATACAGATGTGTAGGATTCATTGAATGGTCAAAATAAGTCAGTATCTGGCTTCTTATGCATATACTACACTTTCAAATGTATAGAATAGATAAAGAAGAGTACTAACTTCATTAACATGATTCCTCAAGCCTAGATTTTTTAAGGCTAAAGGAACTGATCAGGTGTGATTTTTGCAGATCTGTTTTGTTAATGCATTGTAAATTTCTGGGTTGAGAGAGGAAGGGAGAGTGCAGTGTAGTGGTCATGAGAATTCTGAAAGGAGAGGAATTGCCATGGTTTTGGAGTATAGGAGGAGGAAATAAGAAGGAAATAGGTAGGGGATCTACAGGAAGAGTGGCAATTCCAGAATTAGAAAATTGCTTACTAACTCAGTAAGTGATGAATAAGTTAACTTCTAACAGGCATGGGTTGCTGGGCTGTTTCACTGCCACTAAGTACTTCTTCACAGAAGACTTCATCTCTAAGTAAAATTTCCACAGGGGCAACAACAGCTAAGAATACCATAATAGGTTGAATATATTTAAAATTAGGTTAATTTACATGTGAAAAAAATTATATTGGTTTAAACAGTAGGAAAATTGTCTTCCTCTCTCATAAGAGAATTCTAGAGGTAGGTAGTACAAGTCTTGTATAGAGACTCCATAGTCCTCAGGTATCGAAACTTCATCCAGTTCTTCTTTCTTCTTAGGGTGTAATCCTTCTCCTCATGGTCCAGTATTGCTGCTGCAGCTCCAGCCATCACATACTCCAGGCAAAGGGACAGAGGAAACACTAAGTACAGCCTTTTCCTTAAAGGGAACTTACTGGAACTCCCACATGACACTTTCACTTTTATCTCTTTGGTCAGATTTTAGACACACAGCCAAAAGAGAGATGAAGAAATATAGTCTTTTATCTGGGCAGCAATGTGATCAACTGGAAATGACGGTTTTGTTATTGAGAAAGAAGAATGAATAGTTATGTGGGCAAGTGATATCTCTGCCATGCTATAGTTCCCTTTAAATTAAACAATAGTATATGTTGCTATTTTTCTATACTAAGAGGAAAGCATTTTATGGGATATGAATTTGTATTAATGTTCTTAGTGGTGAGCTGGTATTGATCAGAAGCAAATTTAGAAAACGCCAGATTGTGCTATTCCGGGTACTTCTGGTGCAGAGTGATTCTTGGCAGAGAGAGATCTTGAGAGAAGAAAGGAATCATGCTTTGTTCTCAAATATTGTAGCAGTCATTAAGTAAAACACTTCACTAGTCCTTAAGTCTCAAGGAAAATGAAGCTTAGAGTTGTAGACTTGTCTCAAAGCTGTATTAATGTTTGATGAATGTTAATGGGGATGTGTGTGTGTGTGTATGTATATTGTATAGGTGTATCTAAGACTCAGAGCAGAGAGTGATGTTTGAGATGTAGAATATCTGCCACTGATGAATTAATTTGTGATCTTGGACAAATCACTAGGCTTCAGTTTTCCTTGTCTAGAAAATGAGAAAGTTGGACCAAATGTTCACATATAGCTACTAGCTCTAATCTTCCAGAACCTGGATCCTCGGAGGTCCCTTTAACTGTTTGTCCATTCACCTATTCATCCACCTCTCTATGTATTCATTTTTTCAGCCATCCACCTATCATCTATTTTTGATAATGCCTGGTAGTGAACTAGAAGCTAAGGGTTCAAAAATAAATAAGTTCCCTGGTGGTCCAGTGACTAAGACTCTGTGCTCCCAGTACAGGAGACCTGGGTTTGAGCTCTAGTCAGGGAACTAGATCGCATATGCTACAACTAAGAGTTTGCATGCCACAGCTAAAGATCCTACAAGTTGCAACAAAGATCTAAATGCCGCAACTAAGACCCAGTACAGCCAAATAAATAAATAAGTATTTTAAAAATATACAAACTAAAGATTATAAAAAATAAGTTAATGGCTTCATGCAGCTTAGTGTTCAGTCTAGGGCATAAGAATTCTACCTATTTTGCCCATTGTCAGATGGAAATGTAGTTGAAACTATTTTCAATTTCACCTGCCAATGTGCTGTATAGAGATGATTCTTAACTATCATGTTTGAAATATCTCTGTATATTTCCTGTACAAACCTTTAATTCTATCCCTGAGTTATCTCCCCAAACATAACTGCTACGGTGCAGACAAGGCACATTTTAATGTTAGATTAAACATGATAATGTTAACTGAGGGGAGGGGTGTGAAGGGATTATGGACTACATTAAGAATTGGTAAAATTAATAGCTAACACCAAAGGAGCACATACTCTGTGTTAGGTGCTGTGCATGGTGAGTTATGTACATTTCTCCTTTAATCTCAAGAAAGCCCTGTAGTAGAAAGCCTGTTGTTTTCCTCTGATCCATGGGATAAGGCAACTGGCCTCAGAGGCAAGGTCCCAGGAACTTCAATTTTCATAGAAAAGTGCTCATGGGCATAAACACACATTTTTTTGTACACAGTTTCAAGGAGTTACAAGCCTCACCAACACCTTGATGATATGTTTAGGAATCCCTGAGCTAACTGTATGCTAATTAGGGAAACAACTGGTGTTGGGGAAACAACTGGTGTTGGGAAAACAACATATACCTTCTCAGGCCAAAGATTACCAGCGTGTAGATACTTTCTGCATGTGCTTATGAGGTCAGTTCAGTTCAGCTGCTCAGTCGTGTCCGACTCTTCACGACCCCATGGACTGCAGCACGCCAGGCCTCCCTGACCATCACCAACACCATTACTCAAACTCATGTCCATCGAGTCGGTGATGCCATCCAACCGTCTCATCCTCTGTTGTCCCCTTCACCTCCTGCCTTCAGTCTTTCCCAGCATCAGGGTCTTTTCCAATGAGTCACCTCTTCACAACAGGTATCCAAAGAATTGGAGCTTCAGCTTCAGCATCAGTCCTTCCAATGAATATTCAGGACTGATTTCCTTTAGGATTGACTGGTTGGATCTTCTTGCAGTCCAACAGATCTTCAAGAGTCTTCTCCAATGCCACAGTTCAAAAGCATCAGTTCTTTGGTGCTCAGCTTTCTTTATAGTCCAACTCTCACATCCATACATGACTACTGGAAAACCCATAGCTTTGACTAGATGGACCTTTGTTGGCAAAGTAATGTCTCTGGTTTTTAATATGATATCTAGATTTGTCATAGCTTTTCTTCCAAGGAGCAAGCATCTTTTAATTTCATGGCTGCAGTCACCATCTGCCGTGATTTTGGAGCCCAGGAAAATAAAGTCTCTCACTGTTTCCATTGTTTCTTCATCTATTTGTCATGAAATGATGGGACCAGATGCCATGATCTTAGTTGTGCTGAGGGCAAGTCCTTTGAAAACCATAAAAACTCAACCAATGTCATCAGCTAAGTCCAGTGATTCTCAGTATTGTCTAATGGTTCTCAAAGTGTCATCCTTCAACCAGTGACATCACTATCAGCTGGGGTCCTGATGAAAATGCAAACACTCAGGCCCCACTCCAGATCCACTGAATCAGAACCTGTGCGTTCACACCTCCCCCCGCTCCCGCCCCAACCGCCGGCCTCAGCTGATTCATGTGATGCTCACTTGATGTATCTGATGCATGTGATACTCTGAACAGCACTATCCAATAGAACTTTTTATGATCTTGGAAATTCAAGCAGTTGCCTGGTGCTTTCCTTGTTGCTATCTGACTCTGTTCTGGGCCAGGTCCCTTTTTGCAACTTCAATCCCGCCTAAATTTGTTCTTGGTTCCTTTCTGTTGCATGTCACCAGTAGACCTCTGACTTTTTTTTTTTTATTGATGGATAATTGCTTTACAGAATTTTGTTGTTTTCTGTCAAACATCAACATGAATCCCCGCTGACTTCTTTATGTGTCACTGGCTCGCCCATTTCTGTCCCTGACCTACGTTTCTGCTGCTACATGTTATCCCAGTCCAGAAGTTTCTCGCCCAGCAGCTTCAGGTTAGCTCCTTTGGAATAGGCTAGATATTTGACAAAATAAGTCTTTGTTTGTAAATGTTTCCCTAAATTCCTTTAAAATTCATTTACAGAGTGTTGCTCCTTGTAGAGGTCACTTCTGTGAGCTGGTTACTACATAAAATTATTTTCTTTTATTATTAGTTCAGAATTGGTCCTACATTAGCTTAGAGTGACCCTTCATATTTCCTGTACTATGCAGGGCAAGTCTTATCTCCCATTTCTTAGTGGTAGCAGATATTCTGTAATGTTACATTTTTTCCAACGAATGGTGATAATGGGGCCTGATTTAGTGTGTTTAAATTCTAAGGCTCTTAAAGACGTTTTTAATCCTCTTGTTCATTTAAGATGGATTAATTTCTTCTGTTTTTTTTACAAAACATGATCCTCTTTCTAATGTGTTCATTCAGGTTTTAATTTTGTAGGTGCAGAGATATATCTTGCTTTAAGAAGATGCTATTTAAAAGCCTGAATGTGCCTTGCTTTAATCATTAAATAACTTTTCATAATTAAACTAAAAGAGGTTGTATTGATAAAATAATTTTAAAATTATGATTGAATATTGACCTAAACCACAGTGAGTATGGAGAATGAATATAGCATTTATTTTTAGGGTGGTAGGTAATTGCTGATAGATTAATATTAAAATATTAAAATTTGTGAATTTTAATTTTAATTTAAAATATTAAAATTTGTGAATAACTCAGTGAGTAGTTAAATCAGATCAGATCAGTCACTCAGTCGTGTCTGACTCTTTGTGACCCCATGAATCGCAGCACGCCAGGCCTCCCTGTCCATCACCAACTCCCAGAGTTCACTGAGACTCACATCCATCGAGTCAGTGATGCCATCCAGCCATCTCATCCTCTGGCGTCCCCTTCTCCTCCTGCCCCCAATCCCTCCCAGCATCAGAGTCTTTTCCAATGAGTCAACTCTTTGCATGAGGTGGCCAAAGTACTGGAGTTTCAGCTTTAGCACCATTCCTTCCAAAGAAATCCCAGGGCTGATCTCCTTCAGAATGGACTGGTTGGATCTCCTTCCAGTCCAAGGGACTCTCAAGAGTCTTCTCCAACACCACAGTTAAATAAATAATAATTTAAAAAATAGAGCCTAATTCCAAAACTCAATTTCCACACTCTTTTTCAGGAATCTGTCTTTTACAAACTGTGAGATATATCTGTAAATGCCATATACATAGTATATGATTCTGGCTTCAAAACCAGACTGCCCATGTTAAAAGCAAGCAGCTGTGTTTGTAGGTCAATTGTGGCACAAATGAAAGAAGTCCCTTGTTCTGTGTTAGTTGATTGATAAGCTGTGTGGTTAATATTGACATTTTATTGGTGTTATGTAGTTTTGGCTTTTAGCCAGAGATTTTGATTAATATAATGATTAATTAGGATGGCGATTATAAAGGATGGTAAGACACTTGCTCCTTGAAAGAAAAGCTATGACAAACCTAGACAGTGTCTTAAAAAGCAGAGACATCACTTTGCTGACAAAAGTCCGTATAGTCAAAGCTATGGTTTTTCCGGTAGTCATGTATGAATGTGAGAGTTGGACCATAAAGAAGGCTGAACACTGAAAAATTGATGCTTTCAAATTTTGGTGCTGGAGAAGACTCTTGAGAGTCCCTGGAGATCAAACCAGTCAGTCCTAAAGGAAATCAACCCTGATATTCATAGGAAGGACTGCTACTGAAGCTGAAGCTCTAATACTTTGGCCACATGATGTAAAGAGCTGACTCATTGGAAAAGACTCTGATGCTGGGAAAGATTGAGGGCAGGAGGAGAAGCGGGTGACAGAGGATGAGGTTAGTTGGGTGGTTTGGTGACATCGTTGACTTAATGAACATGAGTCTGAGCAAACTCTGGAAGATAGTGAAGGACAGGGAAGCCTGGAATGCTGCAGTCCATGGGGTCACAGAGTCAGACATGACTGAACGACTGAACAACAATAAATAACCAGTTTGAAGCTTTAACGCACATTTTATGGGTGGAAAAGAGAATCTATCTCCTTTTAAAGGTTTAATATGGAACAATAGGGAGCTTCCCAGGTGGCACTAGTGGGAAAGAACCATGCAGGAGACCCAGGTTCAATCTTTGGGTTGGGAAGAACCCCTGGAGGAGGGCAACCCACTCGAGTATTCTTGCCTAGAGAATCCCCATGGACAGAGGAGCCTGGTGGGCTACAGTCCATAGGGTTGCAAAGAGTCGGACACGACTGAAGTGACTTAGCATGCACACACGCAGCACAATAGATAAAGCGTTTTCATTAAAATGTTTTAAATAAATTTTATATAAAGACAGTTTAACATATACTTAGTTAAAATTGATTTGCTTGTTTTTCTCTTCTTTAAATGGCATGCAGTTTTTTGTCTACTCTAGTGAATCACCGGGACATAAAAACATAGGTTTGTTTAGGAATGCTCCAGAGTATCATGTGGCTTTAGGGTAATATAAACAAGCCAGTGATGGCCTAACTAATAACAGTGGAGGGGATTTTTGTGGTGTGTCTGTCTGCACAGATTCCCAGTCTTAGCACAATCTGGTTTGTCCTCAGTTTCTCGAGAGCAGTGACAGGAAGGGGCTACTGGTTAGTAAAATTATTAAGAGTGTAAACTGTGTCTATGTTTTGAACCTGCCAGTTCTCTTCTGGAAGTATTCATATTCTAGGGAAAGAATTGAACAGGCTTAAATATTTAGCTGCAAGTTTATTGAACACCTCAGTTGACAACATCATCCAATTGGAAAGAACCTAAATGACCATTAGAAGGGGGATTTGATTAAGTAAATTAAACCAATATCAGATCAGATCAGATCAGTTGCTCGGTCGTGTCCGACTCTTTGCGACCCCATGAATCGCAGCACGCCAGGCCTCCCTGTCCATCACCAACTCCCGGAGTTCACTGAGACTCATGTCCATCGAGTCAGTGATGCCATCCAGCCATCTCATCCTCTGTCATCCCCTTCTCCTCCTGCCGCCAATCCCTCCCAGCATCAGAGTCTTTTCCAATGAGTCAACTCTTTGCATGAGGTGGCCAAAGTACTGGAGTTTCAGCTTTAGCATCATTCCTTCCAAAAAAATCCCAGGGCTGATCTCCTTCAGAATGGACTGGCTGGATCTCCTTGCAGTCCAAGGGACTCTCAAGAGTCTTCTCCAACACCACAGTTCAAAAGCATCAATTCTTTGGCCCTCAGCCTTCTTCACAGTCCAACTCTCACATCCATACATGACCACAGGAAAAAGTTGTTAAAAACACAAGTTATAGACGGAGGCTTCCAAAAAAATTTTTTTTCTTAACAGGAAATCTCTTTATCAAGCACAAATTTGCAAAGGATTCTAAGCATATAAAAGAGAGAAAAGGGGAGCTGCTCCTGTTGAACCAAGGTGGAGGGTCTGTTCCTCCCCCGCATCTGCCTCAGTACTGCAGGGGCCTCACTCACCTGCATCACATTCTTATGAAAGCTCCCAGGGACACTGTTTGAGAGAACATTTTAGTTGAAAATGTGTTGGCCTGAAAAAATATTCATGGTCTGTTACATTAAAAAGCAAATTTAAAACAGTATAATTCTAATTTTATAAACAGCATGTGTATCTGAATTATTCCCATGTAGGCTGTAAACTGTGTGTTTTGTGTGTGTGTGTGTGTGTGCGTGTGTGTTGAAGGCAAAGAAAAATGTCTTGCAAGAAATATACCAGGTGTTTTTAAACTCTAGATCACAGGTATTTTAATTCCTTTTCTTTTTGCTTATCTTTAGCTTTAATTTTTATATAATGACTTTGTACCTTTTTTAAGGTTTATTTAGTTTTGGTTGTGCTGGTCTTCACTGATGTGCTCAGGCTTTCTCCAGTTGCACTGAGTGGGGGCTACTCTTCCTTGTGGTGCACTGGCTTCTCACTGCAGTGGCTTCTCTTGTGGAGCACAGGCTCCAGGCGCACGGGCGTCAGGAGATGCAGCTTGAGGGCTCTAGAGCGCAGGTTCAGTAGTTGTGCTGCATGGGCTTTAGTTGCTCCAGGGCATGTGGGATCTTCTGGTGAAAACGTGAAAGTCTTAGTTGCTCAGTAGTGTCCAACTGTTTGCAACCCCATGGACTGTATCTCACTCACCAGGCTCCTCTGTCCATGAAGTTCTCCAGGCAAGAATACTGGAGTGGATGGCCATTCCCTTCTCCAAGGGATCTTCCCAGACCAGGGATCAAACCCGCGTCCCCTGCATTGGCAAGTGGATTCCTATCCACTGTACCACTAGGGAAGTCCCGTACTGTTGTAGTTGTTGTTGTTTTATAAGAAAATATTTTTGGTTAAATATACATTAAAATCTAGAAGTCACAGCTTTGGAATATATAGTATTTGACACTATGCAATTAACTTTTAACATTTCAAAAGAAGGTTTGCATAAATGGCACTTGGTCTCTGTTCTAGTTATCTCCTGCTACATTATGAGTCACCCGCAAAACTTAAGTTTTTTAAAACAACAGTAATTGATCATTGATCTCTCCCAGTTTCTGGGGGTCAGTGTTTGGGGAGGGCTTTTTTGGGTGGTTCTGGCTCAGGGTCTCTTGTCAGGTTGCAGTTGGATGGTGGTTGGAGCAACTGGGGTCGGTCAGGCATCACTCTCTGCAAATTGATTCAGAGTTTCTTTTGTGTGGTCTCTCTGCAAGGGCTAGTTTGGGCTAGTTTGGACTCATAGCATGATGGCCTCAGGGCACTTGGACACTGCCTTGTGGCTGAAGTTTTTAAGAGAGAGAGTATCAGTGAACAAAGCCTGTGCTTGGGTATCATCACCTGGAGTCACTTCTACCATACTTTAGTAGTCACTGGTCATGAGTCCATCAATATTCAAGGGCAGGATCACAGAACAGGATGCATAATTGTGGAGCTGAGTACAAAGTGAAAGTGTAGGGTCACTTGTTCAAAACATATTAAGAAATTCAAGTCAGCAAGAGTAGAGCATGAAACCAAATGTTGAGCCCTTCTAAGTGTGGGGCCTGGTGTGACTATGCAGGTTGCCCACCCCAAGAAGCCATCTTTGGGGAGGGAACATCAACTTCATCTGTTGGTGGGAGGAAGGTCAAGGCCATATTGTAGAAAAGCATGTGAGATGGGATTTAATGGTGAGACCATCTTTGCAAAATAAAATCTGCCACAGATTTTAATTGCCTTCAATTAATGTGAGGTGGCTCACATTTTTACCACCCAGCACTGGAGTTAGCAGTTAGTTATGGAGGAAGACAAACCTAGACAGTGTATTAAAAAGCAGAGACATCACTTTGCCAACAAAGGTCCATATAGTCAAAGCTATGGTTTTTCCAGTAGTCATGTATGGATGTGAGAGTTGGACCATAAAGGAGGCTGAACACTGAAGAACGGATACTTTCGAACTCTGGTGCTGAAGAAGACTCTTGACAGTCCCTTGGACTGTAAGGAGAATGAACCAGTCCATCCTAAAGGAAATCAGTCCTGAATATTCATTGGAAGGACTGATGCTGAAGCTGAAGCTCCAATACTTTGGCCACCTGATGTGAAGAACTGATTCATTGGAAAAGACCCTGATGCTGGGAAAGATTGAGGGCAGGAGGAGAAGGGGATGACAGAGGATGAAATGGTTGAATGGCATCACCGACTCAATAGACAAGTCTGAGCAAGCTCTGGGAGATGGTGAAGGTCAGGGAAGCCTCGCATGCTGTAGTCCATGGGGTCATAAAGGGTCAGACACGACTGAGTGATTGAACAACAACAATGGAGGAGGAGGAACTGCTGATCTTCTCCAGCAGCTGGCCTGCATCAGCAATAACAGGGATGGATTTTAAAACTCTTTCTGAAGAGATACTGGTTGCTTCTAGATAGTGTACAGCAAAAGTACCTGTTTTATATCTGTTATGGACTGAATTGTTTCCCCACCAAAATTCACCCTCAATATGACTGTGTTTGGTGACAGAGCCTTTAAGGAGGTAATTAAGGTTAGTTGAAGTTGTTAGAGTGGGCTGCTGTTCTTGTAAGAAGAGGAAGAGATAGCAGGAGTGCTCCTGATACAGAGGAGAGGACAATGCCCTCATTGTCCATGTGAGGACAGTGAGGAAGCAGCCATCAGCAAGCCACGGGGAGAGGCTTCCGGAGAAATCAAATCTGTTTACACTTTGATGCTGGACTTTCAGCCTTCAGAACTGTGAGAAGACAAATTTTTGATGTTAAGCCACTCAGTTCGTGGTATTTTGTTATAGTAGCCCTAGTAGACTGACATAATATCTAGGACTTATACATATACTTGTTCTTTTCAGAATTTTCTTTATTAGTCATCCTTAATTCATTGGATATCCCAGATTCTCTGTCAGCTTCCAAAGAAAGCCAGATCTAATAGAAAATGCCATGTTTTAATTAACCTGCCTTTTTTGGGGGGAGGAGGGGCCACACTGAGTGGCTTGGAGGATCCTAATTCCTGAATCAGGGATTGAACTCAGCCTTTGGCAGTGAAAGCATGGAGTCCTAACCATTGGATTGCCAGGGAATTCCCTAATGTCCTTTCCTTAATAATATTCTGATGACTAAATGCTTTATTATTCAGTTTTCCTGGAGTATTGCTTGTGTCCAGTTAAGGCTCATGTCTATGGTAATACTGTAGTTCACTCATGGATTTGTATATAAAATAATATTTTTTTCAAAGATTGAAGTCAAGTATATGCAGACATGGCCATGAACAACGACCATCTCACTCTTTCTATGTATGCCACTCCTCCTCTCAAAAGGGGCATCTGTTTCATCTCCCCTTGAATCTGAGCTAGCCTTGTGGTTTGCTTTGGCCAATAGAATGCAGCAGAAATGACGCTGGTGATTTCCAAACCCAGGCCTTTAAAGATGTTGCAGCTTCCACTTTTGCCCTCTCGCTAGTCTGCAGGCATGTAACAAAATCCGCCTACCCTGCTGGAGGGCCCTCTTGAAGGGGAAAAGACTCAGGTGGGGAGTGTAGGCATGAGGAAGCTGACTACTTGAAGGAGTTCTAGAGGAGGGAAAGGAATGAGTTAGGGAACAGGAAGGCATCAAAGACAAGCTGCACCTGCTAGGCCTCATTGTGTGGCTGAGAAAGACCCGGGGATTGAAGCATAGGGGTTTTATGATGGTGGTTTTAATTGGCTTTGGAGGCTTACTGATCTGCTTTAGGTTTGACACTTAGCAAGACTGGAACTTTCAGTGTTGGCTGGGGTAGGGACGGACAGGATAACACCCACAGTTCCCTCAGATAGCTGCTGGCGCTTAGATCTGTGGTACAAGACACTTTCCCTAGGCACTGGCCCCGGGAAATGGGCTCCTGAACACATACTACCTTGCCAAAGCTCTATAGCAGTAGCAATCCCCCCCACTCCCCCCCGCACAGCCACATACATATGCTGAGGTCGAAACTCCTAGCTCCTCAGAATGGGATCTTAACTGGAAATAGGGTCAGGGTCAAGACAGACGATAATTAGTTTAAGTGAAGTCATAATGGTGTAGGATGGGTCCCTAATCCAGTATGACTGGTGTCCTTATAAAGGGGAAATTTGGACTATAGAAACAGGAATAACATTGTGTAAGATGAAGACAGATCAGAGCCATGCAGAGGCCAAGGAATGCCAAAGATTTCCAGCAAACCACCAGAAGCTATGAGAGGGACATGAAACAAAGCATCCTCTATAGCTCTCAGAGGAACCAACACTGTTGGCCACTTTGATTTTGGACGTCTAGTCTACAGAACTCTGAGACAGTAAATTTCTGTTGTTGAAGTCACACAATCTGTGGCACTTTGTTATAGCAGATCTAGCAAGCTAATAGTTGTGCCAATAAACTTTACCACCAACCCCCCTTTCCTCTCATCTTTGCAGTTCTGGGTGGATGAACACAGGATAAACTTGTACCCATGAAGAGGGAGCTGTCAGATAGCCTCACATCTTAATCCAGTTAAAATTAAAATTCTCATTTCCTCAAGAAATTCTATTAAAGGTGATTTATTATATATTTCAGGCACAAAGGAAAGGAGGTAACTTTGATGGGACCTCTGAAGTTATGCTAAGTAGGCTGCTTCATCTACTTTCTTTGAGAATATGTCTGGTTATTCCAGAGTTTACAGAGAGCTAACATTTAGTTGTTTTTTTCAAGAAACCTGATTTAACCTAACTGTATTAGGATTGGCACTTGATTATTCTGATATAATAATTTGCATGATTTTTAGTGCCATAATTGTTGAAAGCTGATATTAAAATGTTAAAAGTGGCATATCTTATTCAGAGATGTTTAGCACCTTATAATAACAATAATATTGGGTGCATTATGCAGTAATAATGGAAATTACACTTGCAAAATTGTTGTGGTAATAGAACATTCTAAAAGGCAAGAAATAGAAAAAGCACCCTGGAAGAGAAGACCATGTTTTATTCATGGCTTTTTGGCTATCTGCGCTCCGAGGCTGGAAGATAGGAAAGAGCTGTGGCCTCCTCAGTACTGTGTTCTCCCTGGGCTGCATGGTCGAGATCAACTTATATCATTCTGATGCTGCTGCTAAGTCACTTCAGTCATGTCCGACTCTGTGTGACCCCATAGACAGCAGCTCACCAGGCTCCCCTGTCCCTGGGATTCTCCAGGCAAGAATACTGGAGTGGGTTGCCATTTCCTTCTCCAATGCATGAAAAGTGAAAAGTGAAAGTGAAGTCGCTCAGTCGTGTCTGACTCTTAGCGAACCCATGGACTGCAGCCCACCAGGCTCCTCCGTCCATGGGATTTTCCAGGAGAGTACTGGAGTGGGGTGCCATTGCCTTCTCCAATCATTCTGATAGAAATGGAGAATTCTATCACTGGATTAAGAAGAGGGTGGGGAGTGTGGTCACATTTGAAATACTTTTTGTAAATGAAAATTGAATTTCTAAAGAAAGCATGCATTTACTATGACTTAACCTAATTATTTTTTCCCAGTTGCTTATAACTTTTGATTAATAGCTTATTTAAAAAATATGTTTGGAAAGAATATGTTAGGTATGTTGGTGGCTTATTTAAAAAATATGTTTGGAAAGAATATGTTAGGCATATTCCCCTATAATTCATCAGTATAGTTTTTAGGTCAATTTTAGGCTGATTAACTTTATCCTGCCCCTTTAATACTTTAATTTTTATAGATCACATTCAATATATTCAAACTCAGAGAAAGTCATGGTGAGAAATGAATCTATAAAGAAACCTAAGAAATTCTTCACTGTGTGAATTGACACAACAAATATTGGCTTTGAGTTTTGGATATTTTCTGTATAAATTAGAAAATTTTGTGAAGTTTTGATTTAATGTTTCTTTCAGCAGCTTACTTATCCTAATTCAGGAATATTCTGCTTAAAACTTCAAAGATTAAACAAAGCCAAGGGATGCACCAGGGCAGCAGAAATGACAAAAGAATGAATTAGCTCTGTTGTATCCAAGTCATGAGAATTATTCCAGCCTTGTGTATGTTCACATGGAACCTTTTCTAAAAGGTCAGTTCCTTTTAGAAAAGAAGATTGTTTTTGTCTTTTTTTAAACTTTTTCTCTTTGATTTTAGAACCATTGAATTTAAGAAAAAAAGCTGGTTTATGGATATCTAGGCAACCCACTCCAGTGTTCTTGCCTGGAGAATCCCAGGGACAGGGGAGCCTGGTGGGTTGCTGTCTATGGGGTCACACAGAGTCGGACACGACTGAAGCGACTTAGCAGCAGCGCAGCAGCAGCCTTTTCCAAGGCCTCTTGATAGTCTTGGGGTTGTTACCGTCACTGTTTCCCTGGTGGACCAGGAGGTACTGTTCAAGGCAAGAGAGTGAAAGCCTTTCCTGACGGGTCTCAGGATGCAGGGCAAAGATCATTTTCTTAGAGCAATTGTATCTAAACTCCATGTTAACTTCTCCAGTCAACTCTGAAATCACATAAGGAATTTTACCACTGGCAGCCTCATGTCTCAGCTGCAAATGAGAAACTTGTTAAATAGACATGCCCTGAGAGAAAGGAGAGGCTGGGGTAGGATTGGTCTTGGTTCTTGTCTATTCTTCTGAAAAGTCACTTTCAAGGCAGAACTTTGGTAACTTCAGTTGGCAGCTTCCTGAAGAGCTGTTTGGGGTTTTGTTGTCACCTCTTGGAACTATAGGCTTTGTTCTGTTGCAGTGATTCCTTCCATCTTAATTATTCCGGTTTGTGTCTGAATGTGCCAGCCTTCTTCTGTGTGATCAAATTATCCCCTTTACTCCCCCTTCCCCCATTTCTTGGCAGCAGGAAAGTCCTTTTTACCAAATCCTTGCCTACCTAGAGGGCTGTTTTGCTGAGATAATGTATTTGGGAAAGTGATTCTTTAAGCTGGAAAATGCTCTGCTGTCCAATGTAAAACGGTGATGCTGGTAACAATACTTGGACTCAGAGACCCTTATTCCCTCACCAATAGCACCTTATTTTCCAAACCAAAAGCCTTTTAGGAACTCTGATTTACCATTTTTCCTTTTGTGGTTTATGGGAATTCAATATCATGTCATGATTAAGAACATGGGCCATGTAAACAGACTCAATTCATGTTTCACCACTGTCTCTTCAATTGTGTGACCAAGGATGGGTTACTCTCTGAGCCTGATTTCCTCAGCTTTAAATAGGGATGCACCCTTGCAGAATTGTTGAGAGGAGTAAATGAATATTGCAAGGTGAAGCACTTAGCATAGTGCCAGGATATAGAAGCATTTGGTAAGTAATTAGCTTTCATTGCTTTCTGGAGGTGTCTGGTATTCTGTTATTCTAATGGATTTTGTGCAAAGCCAGCAGAAAGGAGATCCTTCTCATAACTTAATGGCAAACTCTCTCCCATTTTACTTTTCATCCTGTATTCCATCTCACCTGGAATGTGAACTTGTGTTCATTAAATGAACAGGGAATGGTTTTATTAATTTTTTCTTAGAATGCTATACTGACATATACTTTTTTAAAAAGTCACGGAATACTGTTAATACTTTTTTTTTTCCAAGTCGAGTATTCAGAGAGCTGAGAACTCTTCCCCTAGCTTTCAATCCTGATGAAATTGGTGGGGGAAAAGGGGTTGTCAAGGTTTTTGAGGTGGTTTCTATAGG